>NC_092747.1:91981420-92315483 GCF_047496795.1 Chiloscyllium punctatum
AAGCAGGTTTCACAAAGGGTGTTAACAGGTCTGTTTTGTACAGTTAACCTCCTGAATTATGTAAGTGTTCAGATTAAAGGTTTGATTGATATCTGTATGACTCCATCTGTGCCTGCTGGACAGATCACAAGCTTGTAACAATATGTCACAAAATCCAAAAGTCTGAAATAAAGTAAATGAAAATCTAACCTTCTACAGCCTGACTAAAGATACAAGTTACAAGTGCTGCTCTCACAACCAATTTAGGAAAGCTTCACACATCCAACTCATTTCCAAAGCAGTTGATCAAATAAAGTCAACCGTACTGGACTCTTCTCCTCAGATCATTTGGTTGAGTTGTATCATCACCATGACTGGTTCGACAAAAACAGAGCTAAAATATTTTACTTTCTGGAACGAAAACATGCATCGTTTATTCCCTGGCCAAATAATCCAAGGTCAAAACTCAAGAAATCAGAATACCAATACATCACAGTTAATATCTAAAAACAGATCTGGAGACAAAGGACTTGACATTTTGGAGAAAAAGCCTCCAGGCCAACATTCAACTAATGTTGTGATCTTCAAAGATCTTCTGAAACATAGGGACCTTCGATAGACAAAATGCAAATTGTTAAAACTTGATTTGTTTACAGGAAGATGATTCAATTCTGAAGGATGGTGATGCTCTCCAACAGCACTGGAAAGAACATTTTCAAGAACTCCACTGCATTAAAAGCAATATAGCCTCCAGCTGTGACTGCGTTCCTGATGAAACTTTCAAAGCTGACAGACTGTTGTTCACATCAAAACCTCATGCCATATTCTCCTCCTCAACTTCATAAATGAATATGTGGCTATCATCAAGAAGGGAGATATATCATTGACTTCTGTGCCAAGAAAACATTGACCATGATATTGTATGTGGTGACTGCACAGTCATTGCACACTGTCTGCCAGATTTGGAAGCCACTCTCGATCTCCTCAATTCTGAGTACAACAAAGTCAGGCTGTCATTGAAAGTTGCTAAAACAAAATCCAGACTTCAGTCCATACCTGGTAAGCCAAATATTCCACCTTCAATTTTCATTGACTGAGACTCTCTGTAATATGTTGAACACTTGCATATCTTGGCAATCACCTCCCTCAAAGAGGTTACCATTGATGAGGAGATCCAAAACTGCTTTATCTGCATTAGCTCAACTTACTACAAACTACAGCAGTGAGTGCCCAATAACAAAGGCTTTCACAACACAGGAAATGCCTGAATGTATAGATTTACTGTTGTCCCCACATCCCTGTAGTGCTATGAGGCATGCAATGCGTGCTAGTGACCTAGAAGGAAATAGCCCTTCGCTAACACCTCTACTACAGCCTTCAGGTTCAATGGGAGAATTGTTAAACACTTATTGCAGTCATCTACAAAAAGTTTCAGGCAAAATACCTATAAAATTAACTTTAATTGTCTCAACAACCAATCTGTGATAGCCAACTCCCTGACCTTTCAAATTGCCAGCATTCTAGGGGAGATCAGTATTGCACACTGATGTTAATGACTCGGAGGAGGTTGCTATTAACTGTTTTGAATGGCAACAGCATTTCCACCAATCCTCATCAGTCTTTGAATCTGAATGCCAGCACAATCAATAAAGAGGAAAAGGAAAGAAGAGGAATTCAAATATTCCTGGATCATGTGAACACATGGCATGTCCCTCTCCATGTGCCCAAAGATCTGCAAGTTGAGAATTGGCCAATTTATGTACGATTGGAAATCCTCAGCAGAAACCTGCAACTCAAAGTAGATGTCATTCATGAATTGAGGGCCAGTCAACAATAAGGACTGCAGAGAGCAAGCATAGGTGACATTGTGCACTATAATTAGGACCCCACACTAAGCATTTCATTGTCAGCTCACTTACCATAATTGGAGTCAAGAAAGTTTGAGGATTGGTCAGTGTAAGATACTGATTATGTATTTAAGGTTTCATGAAGATTTGTAGCTCAGGTTGTGGATGCAATTATTGGTTTGCATGCAGACATTTTGTCACCCTGCTAGATAACATCATCAGTGCAATTTCCCATGAGGCAATTGGTGGTAACGAGGGAGACAGAAGGGCCAGTGTAAACAGGACTGAATTTCTTTGGACGCAGCAAGACCACATCACTGGACAGGATGGCATATCACTTTGGGGAGTAAAAGTGATTGTCTCAAGTATGGGTCGCAGTCAGAAACTGGCCAAACTCCACCAGAGTCATCCAATGGTTTCCAGGATGAAGATGCGAGCAAGAAGCTATGCCTGGTGTCCAGGGTTGAATGCTGACATAGCTTTGTTGGTGGGGTAGTGCCCACAGTGCCAACAAGGATACAAATTGTGACCACATTCTTAGGAATGGCTGGGTAAGCCCCGGACTCGGATACATGTTAGTTCTTCCATGGGGTCAAAGTTCCTGGTCATTCTGGATGCCTATTCAAAGTGGCTGGGCATACATAAAGTCCGTTTGGCAAACTCAGGCGTGACAGTTGAGAAGCTGCCAGCATTGTTTGAGATACATGGACTCCTGGAAGTATTGGTCACATACAATAGGACATCATTTACCAGCAGGGATTTTGAGTATTTCCTGAAGTCAAGTGGACGTGGGCAGAAAAAGCTGCAAGAGAAAGACCAGGCCTGCATCTCAAAAGTAGTGGGTGAAGTGATGTATTGATTGGAACCAGGTGGACCTTGTTTAAATGAGGTTGCTGATTGTGGGTGTTAACCCAGGCCAATCAGGAAGCCCTGGCCAACCAAAATAAAGAGGGGATTCACCCGGTACGGAGGAGGGAGGGCAGGTCCGAGGACCTCCTCGTGGGTCTGCTCCTGGGCCTGGCCAAGCTGGCCATCAACAGGTCCAGGCAGCGGGCCGTGGAGGTCCGAGGACCTCCTCGTGGGTCTGCTCCTGGGCCTGGCCAAACTGGCCATCAACAGGTCCAGGCAGCGGGCCGTGGAGGGGGTCGTTAGGGCCGACTGCCTGCCCCTCTTCCGGGGTTACGTTAGAGCCCGGGTGTCCTTGGAGAAGGAGCACGCGGTGTCCACCGACACCCTGGAGTCGTTCAGGGAGAGGTGGGCGCCGCAGGGAGTGGAGTGCATCATTTCTCCCTCCAACTCTATTTTGATTTAGTCCCGACCCTCCCCTTCACTGTTTTGCTCACACAGCATTGCCCTGTGGTTTGAAGGGCAGTGCTTGTCACTGGCCACTCGGGTGTTTTTCCTATCTTCCTGGTGGTGGAAACTGAATAAAGATTTGTGCACTTTGTGTCCTTCCACTGTGTCTCACACCTGCACACACAAAGAAAAAAAAAAAAAAGAAAAGAAAAAAAAAAAAAAAAAAGAAAAAAAAAAAAAAGGAAAAAAAAAAAAAAAAAAAAAAAAAAAAAATAAAGAGGGGATTCACCCGGTACGGAGGAGGGAGGGCAGGTCCGAGGACCTCCTCGTGGGTCTGCTCCTGGGCCTGGCCAAGCTGGCCATCAACAGGTCCAGGCAGCGGGCCGTGGAGGTCCGAGGACCTCCTCGTGGGTCTGCTCCTGGGCCTGGCCAAACTGGCCATCAACAGGTCCAGGCAGCGGGCCGTGGAGGGGGTCGTTAGGGCCGACTGCCTGCCCCTCTTCCGGGGTTACGTTAGAGCCCGGGTGTCCTTGGAGAAGGAGCACGCGGTGTCCACCGACACCCTGGAGTCGTTCAGGGAGAGGTGGGCGCCGCAGGGAGTGGAGTGCATCATTTCTCCCTCCAACTCTATTTTGATTTAGTCCCGACCCTCCCCTTCACTGTTTTGCTCACACAGCATTGCCCTGTGGTTTGAAGGGCAGTGCTTGTCACTGGCCACTCGGGTGTCTTTCCTATCTTCCTGGTGGTGGAAATTGAATAAAGATTCGTGCACTTTGTGTCTTTTCACTGTGTCTCACACCTGCACACACACACCATGGGTGAAAAAAAAAAAGAGTGAGTTACTGCAGTTAGGCGGTAGTGTGGGGGTTATAAAAAAAAGAAGAAGAAAAAAAAAAAAATCAGGGGATTAGTGGAGAAAAAAAGAAAAAAAAAAAAAAATGAACAGGGGATTCGGAGTGTTTTATTCCCTAAAAGAAAAAAATAAATAAAGAGGGGATTCACCCGGTACGGAGGAGGGAGGGCAGGTCCGAGGACCTCCTCGTGGGTCTGCTCCTGGGCCTGGCCAAGCTGGCCATCAACAGGTCCAGGCAGCGGGCCGTGGAGGTCCGAGGACCTCCTCGTGGGTCTGCTCCTGGGCCTGGCCAAACTGGCCATCAACAGGTCCAGGCAGTGGGCCGTGGAGGTCCGAGGACCTCCTCGTGGGTCTGCTCCTGGGCCTGGCCAAACTGGCCATCAACAGGTCCAGGCAGCGGGCCGTGGAGGGGGTCGTTAGGGCCGACTGCCTGCCCCTCTTCCGGGGTTACGTTAGAGCCCTGGTGTCCTTGGAGAAGGAGCACGCGGTGTCCACCAACACTATGGCGTTGTTCAGGGAGTGGAGTGCATTATTTCCCTCTCCAACTCTATTTTGATTTAGTCCCTACCCTCCCCTTCACTGTTTTGATCATACAGCATTGCCCTTTGATGTGAAGGGCAGTGCTTGTCACTGGCCACCCGGGTGTTTTCATATCTTCCTGGTGGCGAAATTGAATAAAGATTCGTACACCTTGTGTCTTTCACTGTGTCTCACACCTGCACACACACACCATGGGTGCTGGGGAAAAAATAACCACTACTGTGGTTAGGCGGTAGTGTGGGGGTTATATATTAAAAAAAAAAGAAAATCAAATAGAGCTTATCTCTGAGCTGGCTGTCTGCCCACAACCAGTGTGTACTGATGTTGGTTTTGTCTTTTTTTTCTCTGGGTGGGAGGACCTGTTTCCTGAACTGGCTGATCAATACAACCATTTTGTTACTGGTATCCCTGTATTTCTTTGAGGACTGAATTCTAAACTGCCTGATCTTCACAATCAATGTGTTCCAGGTGAATTTCAGTTCTCATGAGGGAACTGTTGTTACACTTGCTGGTTATAACCTGTGTTACTTTTTTGGTCTTATTTTGGAAAGAAGAACTATGCTGATTTTGTGGCAGGGCTTAGTCCTTGCACTCTAGTTTTTAGTGTTTTCTTTTTTTGCATGTGTTTTCACTTTTTGGTGTTTTGGACTGAGCCCTAGTGAGTCAACTGTACCTTTCCAGATGAGCTGTTCCTCTGTGGGTGCACTAGGCCTCTGTAAAAACTGAACATCTGTGTGTGTGTTCTACATAGTGGAGTGGACTCTGCCTTTGAGAGTGGACTGAGCCCTTGTGTGTTAACAATGAACTGCAGTTCAGCAAGTGGGCCCAGTCTCCTGTGGATGGACCATGCCTCTGTGGAGACCGCACACTTCTGTGTGTGCTGTAGGGTGTGCATTTGCAGCCTTCAGGAATGGACTCTGCCTGGGTGCTGGAAACTCTATTGTGAGGATTTTGTGAATTCTGTTACTACATGTGGATTTTGTAATTTATTGTGTTTGAATGTGGGCCAGAGTGGTCTAGTCAGTATGACGGGAGGCTGGGAGCTGGAGGTTCGAAGACTGGCCTGGGAGAAAGCAGACTTGGGGATGTTTGTTAGTATGCATGGTGGCCATAGGCCAGACAGTGTACCTGTAGGATAGCTCATCAGGGAAGGGGCAGCCAGTACCCAAGCTGGCTGGAGGCCAGACGGTCAATGACAGGCCTGGAGGAAAGCGGGCCAGGAGAAGCCTGTCAGTACGTGGGACTGGTGGGACCAGGCAACTGACAGTGCCCTCACAGGAAAGCTGGTATAAGGCAGGCTGGTCAGTATGCTGGGAGGCAGAGCCAGGCGTCCAACAGCAGCCTGTAGGAGGAGGACCGGTCAGTACGCAGGAACACTAGGAGCTGATAGCCAATGGCTGGTCCATAGGCATGCTGGCCAGGAGAAAGAGCCAGTCAGTCTGTGGGACAGCCGGGTGCTAGAAGGCCAAAAGCCCGACTGTAAGAAAGCAGTCGGGGGTGTTTTGATTAGTACGTGTGTTGACTGGGAGCCGGGAGCCTGGTGACTGTCCTGGGGGAAAGTAGGCTGGGGAGGATTGGTCAGTACGCAGGGCAGCCAGAGATTGGAAGGCCACCAATCAGCTCATAGGAAAGTGGCCCAGGGTAGTCTGATCAGAATGCGGGGTGGCTGGGAGCTGAGTAGTCAACAACCTGCCTGGAGGAAAGCAGGCCTGGGGATGGTCAGTCAGTATGCAGGACAACCAGAGATCAGGAGGCCGATGACTGTCCTGCAGGAAGGCTAGCCAAGGATGGTCTGATAAGCACATGGTGTGGACAAGTGTCAGGTGTTGCTTTTAGCTATCTTGGGTCCTATGCACTGTTTCTCATTTGATTGGACTGTCTTGTCTGTGTTTGTTACTGGTACCACTTTGAGAGAAAATGGGATCTGTGGTTTGTTCTCTTCCACTGATAATTAAATGGGTGAGGTTTGGGGGTTTTGCCTTGCTGCCCATTCTCCTGTAAATAGTGTTTTTTTTTTGTTGTTGTGAACTGCTGCTTTTTGTTTATCATTAACTGTGTCAGTAATTTGTACCGTTTTATAGAATAAAAAAGAGGGGATTTGAGGATTGACTTTGAGCTGACGAGCCACATCCAGGGTACTGCAGGGAAAGAGAAGTTTTCTTGACTGGAGCGACATTTTTCTTCCTCTTTTCTTTGATTTTTGGTTTTCTTTCTGAACAATATTCAGCTTCACAAGCAGCCACCACCTCAAGAAAAGTAAAGAAAAAAGTAGGAAGATGGGATTTAGAATTGCCTCAGTTCAGGGGACTGACTCTAAGCTAGCTGGCCACAACTGATGTACTGTGCACAAGTAAATAAAGGCTGACTTGCTGACAGAATAGCGGTCTCTCAGCAATTTTTTTCAGTATGATGAACAGATTATTTTGCTGTCTGCAACTTTAAACATAAATCGCTGAAAGCTTGTATTATTTAATATGGTGTATTTACAGAGAATCAACATTCAACCTGAGTTGAGATGGCAACTGCCTCTTCATTTTTGGCATCATTTGGGCCAAAGTAACTGCGTTATTGTCAAAAAAATACCCTCCTACCCTTTCATTAAGTTCCAGCAAATGAATAATTGTTGAAATTTGGCTAAACAAAAGCAAATGTTTACTAAGCAGATGGGTTGAAAGCTCTACTGATGTTGGAATATATACTTTATTAATGTTTAGGTTCTGTCATGACTCAATATATGACATATCTTCAATGCAGAGTTTAAAGGAGAGTCTGACATCACATTTTATGTTTCTGTGCATTTAACTTCAATTTTGCTCACCCACACAGAAGAAAATGTTGCAAAGATGTGGAATCCATTTGCATGTATCACCACCCACATAAATAATCATTATTTAATCAAAGCAGTTTTAGCAAAGCTTACGTTTGAGATCTAATTATATGGGAATTTCACAGGTCAGTTGTTTTAGTTCACCATATGTGTACCTGTGTTTAAAACATGTTTCTAAATAATTAAAATCTCAATGCAGTGTTTTTGGTTTGTTCCCCTATGATGTCTCCAGCATGCTGATTGCTAGCTGATTCCTGGCAGTTATCTATTACAAATATAAATAAAGCACAGTGCGTTTGTCACAGCTTGTGCTAAATGATGACATACAAGTCAGCGTGTGCAGTTAATTTCTAATTAAATCACATATGCTAGGCTTTCTGAGAGATTACAAGATGTACTACAGAATTTACCAATACTTCGTTGGTCACGTCTTCCAAGGCCAGGATTGAACTCATCTAGAAAGACAAGAACAGCAAATACAAGCTACCCTAACACCAGCAAGTTCTTGTCCAGATCACTCACTATTTGGACATGAAAATATATTGCTGTTCCTTCAGTGTGGCCAGGTCAAAACTTTGGAACTGTCTCCCTAACAACTTTGTAAGTGGACCTACACCAAATGGACTACAGTAGTTTGAGAAGGATTTCTGGACTATGTTGAGTTGACTCGCTTGGTGGTGGAGTGGAAAAGCAATTCAGTACTCCATTGCTAATGAGCTGACAAGTCCTTTGTATGCAATGCCTACTTAAAGGAGTGGACTGTGATGAGTTTAAATTTTTACTTATTGTTGCTATGTGATATGATGAAGACAAACTGTACTGTTTATGTCACCTTCCTTTCAAGAACACTGAAACACTTGAGAAACCTGTGTGTTGTCTGCAACCATAACACTTGTATCCAGAACACTGGAGGGGGTCAGGAAGAATACCTAATTAGCACAAAATTGATAAACATACATTTCCCCAAAATAGCTTGCGGCTAAGAGATTCTGATTTAGGCCCTACATCTGAAAAATTATGCCCTACCTTTGTGAGGCCAAGGGCACTAGTTTATGACACTGGGCTAGTCATCCAAAGACCCTGGCTGATGTTCTAGGGGCAGTCAACGAAGAAATGTAGAATTAAACACAAATGGAAACTATAAAATAATAGTTATAAAAACCCATCCAGTTCACTAATGGCCTTTTGAAAAAGAAATTTGCTTTCCTACCTGGTCTGGCTTACATATGACTTCAGAACCATAGCAATGTGGTTAACTCCGAACTGCTCTCTGACTTAATTCACAAGCAATTGAAATGAGCAATAAAAGTTTTTTTTTTGCTAACAATGTCCATTTCCTGTGAAAGAATATTTTTTTAAAAATTGAATCCTGTTGCATAGAATCAGGAATAAATTCAGCTTGCATTTTGTCATTATATATTCAAATCACATTTCTCTATTTGCGTTATAAATTCCTATGTCTACATTTATAATTGAAATTGCTCATGCACATTTATTGTACAGCAATTGCATTGATGGAAGAGTATAATTACAGTTGTTAGATGTTTAAGATATCAGCATAGTTTTTATTTAAAATTGTTCACTTACCAGTTATCAAAGAAGACTAATCAATATGGAATGCACTGTCAGGAAATGTTGTGGAAGCAGGTTTAATTGAGGTATTCCCAAGAACATTGTTTTTATCCACATTATTATACAATGGGCAAGGCTATGGGCAAAAAGTAGGAGATTGTCATTAAACAAACCAGAGTAGGCATGATGGCCCAAAAGGCATTTTTCTGCACAATGGCATTTCTATGATGCTAAGTTATGTTAACCTCACAGACCTTAATATTTCAGTGGGGAAGGGTTGGGAAGGTTACATAAGGTATTTCACAGAGAAATTGGAAATATAAAACATTATCCCAATTTTCCAATAAAAGCATAGTTTCTGTTTTTTTTAAAAACAAGTACATACATATATGTCAAAAGCTAGACAATTGTAATTCTTTATTTTGAAAAACTGCCTATATTTTTCACATAGCAAAGAGATTAAATTATTTCAATAGTAAATGCTGGAAATGCCTGAGCAGCTGAGGCATCACCTATGTAGAAAGAGAAACAGGAGTGTTATTTTTGTAGTGACAACTTTGCTGCAATGGTCCCAGAAGCCAACATTCAGAAGTCTTACACCTGAACACAGCCCTAACTGTCACATCTCAGGCTGAAACATCACACTTAACGTCATAGATGCAACTAACACAAATTTAAGAAAGCTGTAATGGAGGCTGCTTCTCATTGTTCTTATGTGCGCCATCTGGATCTTCTATGTGTTACCCATTACACTTTCAGTTTCTATTTCAAGCAGTGTACCAAATACAATCACCCTGATCTCCCTCCCTTATCAACTGTCCCTTAGCTGCAAGCTATTTTGGGGAAAATGTATGCTTATCAATTTTGCGCTAATTAGGTATTCTTCCTGAACCCCTCCAGTGTTAGAGGTCACCAGTACTCTAGACATTACATGAATGAACATTTACAAATGCACCATCATATATTTTGCAAATAAACTTAGCAAATCATCCTTTGCTCAGCTATTTTTCAATGATGAATGTCAAGTAAATTTGATACATCTTTTGTTCACGTTTCACTTCTCTTTCAACAACTTCTTTGAAGGGCAGGGTTTAGCATGCACCTTTTCATTTTGATCATATGGCATTGAGATTATCTTCACATCACTTTGGGTCTCTCCCACAATGTGTACATATCAGCAATTGTGGTCACCTCAATAGGATTAGGATGTCTTGTCATTCTGTCAGGAGCTGATGATTTCCCTCTGAAGAGCAAACTGTCTGCCTGTTATCAGCATTACCAACTTGGGTTTTTGGGTTACTGAACATCAGCTTCACTTTTGCTTCATCTGCTGCTGTGGTCTTTGCCACCATTAGACATAAGGAAGTTCTATTATATTGTACTCCCAGTGACTATAAAGCCTTCTTGGAGAAGACAGAGCATGGCTTGGGGTAATCCTTAGTATTACTTAGACTCTCACATATTCTCAATAGTTCATTAGTTGGCATCACAAGAGACTGTCTAACTGTCTTTTTATGGACTGCATAAGATGTTGCAGCACCGATTGCATTCTATACCTCCTGATAAGCAATAATGTTCCATTAATTCTAGTTTCAAGATATATATTTAATATTTAAATAACAATAAAACTGGGTTCTTTCCCATCATCTGATGTGAAGTTGCTCTGTATGTGACAACGTGACAACAACACCTCCTTCCAGTCTTTGCCCTCAAACTGAACAATCTTCATCTGTTTTCCAATGATTAGTTTTATTGTTCCATTTTTATATTTGCCTGTGGCCACTTTGGGGTTACTCTGTGATGTTGGATGCCTGTGATTTTCAAAAAATCTGAAAAGGTCTGCAAAAATGAATTGTGGCCCATTGTTGGAATACAGAGTGACTGGTGTCCACATCTTGCAAATATTTCAGTCAGTTCAAACATTGTTTTCTCTGTTGTTCTAGGCTTTATGATCACATACTCATAATGATAACTGTAGTAGTCAACTACCACTAGAACAGGCTGTCCTCCACCAGAGAGTGCACTCAGGCATGGTGGGAAGGAGGAAGTTGAAAATTAATTTCGGACACTTTGGTGGCACATGCATTGTATGAGATTTTGCACATTTCTAGAAAAGGGACTGAGTTAATTTTACATCTGACAGTTTGTCTCTCTGCATAGATGCAAATAGCATTGCTATAAAACTAGGCATCAGTTCATTCTCACAGATGGTATTCTATGGAGGGAAGTCTGTGCAGAGACTTTGCTGCAGCACCTGGAAGCAAGGGAAACAACCTTTTACCTAGACTTTGGGTACTTCTGACACCTTTGGTCTTCCTTATCCTACATTCTTATTTTTTTTCTGGCTCTCTGTATCCTAAAGTAAACAGTGAACAAGCTGTTCAGAAAAGTCTCTTGTCAGGAGGTTCGACACAGGGAGAGGCACAATGTATCTGGATAACCAGGAAATAGGGAGCTCTGTATCCTGTACATTAATGGATAAATGTACAATGCTAATTTCTGTTAAAAGACCTTACACTGGAGGGTGCTATTATCCTCTGCCTTCTCTCCCTCCCTCAAGTTGTGTCAATTATATCACCTCCTGTGGGTGTGGTCACAGCCATTTACATCACCATTGGGAAATTTCAATTTCCAGAATGAGGTTAGATGAAAGAGAGCACTTCTTGGCCAGTGGTTTCCAGCCTCCCCTTCAGTGTGTTGTGGACCCCAAACATCCAAATCAAAAGTGCCATTCCTTTAAACCTCCTATATGCTTTTTAACTTCCCAGATCTCAACCAACTTGGCTGCATGAGCCTTCATTTGCCTACCTTTCTCATTCAGCCTCAATCATGTGAGCTGACCATGTTAGGTGTGGTCATTCTCTGTGGCCCCCACAAAGCCAGGGTTTTTCTGACTGTGGACCCTCCGGCATGACCCCTGTCCAATCCATTACCATATTATCCCCCTTACTCATAACTGTTATCCACCCTTTTCCCCAAGGCTTTGGCCCTCTGTCTCAAAGATGAACTTTCACCATCTCATTCCTGCAGTATTGGCCCTATTTACTAGCACATTGGAGAGAGGCCAAGATGGTCATCAGAGTTTGGCAAATGTCAGATGCTACTGTTTATGGGTGATTGGTGCTTGTGTCTGATACCCTTGGATTATGTCCTCAGTAGCAGTTTGGCTGTTCACAACATGGAGGTTACTTTTGACCAAGTGGCAAGCTGAATACCCAGTACCCTCTCTGGCTTCCATCAAGCTTTCCCACATCCAGCTTGTTTGATGAGTTTAGGAAGGTAAAAGGCTGAATATGAACAAGGCAAATGGTGCCGACACCAAGGTGATAACAAGCAATCACCCCCTTGAATTGTCATCTTGCCACTTCCTAGTGAGCAACTTGTCCCTCCACTTGTGAAAAGCAAAAAATGTTGTACAGGTTGCTCCTGACACTGAGATAGGCCTCACTGGATTTTTCACCCAATTCTGCCTTTTATCTTAACCTAGTCCAAGTCACCCCAGATTCCATTCTGTATATTTGATACACCCTCAATTTGCTAATAACTTATATGCCTCTGCTATAGCTTCTAGTTTGTCTTTTTCTGGATTGATTCCACTGCTTGTGAATTTGGGCCCCTTGAACATTAACCCTTTCCCACCTCGTATGCAACTGTCTGTATTAACCATAGGTCCTACTGACTGCACTCTAGACAATACTCACCTCAGTCCCTTGTCACATTCCTCTTTATTGCCTCCAGGAATAAGAATATCATCTGAAACACTAGCTGCTTCTGAATCCCTTTTATCAACAGTTGGACTTAGTGTTTGTAATTCTCTAGTGTTGCATTGATGCTAGATAGCAGGTTTGTTTTTGGTGAAGACCATAATGAGTGACATAAATTTGTCACCTTTCTTAAAGCAGGATAAAGTTCCAACTGGCGACATTCCCATTTTAAATCAAATTTGCTTGTTAATAACTCTTGAAAGACTTGATCCATAAATAAATGGAGAGTAAAAAATATTATTTGAACAGAGATTTGAATCCAGAACACTGCTTTGAAGTGCCTCATTGAAAGCCAAGGTACAATCCATTGAGGTTGGATTGAACTACATTCGAAGACTATAGAAAACTTGAGGACAGAGAATACAAATTGCAAGTGGAGAGGATAAATAGAAAAAAGATTGGTGAATAGGAAGCTCAGGTTGCTGCTTGCAGACCAAATAGAAGTGTTCACAAAGTGCAGAACCAATCTGTATTTATTTGATCTCTGACTGTAGGGGAGGTTACACAATTGGCAACAAATAAAACATACTAAATTGATAAAAATATAACTAAAATGTGTAAAGGGTAATTGGGGCTTTGGGGAAGGGAAGAGATAAAGATGCAGATATTGTGTGTTCCATTTGTATTTATAAAGGAGCTGTGGGGAGAGAAAATAGTGTTGAGGGAATAACAAACTAAATTTGAAGAATGAATTGGCCCAACCCTGTTCCTGTTTTTCATGTTAATACATTTTTAATTTTAAAGAATTCCAGTAGATTTTGATAATGATCCTGTCTTTCCCATTTACAATTCTCTTTTTACAATACCCGATTGCTTGTTTTGTAAAAAAGAGACAACTGGCAGTTAAAAATCTGTTTCCTTTCTGGGTGGCACGGTGGCTCAGTGGTTAGCACTGCTACCTCACAGTCCCAGGTTCAATTCCAGCCTTGTAATGGAGTTTGCATGTTGTCCCTGTGTCTGTGTGGGTTTATTCCAGTTTCCTCCCACAGTCACAGATGTGCAGGTTAGGTGAATTGATCATGCTATCTTGCCCATAGTGTTATGTGCATTAGTCAGAGGGAAATGGATCTGGGTGGGTTATGTTCGGAGGGTCAGACTTGATGGGCCAAAGGACCTGCTTCCACACTATGCGTAATCTAATTTTCTGTGGTCTGCCTAATGGAATACCCAACAGAAATCTTGCCTTTCATATCTTTACTTGTCTCTCCCTATTATGATGGAACAGAAAATTTTGTTGGCTTGTTGCCATTTGCAGTGCAGTTTGTGAAAGCTTGACATAGTGGACTTTCAAACTCTGATTGCTGTGGCTGTCCCACTCAATTCTTTCATGCTTACCCTCATCTGATGTTTTTGGCACTTGCATGTCTCATTCTCTTTTCTGCTTTTAAATGGAGTCTTATCTTTTCATGAGAGCTACCTTGTAGTCCTGAGGCCCTTTTCTCAAGCAGAACTTAGTCCAATTGAGCCAATTTTCTGAAAGTCAATATCATCAAGAATACCACATTGCTGCAGCGATTGCACTTACAAAACCACTCAGTGATAAGATAAGGTATAAATTCAAATTATTTCCCTTTTAAAGAAAATTTGATAGAATCTATCCATTTAAAATCCCTATTGTTTCTTTCTTGACATAGCAATCCTCAACTGTTTGAAAAACTAAATAATTCTGGAAACTTTGCCTTGAAGGTAATCACACTACTTTAATGTTTATATCACAAGCTCCCTATGTCTTCCTTTATGTTAACAATTGACATGGGTGTCTTAAATTATTCAAATGTGGTATTTGCACAGGAGGCGTAATATAGTGTAGTTCAGGGTTTTGGCAGGCAGATCCTTAAATTTCCTCAATTTAACACAAAGAATGATTGTTCCATGCTGAGAAACTGTCTCTGCAAAGCAAGTTGTTATAATTTGACTTTCTAATGCCTCTAAAACAATTGAGTAACGTTCATTTCAAATCATAATGTGGGAGGGTAAGTGAATCTTGTTGCCATTTTAATAACTCTTAGCCTACATAAATTGGACAAAAAAACATGACTTTTAATTTCTGCTTGGATCAGTATCATAAACGTCTCTTTGGATTATACTAAAACCAGGGGGGAAACTTACAAATATCTATCTCCAAGTTACATGAATATATACAATTTGATGGCCTAGATTTATCACTGCAATTAAATTTAACTGCTGAAAGGTTTGAACACAGCTACAAAGAGAGATTCATTATCAACACAAGACTGGACTTAAGGAGTTTCCTTTTGCAACTGAAGTATTCATTTAGTCTGTCACTTGGGTATAAATTTAATTTTGGGCAGTTGCATAAAAGGGATAGTAACTACTGCCCTGAGACTAAAAGCTATTATTTGCATCCAACCACGTGGGTATATATTGTAATAGGTTTGCCTGCATGACAGCTATATGAATTGTAAACACGAAGTGCACCCCAATTCGCCACTCAAATCCACCATCCAACTCCCTCCACAACCCTGACCTTCAATCTCGGGATCATAAGGACTCCATGCCAGTACCAAGGGTGGCAGATGTTCTGTCATATATCTGGAAAATGCATTCATATCTACCCAAAGCTGCCGAGATCTAATCCCAGGCTGTATCCTACATTTTGTTTTCCCCAGTCAATGACTCCCAGTATCTTGTGGCATTTACCACCACCACCTGTATGAGTCAATGAGTCAGGGTTGTTTAAAATTGCGCACTACCATTAATCCTCCTTTAACATTGCTTTGTCTTGGACCTATCTAGTGATCAGTCACAGAGTATACACGACTTGTTTTTTGGATTACAAGAATTCCATGATAGCTATAGTAACAACTATTGAGGCATAATTGGTAGGATGTTTGGGAACTGATACAGTTCTATCTGGTCCTTCTAAAAGCTGAAGTAAAACTTCTTAACTCCACCACAGACTGTTGATGACATCAGGAGAATGAGAAGTATCAATATAAATGTGAATATTAAACCCTTTGGAGCCATTAGTATATAAAACACCTATCCTCAAGCATTTTTCCCCATCGTTAGCCCATTATACAAGTTCATACATAACTATATTAAATTGACCACTATTCCATCTCCACCCATATCTCTGACTTCACAAAAGCAGTTGGTCTTGCCATTTCACACTTGAAAGAATGGTAGGTTTCTTGCTGGAAGATTGTTGACTCTTGTCCTGATTTATTTTTCTACTGGAGGATGTTTTACCAAAATGAATGTACTTCATTAAAATGTTGTTCTTTGTGGATGTTATTGTTAGCCCTTATTACTTTAGCTAGAAGGCCAATTAATTTCCTGAATTTCCTTTCTTGAAGATGGCTTCTCTAAAAATTGAGACAACAGGTCAGATTTTCCATCAGATCCTGGACATCACCTGCCTCTCCTCCACCTGCCTCATTCCTGATGAAGGGCTTTTGCCCGAAACATTGATTCTCCTGCTCCTCAGATGCTGCCGAACCTGCCGTGCTTTTCTAGCACCACATTCTTGATTCTGATCTCCAGCATCCGCAGTCCTCACTTTCTCCTCCAACCTAGTGTACTGCACCTGGTGCTCCCAATGTGTTATACTCTACATCAGTGAGACCAAATATAAACTCAGGGCACGTTTTGCCGAGCATCTCAGGTGGGCCCACAGGGATAGACCTGACTTCCCAGTCACCGCCCATTTTAATTCCTCTTCCCATTCCCTTTCCAACATGACCATCCTTGGCCTCCTCCATTGCCACAGCTAATCAAACCACAAATTGGAGGAACAACACCTCATCTTCTGCCTGGTTAGTCTGCAGCCCGTAGAGTTCTCCAATTTCAAATAACCTCCCTTCCCATCTCGACTTCCTTACCAGCCCCACCTTCTTTCTTCCATTCCTCTGACCAACTCTTCCTTCCAGCTACCAACCAGATTTATTCCTCCCATTGGCCAACCAATTCATACCTTCTACCGGCATTCACCTATCCATACCTCATCACCCTGCTCCTCTCCCTACTCAAATCCCTCCCATCCACCCCCTACCCTTATACCCACCTTCACTCATGAAGACGGGTCAGACCTGAAATGTTGACTTCTCCACCTCCTGATGCTGCCTGGCTTGCTGTGTTCTTCCAGCCTTCAGCTTGTTATTCTTGTTAGGGAGCAGCAAGATGCCTGCTAATGTAAAGTATTGTTCATTACCAAATCTGAATCCAGGGATTTACAGATTCTTGTTTTAATGTGTACTACACAGAAACTACATGCCAATATTCCCAACTTGAAAGCCAGACTGGGTAACTGGTGACTCCAGCTTGTCACTTGCTCCTCGCAACCTTGAATACCCAGTAGCAGCATCTCAAGGCGCATGATAGAGCAGCAACCACATGCATCCCACAGCCACAGACCTTAGTATCCAACATATGCCAGATTTTCATCATGGAACATCTCCAATCCCTTACAGTGAGGTTCTGCACTGACATGCTGTAGTTCAAAGAACCACCAGCACTTTTCATTGCAATGCTGCTACAAAGACACTTTCCACACTTAGACTGGTAATCCAGATCACAGATTGGACCAGGCTGCATCTCAAAGCTGATCCCTCAGACTTTATGTGCTCACTCACTTTGTACCTACATGGATGTTCTCAACATCCTTGCCTTGATTTTAGCGCAGAAACAAAGCTAGGCAGCTTGCCATGTTTGCTAGTTGTCTCTAGTCCAGGGGGATGGACATGTTGCTGCATAATGCCATGCAACATCAGTGTTACATCTGCACAATGTGCCAATACATGCCATTCAACCAAATGGCCATGCCCTCTGTCGGAGCACTGACAGAGCTCAGTCACATCAAAGGGTCACCCTTCAGACAGGGAGCCTGGCACAGTAAGTCCATGTTTTGGCCATGATCAGCTGGCCATTTGAGACTGTCAGAGTCAGGATGCTTTCCTTCTAGAATGTAATGATCTAATTGTTAGATGCCCCAGGACCTGTCATTGCTCTTTCAGCCTTTTTATGAACTGTTTTCTCCAGGACTGACATAAATGGAGAAATTGAGTGAGATGAAGGTGAGTGGCACAGCTATTAATTTATTATTATTATTACCTTTTCAGGTGGAGGCAAGATGGTGAGGTGTCAAAGTCAGTGACTTGGGGGTGCAGGGGTTATGCAGAGTTATTAGTGTGAGGATTTGGATGGGTAAAAGTGAATGGAAAATTTGTTGCAGGCAGTAGTGAGAATGGTAGAATGTGCACCTTTTTTTAGATGTCAGTGCAGTTGCAGAGATAAGATGAAGTAGCAGAGAGAAATTAATAGCACTTACCCTAACTGAACTGTGAAGATCACTGACATTCTTTCAACACTGCTGGACAGTCCTCTGGATAGCTGACATTCACTGACCCAAGTGGCAACCTCAGACCAGGCTGGCAGGCTCTGGTGTTGTGGACTCCATTGCTAGTCCTTAGGAAAGTGGCTGTACCCTTCTGCATAGCCCTATCCACCAACAGCTCAGATACCTGTATACAAGCAGGGCGCCAATTTTACTTCTTCTGCCATGCAGTGCAGGCACTTGCCTGGGTGCACAATGGCCTTTTAAAGAGAGCACCAACAAAAGGGATGAAGGTCTATTCTGGAATATCCAGCTACAGGGAGTGTTGGAATTAGGCTTGCATTGGATGAAATAATGCCATTTGGAGGGTGGCAGGTATTTAATGAGGTGAGTTTAGGACAGTAGTATAGGGAAAGCAGCTAGGCCTGGCATAGAGAAAATCTCAATGAAAATGACACAGCCATAACATTCAAGATTCAACTTGTAGTTTTACCAACTACTTCCTGTTTAAAATTAACCTTTTCATTGTGTAAAACACCAAGCACTTGCCTCTATATAAGTTTTTAAATAATGTTTTCTGGTTCTCACCACAATTCTAGTCCGTTACTTTTGTAAAATAAATTGTTGGGCTTTCTTCTTTTGCAAGACTCTTTCCCAAGGTTTCTTGAAACTCACTCATTTCCATCTTAAGTACATTCTAGGCCTTCCCAATTCTGTAGCACAAATCTACATTTATTTTCTGGGACTTTGCCTGTCCCTTGTACTGGGACTCATGGATCCTAATGCCGATGATAGTGGTACTTATTGTTGGAAGTGACAAACTGCTTGTTTGAAAATGCCCTGCTTTCCTTTTCAGGCCTTTTTACCATTCATAAAGTACCATTCTCTTTTCCTTTAGGGATATCTAACTTTACCTCCTGGAGTCTTCAATTGATTCTTAGAGAATCTCCTTCACTAAGGCCTCTATACTGTTTTAATGCAGCAGGCTTTCCTCTCTTTTCCTGGTCCAGATGTTTGCCCCAGTACCACCAGCTTATTACCAGCTTTCGAATGAAGTTTTGTTTTTCAAATTCTGAGCTTGCATGCTTTTACCACTGAACAGCTGTGGCTGTCTCTCTTGGTTGGCAATTTCAATTCAGTGGTTGTCTTATTTTATCTTCTTAAACACTTACAGAACCATTTACTCACACAACAGACAATACTCTGCCCGATTGATTCAGAAGATTGTGGCCTAAAGTTCTGCTCCAGAGAATTAGGCATATGTTCTAGGCTGACAATTCAGTACAGTACAGAGTAAGTGCTGCATTGTCAGGATGGTATGATAAATTAATGTCCCATTTGCCATATCTGGTAGATTTTATTTGAAGTTCTAGTCACTATTTTAAGGAAAACCAGATAAGACTTCCCCAGCATCTAAATCCATGTTTTCTTTTAACCAACAACAATAAATGTAGAGATGCCAGTGTTGGACTAAGGTCAAAAATCACACAATACCAGGTTATAGTCCAAAAGGTTTATTTGAAATCAAAAGCTTTTGAAGTGCTTCTCCTTCATCAGGTGAACTAAAAACACCAATTATCTGATCATTATCACCTTGCATTATCACATTTCACTTGGAGGCTGACAGATCCTCAACATTAAGTTTTAAAATTTGGAGAGTATGCCACTTTGCAAGAAAGCCAGAATACTGCTCAATGTTGAAATGCCATTCTGAGGGAACTGTAATTCTGCAGGTGCTCTCTTTTGTAATTCATTAATATTCTTTTGGAGCGTCAGTTTGCTGGTCAGGTCGTTTTACTGATGGAGAGGGCCATGACAAGAATACTGATCCAATGCAATCAATTAATTCACTGATCCATTGGGAAAACTAGGAGGTCACTAACAAACAGCTTGTGATAAATCACATTTGTAGGCTGTGAACTACCATGGTGAGAGAGGTCCTTGCTAAAGCCTAAGGTCAATGGCCTCCAAATGAACAACCAACATCCACATTCACCAATGGGGCTTTAGTACAAATCCACTGCGTACTTGTGGAGAGACACAGGCAAAGCTGCACATTACCAAGAAGTGTACTCTTGACAGGCTAAGTGGTGGATGAATCACCTCAAGCTCAGCAAACAAGGAGGCTGTTGCTTAGCTTTGGAAATTATGTTTGCTAAATAAATAAATTACATTGATGTTCATGCAACTTGATGTGTACATATGTAGCTCTGCATTTCTGACAGTACAAAAGCAGTACTTTGGAATACTTCAGGGCATTCTTGATGTTGTGAAAAGTGCTGAATGAATATGTATCTTTCTACCCAAGAATCGATGTGGCATTTATTTTATCTTTCATTTGACTCATATTTCACAAAATGGCCCCTATTCTTTAAGACAGTAGCACCACTGATGCCACCAGCATTATGAATACTGAAATTAAGAATTTACTCCCTAAAGTATTAAATAGTTCTCGCAGAGTTATTAACTCTTTCTTTTGACAGTAAACCTAACAGCACAAAGCAAAACCCCAGCCACGACATTTGTTTTCTAAATAGAAAAGTACTGACAACATAATCTAAGCATTGCACTGTAACGATGTCAAAATTTTTTAAGCAGCATTCAGCCTGTTTCAAAGTGCTTCAGATGCAAAACGAAGTGGATGAAATGGATTTCAGTAATGTAAGAGCTACAGAACTCAGCTGCAATTGCATTCAGACTATGTTGGAAATTCTTCAGGATGATAAATTAATTTCAAAAAAGCCTCAAACTACATCAATTCTCTACTGTATTGGAGTAAACTATTGAGAATTGTCATTGGGCATAATGGGCCTGACTCAACACCCACAGCATTACAGTTTTGACATGCTACCTTTCTGCACCAACCATGATTTCTTTACAATTAATATGTTGAATATCAGATGGGGGTGATATTTTAGTTGGAGAGAAAGGGGGTTTATTTAACAAAGTTCTTTGATCCATTAGATTTAAAATATACATGTTCTATGCAGATTGTGCACATCATTGAGCAGTGAAAACCCATCAGTTGATGTCGATAATAGGGGGCATGGTTCATGAATATTTGTGCAGACAGATTTTGTGTTGGTGCTAAGTAAATAAGAGGCTTTGGGCAGAACATGAATTTGACCAAGTGCATTCTCCCTTTATGTTTCCCTGCTTTAGGTAGTTCACTATAAGCGAGTTTTGGTGGCCAATTTTCTTAAGCTACATTGTTAATTTTGATTTAACATCACTGCATGTCATTTCACACCATTGCTCCATTGGGCTTTGTGTCTGTGTTGTCAGGTCTCATGATAGAATTAGAGCCATTTCAGATATTTTATAATCAACCTGCTTCGGTCATTTTGCTTTTGGAGCAAGTAAGACTTGAACTCAGACCTCCTGATCCAGCGTTGGTGTCACAAGACCCCTCTTTGGAGCCATGCTAGATATTTTCTAATCACCCTCTTCAGAGATGTAATGTCATACTATTGGAGCAGGTGAGATTCAAACCTGAGACCGCTGACTCAGTGGTGAGGATGCTACCACTGAATTACATGAACCCCCTATTGGAGATTTTCTAAAACAAGGGCAACTGATGATGTTTGTTTACAGAAACAACATTTTTCTTTTCATAACATTCTGAAGCAAAGTTCTCAGCAAAGAATATCCAAAATCAACAACTGTGTTCTCTTTTTTTTGCAGCTGAGACTGTTAATTTGTGTTGACTCTGAATGCTGTTTTTAATTTTGGTGCCTTATATGTATCTGCTTTACATTGGATGAGACTGAGGGATCATTTTAGCCTTTCTGACAGAGATTCATTTGCTACTGCACATGGATTGCTTGGATTAAAAGAAAATTCTGGGTGCTTTTCTTCACTGGAGCCTAACTACAACATTCTGATCACTTTTGAAGCCCCAGGTCTATGTCTTGTTCCAGTTTTTCACTGCAGCTGAGGTTGACAGGCCATTTTAAAACTAGTAAAATGCTTTACAGATCTTCTCAATGCATTCCTCAAGAGATCAATCATTGGAGCCAATTCATGGGAGCCAACAAAACGGGACAAGATTTTCAACACATTGAACAGAGAGACTGTTCACCAGCAACATGCAGGGGTGAAGTTAAATATGCAAAATGAATAAACCTCCCTACAATTCATTTAACCAAACACCCAAATACAAAAGGTTACTTATTGCAATTGCCAACTAGGAGTTGATCAAACAGGAAAGGAAACAAGTCCTCTCAGTATCCAAAATACTGTAAAATGTAATGTTAAAAATCACACAACACCAGGTTATAGTCCAACAGATTTATTTGGAAGCACAAGCTTTTGGAGCGCTGCTGCTTCATCAGGTCCATTACATGTGGAGACACCTCCCACCATGTACGTGTTAGGTACTCATAAAACTCAGTGAACGTCTATCTCATACGCTGCAGGCAAGGATGCCCTGAGGCAAGATACATTGGCGAGACCAAGCAAAGGTTACGGCAATGGATGAATATACACCACACAACAATCAATAGACAGGAATGTCCCCTCCCAATCGGAGAACGCTTCAGTGGTCTGGAACATTCAACCTCAGGCCTTTCGGGTGACCGTTCTCCAAGGCGGACTTCGGGACAGGCAACAACGAAAAGTGGCCAAGCAGAGGCTGATGGCCAAGTTTGGTACCCACTGAGTTGGCCTCAACCTGGACCTTGGGTTCATGTCACACTACAAGTGACCCCATTTCACTACACATACACAGACGCGCATATGTGCACATGCGCACAGACAGACACAGACACTCCTACACACGCACACACACACACTCCTGCACACACAGCCATACACTCACCCAGATCCTCTCTCAAATGCTCACATATACACTCCCACACTCCCATATGCACCCTCTCACAGACTTATTTTAAAAATATTCACTCTCACACATGCAAACACACTCTCACAGACACTCATACGATCACCCCCCTACCCCCACCCCCAACACACACATGCACACATACACATATAAGTTTGTGGGGTGAATTTGTACTTGTAGAATTACATTTCATTTTGTTCAAAAACTGCATGAATCCATGTAAGATTCTGTAATTCCATTTTTTAGATTAGAATCAGTCTGACCATTGTGGCACAGGCAGTCTCACACAGGGCAGCTCACATTATCTGGGTTAACACGACACCAATTGTTAAAGTTCACTTGAGAATGTAACTTTTAAAAAAGTTCTGCGATTTACATATGAAAGAACTAAAACCAACATGGTCATTCTAAATGATAGAGACTTAACAAACAATCCAGGTCTTTTTCAATATATAATTTGAGTTACATCACACTGTAAATCTTTGCTATAAATTCTGTGTCTTACGATCTTATATTCCACAACCACCTGATGAAGGAGCAGCGCTCCGAAAGCTAGTGCTTCCAAATAAACCTACTGGAGTATAACCTGGTGTGGTGTGATTTTTAACTTTGCTCACCCTAGTCCAACACCAGCATCTCCAAATCATGGCCAAATATAATCTAATTTTAATGAAACAAGATTACTTTTGTAGTCAGTGACTTATTTTAGTTTGCAAATTATTTCAGTTCCAAATACATGGTACCAAACATGCAGAGTGCAGTATTTCAAGTTGCACTTTTTTTTAACCAAAAGAGAAGTGTCTAAAAGAACGTAGCATTTGATTTTAGTATTAATTTCTATGGGAACCTAGGACTCACATAAAGTTGTTTCACCTAAAGTTGTGATTTTCTGGAAATCAACTTTAAGTGAGGACTCACTTTATATAATTTGCTTTGGAGGAATTTGTTTTACAAGGAATTAGAAAGATCACATATTGGCTTGGGTACAGCTTACTATTAAGTTTGATTACAACCTCATAAACCCACAATGGGTGCAGTTCTCCCCTTCATATGAGATCTCAGCTCTCCTGAGTGGAATTTTACATCTGCAACTGTTGAAACAAATATTAAAATACAGTCACATTGGATCCTTAAACACAATGTCTCCAGGTTTACATATAACAAAGGAAAAGTGACCAGGTCAGTTATCTGAACAATGCCATGTGCCTTCTGCTTATCAATGGTGTTTGATCGTGTGGTTGAAACTGATTTCACTAAGAACCTATCTACCTTCAATTGGATGTCAGCAATCATTAGTCACAAAATCCCTGATAAGTTATAATTCAGAATGAAGCCATTTAATCCATGAGCTTTCTGAATGCATATTAATACTTGTATTTTTTTCTTTCCCTTTCCATATAAACATGAATATATATATATATATATATATATATTACATGTGAGTAATCATTTAATATCTTCTTGAATACTTCAACTGAACTGCTTTTCACCATACTTCCAGACAATGTGTCCCAGGCCCCTATACTCACTATGTGAGAAAACACTTTTCTTTCCTGCAGACATAATCATCAGTAACATGGAAACTCCCTAAACTCCCACATCTGACAAGAAGAGCATATTACTCTACTAAAGGCCATCTTTGCTCCTTCACAATCTACAGACCCGGAAAACAGTATCGTCGCTTTGCTCTAAAAATCAGTGCTCCAGGCTAATTTAGTACTTATGGTTTATATTTTTAAAATTTAATCAAGAAACAGTGCTCAATAAAACATATAATCAAGAAAGAACCCACTCTACTCATTACTGTAGATTTACAGCAAGGTTACAAGTTAAAAGCTATGTACCTATCTGTTCTTGTGCTGTGAACTTGTCCACATAGGCTCCTCCAAGGTCAGCTCTGAATTTCACTGTTTGTTAATTTTTCATCAAAACACTCCAATGTCTAGAGACACATAAACTCAAACAGCAAAGACAGTAATTGTGCAGCTTCACTGCTGTGTCAGTTAGCAGTGTAGGTTTCTTTCTCTCTCTGCCTCACTGATCATGTGGTCGCTGCCTTTCGTCTGTCTTCCTCTTTTAGCTTATAAAACAGTAATTGCTGCCCCTGGAATTCGAGGAAATCACCTCCAACACCTTAAATACCTCAGAAAAGGAGCAGCTCTTATAGCCACAATGTTTTCCTGTCCTCCATTTTGAATTTCCCAGAATCCTAGTCACAGATAAATAGGATAGTGAAGAAGGTGTTTGGTATGCTTTCCTTTATTCGTCAGAGCATTGAGTATAGGAGTTGTGACATCATGTTGCAGCTGTACAGGATATTGGTTAGGCCACTTTTGGAATATTGCGTGCAATTCTGGCCTCCTTCCTATCAGAAGGATGTCGTGAAACTTGAAAGGGTTTGGAAAAGATTCACAAGGATGTTTCCAAGGTTGGATGATTTGAGCTACAGGGATAGGCTGAATAGGCTGGGGATGTTTTCCTGTGAGTGTCAGAGGTTGAGTCCTGACCTTATAGAGGATTATAAAATCCTGAGGGACATGGATAGGATAGACAGACAAAGTCTTTTCCCTGGGGTGAGGAGTCTAGAACTAGAAGGCATAGATTTAGGGTGAGAGGGGAAAAATTTAAAAGGGAACTAAGGCACACTTTTTTCAGATAGAGGGTGGTGTGTGTATGGAATGAGCTGTCAGAAGAAGTGGTGGAGGCTGGTACAATTGCAACATTTAAAAGGCATCTGGACGAGTATATGGTTTAGATGGATATGGTCCAAGTGCTAGCAAATGGAACTAGGTTAGTTAAGGATATCTGGTCAGCATGGACAAGTTGGATTGAAGGGTCTGTTTCCATGCTGTACATCTCTATGACTCTCTGACTCTGTGACTCCATAACTCTTTCTTGTTGCATTTCCTTCTTTTGCAAATTGCATTTTCTCTGCACCCTCTTCTTCTCTATCCTTTCATGAGACAGAGCATCTTCTTCCTTACTTATGTATCCAGAATCCTCATGATTTTGAAAATTTTTGACAAATCTCCTCAACCTTCTCCTCTCCAAGGAAAACAACCTCACCTTATCCAAACTATTTTCATAAATAAAGTTTCTCATCCTTGGAATGGTTCTCAAATGCCTCCTCTTTATTCTCTATACTTTATTCACATCCTTCCTAATGTGTGGAACTCATACAGTTCATAAAGGTTGAACTAGATTTAACTAGTGTCTTATATCAGTTGAACATAACCTCTCTGCCCCAAAGATAGTCAATATAGCTTAGGAAACTGTATACTTCATTAAGTATTCACTTCACCTGTCCTCCCCCCTTTAGTGACTTACATACGTATATATCTAGGTGTCTGTGGTCCTGCTCACTCTCAGGGTAGGACTCTTCATTTTATATTGTATCACCACGTTTCTTCTACCAAAAAGCATCATGTCAACTTGTCCACATTGAACTTCATCTGCCACACGTCAGCCCAATCCACCAATGTTTCAATATCCTTTGGAAGACTTGCATTGTCCTCTTCTCAGGTTGCAAGGCTTCCAAGTCATGTGGTAACAACAGATTCTCTGATATTGAAATGTTTCCATCCCAAAACGCATAGATTTGGGCAGGCTTATACTGCACAATAGAGCTTCTGAGTTTTGTCTGGGCTGCTGGCAAGGGGAGGGGTATGAAGGCTGACAGTGTATTCTGATCCAATTGGGCCGCTCCTCTGTTTTATTTCACAGGTGGTGGCCAATGGCCACTGCAGTGTGTGGGTGGGGGCCTGACATTCACAGCAAGTGCCCTGCAGTTCCGGCCACCACAATGAATGGGACAAGGGAGATGGGAGAGGAATGGGGGCTACTGAGCCCACTCGTTACCCTGCAGGACTGTATGGCCAGCCAGCAGATGTGGCTCCATCTTGTCTGGTGGAGGCTTCTCAGGGCTGTTCTCAGGCAGTGGCATGACTAGAAGGGGCACCAGTGGGTGAAGTGAGACCTGGTGGGTGCGGACTTCCTGTTTCCAACCTTGGGCAGAGATGTTGTTTGGCCTGGAAGTTGGGAGGCTTGAAACAGCTCAGATTTGTTAGAAAGAAAATGTGGCATCATAATAGCACCAATTCGATTGGGTACTACAGTAAACAACGCTAAACTGAATCATGTGAGTCTCACTGAGATTCGAGGCCTGAATCATTTAATAATGTTCAAGCAAGTGAACATCAGAAGGTACAATAGTAAAATAGATTTTCTGTATTCTTTTCAGTTTTGAAATGGTCACAGATGAACTGTTAAGATTGTTGTCAAGAAGACCAGATGATTTTCACAACTTTAATGCAGCTATCAATATTGTGCAGTGTTTTGAATTAAATTATCGGGGAACCTTGATGGACATCCTAATCAGTACTCCTTGGCAGAATTTCAGACGTGCTATTTTTACACCATACTTGAAAACACAGAGACAATAGTTTCTCTGGACTGAATTTTACCAGAGAGGTTGGCTCATTATTAATTTTGACATATTTCATGGAGGGTTTCTTATCTATAAGCCTGAGCAATTTATCTCATTGGTCTCTGCAGCTGATTGCTTAGTTATGCACTATGTCTCTATGGCACTCCACTGGCTATCTTCTGCTCAGCAATGGTGGGCATACACATAGAAATATGAACTTACAGAGTAGGGGAGTAGGAATGGACCATTCAACCCTTTGAGCCTGCTGTGCCATTCAATACAGTCATTCCAGCTCAGTATACTGTTCTGACTTCCCATATCCTTTGATTCCTCTTCATTATAAGGATGATATCTAACTCCATTCCGAAAAGATTTTTGGCCTCTGCTGCTTTCTGTGTCAGAGAATTCCACAGGCTCATCACTCTCTGGATGGAGACATTAATCTTCATTTCAGTCCTAAAAGACCTAACCATCCTCCTTAGATTGTGCCCTTGTTTCTGGACTCCATGGTCATTGAAAACATCCCTCCTGCATCTACCCTATCTCATCAATGTTGGAATTTTATGGGTTTCTATAGATCACATCCTTATTCTTCTAAACTCCAGTGATTATTGACCTTATTGATCCAGCCTCTCCCTGAACGTCAGTTCTTCTACTTCAGGAATAAATTTGTTTAACATTCCTTGCACTCCCTAAATGGTCAGAGCATCCTTCCTCAGCTGAGGCAACAAAAACTGCATAAAATATTTCATGTATAATCTTACCAATGCCCTGAACAGTTGCAGCAAACATCCTGTTCTGCACGTAAATACTCTCATTATGAAGGTCAACATACCATTTGCCAGTTTCACCTGCATCTTTCAGTGAGTATTGGATGAGGATGCACAGGTCATAGAATCATTGAATCTTTATAGTGCAGAAAGAGGCTATTCAACCCATCAAATCTGCACTACCCATCCAAACAGCATCCTGATCAGCCCCAGCTTTCCCCTGCTATCACTTCTACTCCACCCCACCCCCATATAGCCTGCACATCCCTGGACACTGTGAAGTAATTTAGCATGTCCAACCCACCACTCTAGCACCTATTTGGACTGTGGGAGAAGACAGCAGCACTCTGAGGAAAACCGTGCAGACACAAGGAGAATGTGCAAACTTCACACAGGCTGTCATCTAAGGTTGAAATCAAACCTGGGTTCCTGTTGCCCTCAGATCTCATTTCACTGCTCTCTTTCCAAATCTATCACCTTCAACTATAGTCTGTCTGCTTGCTTTTGCTATCAAAGTGGATGACATCACATTTGTCCACATTATACTGCATCTACTATGTTTTTGCCGAATTACTTAACTTGTCCAAATTCACACTGAAACTTCTGTGCATCTTCATCACAGCATAAACCCGCACCTAACTTTGTGACATCTGCAAACTTGGAGATGTGGCATGCAATTTCCTTCTCTAAATCTTTAATATACTGTGAATAGTTGCAGTCAAAGCACTAATCTTTGCAGTACCCCACTAGTCATTGTCTGCCACTCAGAAAAAGACCCATTCATTCTGACTCTTTGCTTCCTGCCTGCCAACTGGTACATGACCTCCAATCCCATCTGCTTCAATTACACAGCTAATCTGTTTTATATATATGGGACCTAACTAGAAGCCTTTGAAAATCCAAGTGGACCACATCCATTGGATTCCCTTTATCCACATTTTAGTTACATCTTCAAAAACATTCCAGCAGATTTCCCCTTTATAAATCCATGATGACTCTGACTGATCCTGTCACGATCTTCCCATGTACTCTGCCATTACAGCTTCTATAATGGACTCTAGCATTTTTCCCACAATTTATGTCAAGCTAACCAGTCTATAATTTACTGTTTTCTCTGTGCTTCCCACCTTAAATAGTGGTGTGACATTAGCTATTCTCCAATTCAGAGGAATTGTTCCAGAGTCTGGAAAAACTTTGAAAGATAACCAACAGTGCATCAGTTCTGGTGAAGTCATGCCCGAAATGCCAACTCTCCTGCTCCTCAGATGCTGTGTGATCTGCTGTGCCTTTTCCAGCAACACACTTTACTGACCCTGACTCTCCAGCATCTGCGGTACTCACTATCTCCTATATATTTAATTGACCTGTCATTTCTGTGTTTCCATCATAAATCGGTGAGGTCGTGTTGCATCTGTACAAGACATTGGTTAGGCCACTTTTGGAATATTGCATGCAATTCTGGTCACCTTCCTATCGGAAGGATGTTGTGAAACTTGAAAGAGTTTAGAAAAATTATACAAGGATGTTGCCAGGATTGGAGGGTTTCAGCTATAAGGAGTGGCTGAATAGGATGGGATTGTTTTCCCTGGAGCGTTGGAGGCTGAGGAGTGGCCTCATAGAGGTTTATAAAATCATGAGGGGCAGAGATAGGATAAATAGACAAGGTCTTTTCCCTGGGGTGGGGGAGTCCAGAACTAGAGGGCATAGGTTTAGGGTGAGAGGGGAAAAATTTTAAAGGGGCCTAAGGGGAAACTTTTTCAAACAGAGGGTGTTGCCTGTATGGAATGAGCTGCCAGAGAAAGTGGTGGAGGCTGGTACAATTATAGCACTTAAAAGGCATCTGGAAGGGTATAGAGGGATATGGGCCAAGTGCTGGCAAAAGACAGTTGATTAGGTTAGGATATCTGGTCTGCCTGGATAGTTGGACTGAAGGGTCTGTTTCCATGCTGTACATCTCTATGACTTTATGACTCTATGACCTTAATGAAAAATTTGATCTGTTAATGTCACTCTTCCCTAAGGGTCCACATACAACTAGATTGTCAATTATTTTTTCCTCATTATACTGAACCCAGTCAAGGACAGCCTTTTCTGTAGATGATTTCTTGATATTTTGATTCACAAACTATCCTATATATACTCCAAGAATTTGTCCTCTGTGTTATTGCTACTGATCTGATTTGCCCAATCTACATGCAGATTGAAATTACTCATAATTGCAGCCGTATCTTTACTACTTACATCTTTGGTTTCCTTTTTAATGCCTTCTGTAATATTACAGATCTGTGCATGTCCGCATACACGCCCTTTTGTTATTTTATGCCCCTTGGGGTTTGTAAGCTGAACCCATACTGATCCTACTGTGCCAGAGCTAATATCCTTCCTCACAACTGCACTGATTTCCCTTTTAATCAGTACAGCTACCCCACCTCCTTTTCTTCTCTGTCTGTCCTTTCTTAAAACTAAAAGCTCAAGGGATTCAATTCTAGCCCAGTCACCCTGCAGACATATCTCTGTAATCTCGACTATTTCATCACTGCTGCGACCTTCTGGAATTCTGGGTTGGCCAATGTGGTTTCTAGATCAGATCAAATGCTGTCAGCAGGAGTTGCTCTTCCCAGTGCACAAAGTTTGGGAAACCAATGAAGAAATGATCTGAGGGCACAAAGGTGATACAGCTGATACTGATTGCAATAAAAGAATACATTCATAAGAGTATATTGCTGTTTAAAAATCAAGCTACACAGGTTGCCCCTTCTTAGTGTCGTTCCACCTTAGAACTTTGAGTAAGGCATTGCCATTCTTTTTCGAAAGCCCATTGTGTTCCAACATTTTCTCATTGCTCTGAAATCTGAATTAGCTTTATTGCCACACATACTCAAATGAGTCCAGTGATAAGTTTATAAGTTGCCACTTATGGTGTCATCTTAGATACAAAGTGTTATGGTAATGATTCTTCCAAAGAAGTTCTTGGGAAAATGAATAGAAAAATAAAGAAATTTAAAAATCCGGTATTGAAAATGATAGGAATAAATTATAAAGTAGAGAAATAAAAAGTTCAGAACAACAGTTCTTCCAACCTAGTCCACACTGCCATCTAGACCCCAGTCCACACCAGGCCTCAGTTCCAGACCATGATGGGTATCACCTTGAGGCTCTCATGGAATCAATTCCAGGCCAGAGATCCTTGCTGAGGCCACACCGAGACAAAAGACTGCCATGGTTCACCAAAAGATGGCACAGTGGCTCAGTGGCTAGCACTGCAGTTTCACAGCACCAGGGACCTGGGTTCGATTCCAGCCTCGGGTGACTGTCTGTGTGGAGTTTGTACATTCTCCCTGTGTCTGTGTGAGTTTCCTCCCACAATCCAAAGACGTGCAGGTTAGGTGGATTGGCCATGCTTAATTGTCAATAGTGTTCAAGGATGTGTAGGTTAAGGTGCATTAGTCAAGGGTAAATATAGTGTAGGAGAATGGGTCTGGTGGATTGTTCTTCAGATGGTTGGCGTGGACATGTTGGGCCAAAAGGCCTGTTTCCACAGTGTAGTGATTCTTCGATCTATGTGACCAACTTGCCGGGCCGAGAGACCATCACACTGGGTCTGCACTGAAGCTGAGAATCTGAAACCATGCCGAGGCTAAGAGTTTAGGGCATCGACAAGAAAAATAAGAGAGAAAAGGGAATAGAAAAGAAAAGACTGAGCAGACAAGTTTCGGCTGGAAGACCCAAACGAGACCAACACATTCTGGAAAGTTTTCAAACAATTGGAAACATTCACTGTTATTCAGCAAAAGCAAAATTGAACAAAAAAAAGTTTGTATTTATTTCTGGGAGCAGACTGGAATTGATTGTCTTTCAAGCAACAACAACTATGTTATTAAAGAGTGATCACTGCACCCAGCTCTCATTTATTGTAACATGTTGTCAATTAAGTATTTTTTGGCTTATTGTTTTTGATACTTTACTCTATCATGCAGAATGTGATGTTCCTCTTGCTCAATGTCCTCATCTTGCTCCTTTGAAGTCTGTAGCTACTATCCCTGTTGTTCAGCGTCTACTGCATCCCCTCCATGTCTGCTCCAGTTGAGCAGAACACACCTTGCTTTTGTGTCTGCACAAATTGGGAAGTCAAGGCATAAGTACTGAGACCAGATCTTTAAGCTCTGGATGAGGGGCAAAATGCTGGAGATTAGAGTCAAGATTAGAGTAGTGCTGGAAAAGCACAGCAGTTCAGGCAGCATCCGAGGAGCAGGAAAATCAACGTTTCAGGCAAAAGCTCTTCATCAGGAAAGAGGCTGGGAGCCTTGGAGGTGGAGAGATAAATAGGAGGAGGGTGGGGCTGGGGAGACGGTAGCTGAGAGTGCAATAGGTGGATGGGGGTGGGGATGAACATGATAGGTCAGATAGGTCAGAAGGTGGAGCAGATAGGTGGGAAGGAAGATTGACAGATGGGACAGCTCATGAGGACAGTGCTGAGCTGGAAGGTTGAAACTGGGGTAAGGTGGGGAGAGGGGAAGTGAGGAAACTGGTAAGGTCCACATTGATGCCATGGAATTGAAGGGTCCTGAGGTGGAAGATAAGGCGTTCTTCCTCCAGGCATTTGGTGGTGAGGGAGTGGCGGTGGAGGTGGCCCAGGACTTGCATGTCTTCGGCAGAGTGAGAGGGGGTGAAATGTTTGGCCACGGGGTGGTGGAGTTGGTTGGTGAGGGTGTCCCAGATATGTTCTCTGAAGCGCTCTGCAAGAAGGTGTTTGGTCTCCCTACTGTAGAGGAGAACGCATTGGGAGCAACAGATACAATAAATGACGAGTGGAAGTTCAGGTGAAACTTTGATGGATGTGGAAGGCTCCTCTGGGGCCTTGGATGGAGGTGAGGGGGGAGGGTGTGGGCGCAGGTTTTGCAATTCCTGTGGTGGCAGGGGAGGGTGCCGGGAGGGGAGGGTGGGTTGTTGGGGGCGCGTGGACTTGACCGGGTAGTCACGGTGGGAACAGTCTTTACGGAAAGCGGATAGGGGTGAGGAGGGAAATGCATCCCTGGTGGTGGGGTCCGTTTGTATGTGGCAGAAATGTCGGCGGATGATGTGATTTACGTGGAGGTTGGTGAGGTGGAAGGTGAGGACCAGGAGGGTTCTGTCTTTGTTGAGGTTGGGGGGTTGGGGTGTGAGAGCAGAGGTGCGGGACGTGGATGAAATGTGTTGAGGGCATCTTCAACCATGTGGGAGGGGAAATTGCGGTCTTTAAAGACAGACGTTCTCTGGTGTGTTCTGTGGTACTGGTCCTCCTCAGAGCAGATGCAGTGGAGACGGAGGAATTGGGAGTACAGGATAGCATTCTTGCAAGAGGTAGGATGGGAGGAGGTGAAATCCAGGTAGCTATGGGAGTTGGTGGGTTTGTAAAAAATGTCAGTGTTGAGTCAGTCATCGTTGATGGAGATGGAGAAGTCCAGGAAGGGGCGTGAGGTTGAGAGATGGTCCAGGTGAATTTAAGGTCGGGGTGGAATGTGTTGGTGAAGTTGATGAACTGTTTAACCTCCTCGTGGGAGCACGAGGTGGAGCCGATGCAGTCATTAATGTAACGGAGGAAAAGTTGGGGAGTGGTGCCGGTGTAACTCCGGAAGATGGACTGTTCTACATAGCCGACTAAGAGACAGGCATAGCTGGGGCCCATGCAGGTGCCCAAGGCTACCCCTTTCATCTGGAGAATGTGGAGGTTTTGAAGGAGAAAATGTTGAGGGTGAGGACCAGTTCAGCCAAATGAATAAGAGTGTCAGTGGAAGGGTACTGGCGGGGACATTGGGAGAGTACGAAATGGAGGGCTTGGAGGCCTGGGTCATGTCGGATGGAGGTGTAGATGGACTGGATATCCATGGTGAAGATGAGGGTTTGGTGGCTGGGGAAACTGAAGTCTTGGAGGATGTGGAGGGCATAGGTGGTGTCTTGAATGTATGTGGAGAGTTCTTGGACCGGGGGGAATAAGACAGTACTGAAGTAGGTGGAGATGAATTTGGTGGGGCAGGTGCAGGCTGAGACAATGTGTCGGCTGGGGTAGCCAGGCTTATGAATCTTGGGGAGGAGGTAGAATTGGGCGGTGCAGTGTTCCCGAACTATGAGGTTGGAAGCTGTGGGTGGGAGATCCCCTGAGGTGATGAGGTTGTGTATAGTCTGGGAGATGATGGTTTAGTGATTGGGGGGGGTGGGGGTGGGGATGTGGTGAGGTCATGGTCGAGGGGACAGTAGGAAGAGGTGTCTTCGAATTGACGCCAGGCTTCAGCGGTGAAGAGGTCAATGTGCCAAACTACCACTGCACTCCCTTTGTCCGATGATTTGTTGGTGAGGTTGGGGTTAAAGCAGAGGGGTTGGATGGCTGTGCCTAGTGAGGGTGAAAGGTTGGAGTGGGTGAGGGGGCTGGACAGGAGGAGGCGGACAATGTCACGGCAGCAGTTGGAAATAAAGAGTTTGAGTACAGGTAACGGACTGGCATGGGTTGTCCGGGTGGATGGCATGTGTTGGAGGAGGGCAAAGTGGTCCTCAGAGGATGGACGGGAGTCCTGATTGAAAAAGTAAGCTCAGAGGTGGAGGCGGTGGAAGTGTTCAACGTCCCAATGCCTAATGAATTCATTGATGCGTGGACTAAGGTGGATGCAGGTAAGGCCTTTGCTGAGGACTGATCATTCAACCTCAGTGAGGGGGAGGTCTGGGGGGGATCATGAAAATTCAGCAGGCATGGGAGCGAGGACCTGTTGTAGGTGTGGAGCTGGAATTGGGGCGGAGATTGTAACTGGAGTGGGCGTGATGGTAGGGGGGGTAAGGGTGGAGTCATTTGCTAAATTGGTGTCCCCGTCGGGGTTCTTGTGGGGCGGGGATGGTGACAATAGGATCTGTGGGGAGCATGTCGGCAGTGTGCAGGTGAGTGGCATCAGTGGACACGGAAGTGGTAGTTGCAGGGCGGAAGTCGTGGAACGCGTGACATCAGTGATGATGCAGGGGTCGGAAGTCGGGAACACGTGGTGTTGGTAATGTCAGAGGGGGCAGAAGTGGCTGTGGCGGTGGCAATGATGGGGGGGAGGGAAGTGTGTTTTTGGTTGGGCCTAACTTTGGTTCCGATAGTGGCAGATCTGGTGGCAATCGCAGTGGTGGTTGGTTGTCCAGTGGTTGCGGTGTTTTGTTGTCTAGCCAGCAGTCACGGAGGCAGCATGAGTAGCCAAGCAAGATGCTGGTCAGTGGGGGCAGAAATGACATCATCAATCGCCACGGTGATGGTGGCTGGCACGGCTCATAGATGATGACAGCCGAGCAGTTCCAGTGGCCTTCTAACAGAGAGCTTCAGAGAACATCTCTAGGACACCTGCACTAATCAACCCCAACACCCTGTGGCCAAACATTTCAACTCCACTCTCTCACTCTGCTGAGGACATGCAGGTCCTGGGCCTCCTCCGCCACCACTCTCTCACCACCTGATAATGGAGGAAGAATGCCTCATTTTCCGCCTCAGGACCCTTTAACCCCATGGTATCAATGTGGATTTCACCAGTTTCCCCACTTCCGCTCCCCCCACCTTACCCCAGTTCCAACCTTCCAGCTCAGCACGGTCCTCATGACCTGTCCCATCTGTCCATCTTCCTTCTCATCTATCCGCTCCACCCTCCTCTCTGACCTATCACCTATCCCCACCTCCATCCACCTATTGCACTCTCAGCTACTTTCTCCCCAGCCCCACCCACCTCGCATTTATCTCTACACCCCCTAGCCTCCCAGCCTCATTCCTGATGAAGTGCTTTTGCCCGAAACATCAATTTTCCTGGTCCTCAGATGCTGCCTGACTTGCTGTGCTTTTCCAGCAACATCTAATTCCTCTATGGTGTGTGGGTGAATGGGAAAATGTCTATCACTGAACTGAGATTAGTTGCTAATGAGATATTAATGCATGAAAATCAGCCGCTCATTGCTCACTTGTGAGATTCTCATCTTGGTATTTAACACTCGATTTTTGTTCTCTTGAAAGAATCTCATTACTGCTGGTCTCGCTGTATCTTTTGCCATTGCTATATCATTCAGGGGAGAAAGATTCCTCACCATGTGTCTAGACTACAACATAACAAAGCAAAGCTAATGAGACTAATTATCATCACATTTGAAAGTGTACCTTATACCTTCAATTAAATGACAATGGCCTTTGACCATGTGCCTGAAATTAGTCCTCTGATGCTAAAATTCCACCAACTATTTTCTATTGTGTATCAGTGTATCATTTATCATGTGATTGAAACTGATTCACTAATGCTGAAAACATTTCATCCCAAATCTCGAGACCTGGGAAATCTGGAGAATGCCCTTAGCAATACAACAGTTGCAGAGGGCGGCTGCATTACCTTTGTCTTTCATGCGCTGCAAGGCTTAAAAGTCTTTTTAAAAGCTTCCCTAGTCTGATTTCAAAGCTTCAAGTGCAGAGGTAAATAAATTAAATCTCCTGATACAACAGCCCAAGTGACTTGCTGTATTCTTTGAACACACTCTGCAATTAATTTGGATCAGTCTCCAACCATCTGAACTTAACCAAACTATAATTCCAGGGTAGGTGAACGTTCCCTTTTTCCCTCGACTCTGAAACTGGTTATCAATCTCTGCCCTGAGAAATGAACCAGAAAATGGCTATCAACTAATTTTGTTGAGTTGAAACAGGCAGTAGTGAGTGTGCATGTTATTTCTGTGCACAAAATATAGCACCTTCTATATTAGTATATTTAGCTTATGCTATATGCAAGAGTGCTGCACTGAGCCCAATTGACAATCTGAAATTGGTTGACAGTGTAATTCTTATGTTACGGACAGACCAGATCTCTGCATCCCTCACCTATAATAAGGAGATAGTCAAGAGCCTAATATTTACATTTATTTAAAGATATGTGTAAGGCACTGTCCCAGATGTAATTTGATTGGTCGACACCTAGGCTTTAAGCAAAACGTATTTTATTATTACAACACAGTTAAAATACAAACAAAAAGAAGAACTTTAACTCTACTGAAATACTTGGTAAGATAATATACGATTTAACCACTAATCATCCCCTCTTCCAATATAGGTAGCATCCCATAAACACACCATTAGCAAGGCAATTTAGTTAGACAGTTTTATTCTCATGTGCTGTCTTTCTCCAGTCCAGCTGAAAGAAATACTGGAAAAAAAGTCCTCTTCTTTTACTTCTAAGAGGACAAACTTTCTGCCTAAGTCTTCATGAGCAGCAGAGAGAGAACTCTATCAACTCCAGCAGCTGACTAACTCAAAATCAAACTGGAAGCAAAACCCAAAGTCCCATGTGTGAGCCTGACCGTATTCACTTATGCTTCTTTTGTCTATTAAAAAAAATTGCTCTGTTTGCCTGGAGCAGACCCCTCAACACCAAGGTGTGATTATCCTTAGCAAGAGAAACAGAATGGAAAACATTTTTAAAGGCACAATCTTGTCACACTTGGCACACTCAGGATTTTCTAGTAAATTGTACCCAATCACAGGAAAATATTTTGTTGCAAACACAGGCTAGTAGAATGTGTTCAGTACTGTGCTTATTGCAAACAGCCAAAGGCATATGCTGTTTGATATGATCTGCCAGCCTTTGGGATGTATTTAATGTACAATGTCCTCTTTCATTGTAATTTCCCTGAATGAGTGGTTTGTGAGTGAGGTACCAATTAGATTTTATGAGGTAAGGGAATAAATAATCCTTGTTGCTTAAACCCATGAAAGTCTATGTTTGTGACTTTTGAATTGATTGCACATCAATAGCTAGGTTTTGTGGATCTACTTTTCTAGAAATAAACAAAACTAATAATGGATTAGAAGGAACAAAACTGAAAATTCCAGTTTATCTCTTGTCCCCTGTACATAACAATCCTCAGCACAACCAAAAGAATCCTAAATTATATTTTAAAAAACATCCTGCTGGTATTGCTATTTTAAAAATGATCAAGCTATATGAAAGAGAATGCAGAGTATTAATTGGCAAATGCAAATAAATAAAGCAGGTAATAGTATGTGAGGATATATATCTACAGAACTAGAGTTATAATGCTCTATTCCAGATAATGGTTAAAAGGACAATAATTCTGCCTTTCATAGCTATGGAGCAGCAGACAGTTATAAGAATGCTTTCTGTGGATTAAAGTTCTTAATGTTTAGCTAATAAGGTTGGATTTAGAGCTTCATTTGTTAATACAGTGAAATGTATTTGCATTATATGTAATTATGTTGACATGATAGGTATCTTGATCTCTGATTGGCCTGATTCTGATGCAGAGTTATTGTCTTTGCAAGTGGTATTTCAACCATCCTTAGCCAATGGACACATTGTTCATCTTTGTCACAATATGATTGTGCTACTTAATTTAAATCAAACAAATCTAGTCAGAGTTACCATTACATAAAATTGATGCATTGCATTCGTGTTAAAGGACACGATAACCCTCTATGTTTGATATTTAGCTGTTACTCTGTTGACTAAGGCTAGGAATTTCATAATTTGGATGGATTAGATCGATGTTTAACTATGTTTTGAGATAAATGCCAACCTTCTGGTTGCAAAGTTAAAATAAGAATGTAAAATTGAATTCTTTATAGTTACTATGCTTATTGATTATAAAGGATTTACAAATATGTTGGAGCTATCTTTTACAAATTGTTAGAAAAAAAACTTGAATTGAAGCTACTTGGGCATTAGAAACTATTGTATCTAACTTATAAATAATGACATTTGCTATATACTTAGGTTACATGCGACTGTCGGGTGCTTAGGATATTGGTATATTATTTGTAGTGGTCTTGGATCCGCATATTTCCATTGTCAGTTTGGCAAAATGCATTGGTATAATGCACGCCATAGTCATGTAACCTCGGATGTTGTCACTGTCAGTTTGGAGAATGAAGCCATTAAAGCTTGCACATGGAATACAATATCAGAAGTGAGAAGCTGATAATGTGTGGAAGTTGAGAGCTGGCAGTGGCATAGTCATGTTGTATGGGACTTGTAATCCAGAGATTCCTGGCTAATGTTCTGGAAGCACAGATTTTAGTCCCACCTGAGTTGATGATGAAATTTGAATTCAATTACTAAACATGGAAGTAAAAGCTAGTCTAATGGTGAACATGAAATCACTGTTGGTTGTTGTAAGAACATGTCTAATTCACTAATGCACTTTAGGTAAGGAAGATCTCCAATCCTTAACTAGTTGGGACTACCTGTGACTCCAGATTTACAGAAACATGGTTAACTCTTAACTGCCCAATGAAATGGGTGAGCAAGCTATGCAGTTGTATCTAACCCAGTATAAAGACTGACAAAAGGCATGAAACAGGACAGATCACATGGTATCAACCACAGTGCTGGAAATGACAACAGCCTGTAAAACTCTGTGGAGCATGTAAAGTCCTCTTTACCAACAAACAATGACCTGACATTGTTGTTCTCACAGAATTATAGCTGACAGAAAATGGCTCAGACATTAGAATTCATTGATACTCCTCCACCACCAGAAGGTGCAGTACAGTGGCTCAGCATCAAGAGGGAGTTGTCCTGGGAGTCCTCAAAATTAAATTTATAGGATTGGGTTAAATGTGGGCGAGGAAGCCTCCTGCTAATTACCACTTAATACCCCACCAATGAATTAGTGCAATCCATGTTGACCACAACTGTGAGGAAGCATTGAAGTTGGCACAGATACTGAATGTAATCTGGGTGGAGATAATTATTGTCAATGAATAAAAGTGTCTTAGTAGCACCACTATTAATGGAATGGGTCAAGAACTAAAGGGAATAATCACAAAATTGGGTCTGTCATAGACGGTGAAGGAACGAAAAAGATAGAAAACATCCTTATCAACTTATATGCATCAGATCCAACTGCTCATGACCATATCAGCAAAAGTGACCACTGCACCCTTTGTGAAGCCAAGATCCCATCTCCATATTGAGAAAATCCTCAGTTTTGTTGTGTGGTGATACAACTATGCTGATCAGAACAGATTTCGAACAGATCTAACAACTCAGTTCTGGACATTCATCAAATGCTGTGGGCTATCACCAAGATGATGGCGTGGCAGCAGCTTGCAGTGGCCTCTCCCGACCGAGGGCTACTTAAATCCAGGAGGAACAAGAAACCCGGTGTTTGCCCCCAGAAACTGTTACAGTGTGCAAATACTGCGACAGTACAGGAACCGGGTGAAAATGTACCTAAATGAAGAACTGCTGAAGGAGTTATATGATCTTGGCTTGCTGTGGAGTCTTCAGCCTCACCTCATGCCGGGGGCCAGGTGTTGATACATCAGAAGCGGTGTGCAAGGAGGTGGGAGTGCGGTAAGCGGGCAGGAGTTCTCGACTTGCTGCAGAGAGCAGGTCTCCAATCCTTGGCCTCCTCTGAGGCCGGTGGCTGGATGTTAAGTCATTGGAAGTGGTGTGCGAGGAGGTGGAAACATGGTAAGCATGTAGGGGTTTGTGCTAGGCTAAAAACAAACCCTAGCCGGCCAGCTCCACCATCCATTCTATTCCCCAATGTCTGCTGCCTGGACAATAAACTGGACTGCATTTGTCTGTGACAGGCATCTCAGTCTGAGTTCAGAGAGTACTGTGTCCTTGTTTTCACAGAGTTCCAGACACCGTCATCTAGCTAGACAGGCTCACCTTGTTTTGCGCCGACAGAAATGCAGCTCTGTGCGGCAAGGCTAGGGGTGGGGGTCTGTGTGTCTACATCAACACAAAATGGTGCAAAGACTCTGTGCTAGTCTCCAGTTACTGCTCATCACCAGTGGAGTTTGTGACTGTTAGGTTTAGACATTTTTATTTGGCACGGGAATTCACCGCTGTCCTTATAGTCGGGTGTATGCTCCACACAGTGCCAATGCTAAGGAGGCACTCTGTGAACTGTATGCGGTTATTAGCCGACTGCAGAATGCACATCCTGATAGACTGATCATTGTTGCTGGAAACTTCAAACATGTGAAAAGACTGTGCTCCCTAAATTCCATCAGCATGTGGACTTGGCGTCGAAAGGGAAAAACACGATGGATCTTGTTTATACAAACATCCCCAACGCCCAGACAAATTGCCCACACAGGGCAGTGCCCCATCCCCAACTCAGCTTCTCAGACCACATCTCTGTTATGCTAATTCCAGTATGCAAACCGCTCGATCAGCTCTCCAACAGGTGAAAACTTGGCCGGCAGGAGCCATTTCTGCTTTTCAAGACTGTTTTGAGTGCACTGACTGGTGCATGTTCAGGGTGGTGGTAACCAATGGCAATTCCATCAACTTGGAGGAGTACATGGCATCGGGGATTTGCTACATTAGTAAGTGTATGATGACGTCACTGTGTCTAAGACCATCACTTTTTGCTCCAACCAGAGCCATAGATGACTGCAAAGGTGTGCACTGCTGAGGAACCGTGATTCTGCCTTCAGAGCAGATGATAAGGTGGCCCTAACCACAGCGAGGGCCAATCTGACCTGGGCCACCAAAGAGGCAAAGCGTACACATACACAGAGATTGCACAGCCACTTTCAGGACAGCGGTGATACGCGGAGCATGTGGAAGAGCATTTAAACCATTACCAACCACAGAACAGCATTGCCTGCTTGTGCTGGTGATGCCTCCCTCATGGATGAGTTGAACAACTTCTATGCACAGTTTGAGGCACAAAATGACCTAGCAGCGAGAAGTCCACTCCCCCCAATCCCCCTCCCCCACCACCACCAATGACCAGGTGCTGTGTCTTAACACAACCGGCAAGAGGAAACCCCTACGCGGAGTCAACCCACATAAGACTGCTGGATCAGACAACATCCCTGACAGACTGCTCAGAGGATGCGCTGATGTACAGATGGATGTTCTCATCGACATCTTTAAAATCACCCTGAGCTGTGCCATAGTTCCAATGTGCTTCAAGGCCGCTATCATCGTCCCCGTGCTGAAGAAGTTGTCAGCATCCTGTCTCAATGACTACGGTCCATTGTGCAGACATCAGTTCACTCATGAAGTGCTTTGAGAGGCTCATGATGAGGCATATTAAGACTCAGCTGGCTCCCTCACTGGTCACTCTGAAGTTCGTGTATCGACCAAACCGCTCAACAGATGATGCCATTACTTGACATCTAGCCCTCACCCACCTGAAGAAGAAGGACATCTACTTCAGATTACTGCTCATAGACTTCAGTTCTCCATTTAACACTATCATTCCTCAGCACCTGATTGGAAAGCTGAGTCTGCTGGGCATAAATACCTCCCTTTGTAACTGGATCTTGGACTTCTTGACTGGGAAACCTCAGTCAGTCCAGATTGGGAATAGCATCTTCAACACCATCACACTGAGTACTGCAGCCCCCTGGGGTTTAGTGCTCAGTCCACTGCTGTTCACACTGCTGACACATCACTGTGCAGCGATGCACAGCTCAAATCATGCCATTAAGTTCACTGATGACATGATTGTAGAGGTCTCATTAGAAGGAAAAATGAGTCAGCATGCAGAGAGGAGGTATAGTGGCTAACGGACAAAATGAAAGGGATGACTGTTGACTTCAGGAGGGCATGGAACAACCACTCTCCGCTTAGCATCGAAGGCACCCCCGTGGAGATCGTGAAGAGCACCAAATTTGTTGGGGCTCACCTGACAGAGAATCTCACCTGGTCCCTCAACACCAGCTCCATCGCCAAGAAAGCCCAGCAGTGTCTCTACTTTCTGCATGGGTTGAGGAAGGCCCACATCCCATTCCCATCCTCACCACATTCCACAGAGTGTTCATTGAGAGTACCTTGAGCTGCTGCATCACTGCCTGGTTCGGGAATTGCACTATCTTGGATTGTAAGGCCCTACAACACATAGTGAGGGCAGCTGAGAGGATCATCAGGGTCTCTCTTTCCTCCATTACAGACATTTACACCATACACTGTATTCAAGAGGCTAAGAGCATTGTGGAAGACTCCACATACCCACCAGTCAAACTTTTCTCCCTCCTGTCATCTGGCAGAAGATACTGGAGCATTTGGTCTCTCACGGCCAGACTGTGCAACAGTTTCTTTCCCCAAGCCATCAGGCTCCTTAACACTGTAGGATCACACTCTATTCCATCTAAATTTGTCTTGATGTGACAGGAATTACTGGACTGTCTTGTGTGTTTTGCACTTCTAATGCACTTTATGTTGACTGTGTATGATTGTGTAGTTTGTGCTGCCCATGTAGCACCGTGGTCTTGGAGGAATGCTGTCTTGTTTTTTCACTGTATCAGTTGTATATGTTGGAAATAACAAATAAAGCTACTCTTGACTTGACTTGAAGGGTATATTTGTAGTCCAGCACAATTGACAGCATCAAGAAACTGGCATATCCCTCTATCGACATCCCCTGTTCTCAGTGACACTCTGAATGGATCTTATTAACATTTACTGAACATTGAAGAAAGTTATGCACATGTTGCCAAAGCAAAGATCTTTAAACTATTCTAAAAGATTCTATAACACAACATTTAGGGAAAAAAAATCAAGGTTAATAGTCAGAATGTGCGCGATTTTGTAGAATTGAAAGCATAATTAACCAATTGATTGAAGTTCTTTGAAGAATTAACATGCACAGTTATTTAAGTATATGTATTGTATTTAGATTTCAAGAGAGAGTTGATTAAAGGGCCACATTGAAGTAAAAACTCATGGTTAGATAGTCAACATATTTACATGGATAGAAGATTGGCTGGCTAATTAAAAATAAAACAGACAGCAGTCTTACATGGGCAATTTTCTGCTCGGTAAAATGTAATGGTGTAACACAGTGATCAGGGCTGGGACCTCCACTTCTTACAACTTTTGTAAATAATTTGGATAAATGTGCTGTTGATGCAAAGGTAGAAAGGGAAATAAGTTGTGAAGAGGATGTGGGAGGCTAGAAAAAGATAAGCATGTTAAGTAAATAGACAATGTTAAAAATCAATAGTCCAACAGGTTTATTAAGAAGCACTAGCTTTTGGAGTGCTGCTCCTTCATCAGGTGGTTGTGGAGTACAAAATCTAAGAAATAGAATATGTTATGGGAAAACATGAAGTTGCCCATTTTCTCAGGAAAGAAACCATATCTAAATGGTGAGAATTAGTAGAACTCTGAGACAGTTGGGTATCCCACAGCATGAATAACTAAAGATTAGTTCAGTTAGAAGCAGTTCAGAGGAAGTTTATTAGTTTACTAGCTTGAATGGGTGAGTTGCCTTATGAAGTAGGTTGGACATGCTAGCTATGTATCATCTGGAATAAGAGGCAACTTGATTGAAACATGAAAGACCTTGAGGGGTTTTGAGAAGGTGTGTGTGGAAAGGATGTTTCTTTTCATGGGGGAATGTAGAACTAGGGTTAGCTGTTTGAAAAAAGTTCATTTAAGACAGAAACAAAGAGAATTTTGTTGTGAGTCTTTGAAACTTTCTTCTTCAAAGGAACTTTCTTCTTTAAAAGCAGTGATAGCACACTGAAAGTTTTTAAGGCAGAGTTGCATTATCGATAGAAAGATATGAAAGGTTATTGGAATAGGCAGGAATGTGGAGTTGGGCTTGTAATTAGATCAGCCATGATAGTATTGAGTAATGGAACAGGCTGAAGAGGCCAAGTGGCCTATTCTTGCATGTATTTTATATGTTGGGCATTTACTATTCTTGATACAAATAATGGCTACTGCCAAATTAAACTGAATGCAAATGGTAGTTCATTAACTACTCTTGGGACACCATTTGGAAGGTATAGATGATTATGGATATCATTTGGCCTTTGCCTTACAGAAGAATAAATTAATGTTAAAAAAAATATTGCATGTACAAAGGCTTTAGATTCTAGAACATTGGGATCAATTGTAAAAAAAATTAGGACCTTTAATAAAAAAGTATTTTCCAATATTTTATATAAAGCATGAAATCCAGTGAATCTGCTGCTACAGCAGCAAAGTTCTGTCTCCAGAAAGCAAATTAACAACAGTCTGGATTGCCCTGGTCACTTGTTTCAGGTTTCCATGTTGACATTCCAAACTTAGTACAATTTGTCTTGTATACTGTCCTACTTGCGCAAGTGTTTTGAAAGGGTTAGGAAATGCCCCTCAGCGTTATGTGTATTAATGAAAAAACTGATCTCGCCTGAGAAATGGACATGAAAGGAGCTGACCATTCTGACATCTTGAGTACCTGTCTGATAATCATTGGATGGAAGGATTTGAACAGGTGACCGATACAAGGTCAGCTCCAGCCCCTAGCGTGCATACAGTGGGGGGAGGGGAAGAAACCAAGTTACTAGGTAGAAGAACAAAAGCTTTCCTGAGATCCCTGCTGAGATGAGAAAGAAAAGATTAAAGAAAGACAAGTAGACCCAACTGTCAGCAACAATAAAAGATTGTCACTTTTACCACAATGTACTACAGATATCAATCTCATTCATTTCCTGGGGATTAGGGCAGAGTGAAACTGATTTGGCAGGGATGTAGGAGGTAACACAACAGAGTGAAAAACAAGGTACAAAAAGAATTCAGACAGACAGTTTCCACTGGAGCATTAAATACAAAAGTGCTAGGTGAAGTCCAAATGAGAGAATTTAATAAGTTTAAAATAAGGATAGTATACATATATATGAATGCACAGAGTGTGATAAATAAAGTTTGTGATCAGCATGTACAGATAGCCACAAAGCCAATATGATATAGGGATAATGAAAACCATTGCTCAAATAAGGTCACAATAGAGTAGTTAACATTCTCAGATATAATGTGTTCAGGAGAGTCAGAGAAGGAATCAGAGAAGGGCTACAACACAGAAGTGGGTCATTTAGCTCATCATGCCTGCAGCAGCTTTTGAGAGTGAATTTTCCCATTTTGGTTCAAGTGTTTTCAGGGAGATTGTTGGAGGGTGGTGGATTGTGACCCATGTAGACTTCTCCTCACATCACCTCAATAATTGTGCAGCCAGCTTCTCTGGTGCCTGGTTCATGCAATCATGTGGAAGGAGTAGTGGAAGTTCTTGCCAATGCTGGGACTTTGTGATCTTCAGGCCATTAACACCATATTTAAATTTCAGTCCCACAGTGCAAGTTGTCCTACACATTCCAACTCAGGAAATGATACAGAAAGACAACAGGGACCTGGAAGTCTTGATTACACAACAGTGGACACAATAACTGTGATCTTTCCTCCAGACTACCAAATGACATGATGTCACCTGATGAGGCCAGCCAGGACAGGGGTAATAATGAGGTAAGTGCAGTGTCCAGTGTGAAAAGAAATGCCTTGCAGTGGCAAGTGATGGTCAACGATTTTTCTCCAATTTGCAAGAGTGTGTTTAACCATTTTTTCTCTACTACTTCACACTCACAGGGTCATCTCTTATTCTATCTCTGCTGATTCACATGCCTGTCTCGCACACTCATGGGCTATAATTCTCAGTCTTGCATGCAATCCACCAAGAAGCTCTTACTCAATTCATTCCCCAAAATACTAACCCTCCCTGACATCTGCACTTCTGACTTACTCAATGGGACACCTTGTGTTCTTGCATCACCATCAATGCTTCTTCCATCCACTTCCATCATACTCTCTCTCTCTCTCCCTTTAAATCATTGCAGGAAAATATCTCTTCCAACCAAGCCAAGAAAGCCAAGTCTGACACTGGATAGTGGACATTAAGCTCCTCTCCCCAGATGAGAAAAGGTGCTGCAGTTGGCAAGAGAGGAGGATGACCACTCATGGGGACACAGTGAACTCCATGAATAATGAATTGAGTGATATTCATTGTGATGAACTGAGTTGCTTTTCCATTATCATAATATTATTTCTTCCTTATTTTGTACAGGAATTTTAGACCTTTTATCCAACAAATCTCTTCTTTTCACTTACACAGATACCAAAGGGACCCAGCAAACTGTAACAAGAAAGAGGCCAGGTTCGTATAGTCTCAACTCAATCTATATTCTTGAGGAGGAACTGAACTCTCTGGGAACGCATTAGTAAATCTTTTCCCTGCACCTTCCACCATGTCAGAGACTATCACCACACCACCATTTGGCTAGTCTTGGCAGTTCAACCTGGTGAGCATATCACTGATACATCTCTGCAACTAGTCAAGGAAACAAATGTACCAAGTTTCTGGAAACCAGGACTGCTCAACACCAGGCACAGGATTATCCCATGATCTAGTCCTTTTGGGATTTAGTCACCAATAGACTGAGCAGGCATGTTTATTAGTTGCAGTTGGTAAACTGAATTGAAAGTAGGAGCAGTCCACCAACAGGATATGTTCTGCGTTGGCATCTACAAACAAGTGTCTGGCTGCCTCCATGGACAGATTAGTAATAGCTATGGAGTTCCAGGTCTTGTGGACTCAGTAGCTGCACAGTGAGGTGTACAGACCTGCATTCCATCACTGTAGTCATCATTTATCAGCAAGAATGGCAAGATGAGAGGTGGGCAAGGGACTTTGACCTCAGTCCAGGTGCCTTCCCTCTCAAGGAGAAAAGTTTCTGCCAGAAAGCATCCAGACCCAGGAGAAGATATACACAGGTATAGGTAAGGGGTAGATGTAGGGGTATGGGTGGGTTGCGCTTCGGCGGGGCGGTGTGGACTTGTTGGGCCGAAGGGCTTGTTTCCACACTGTAAGTAATCTAATCTATAGGTCCCCCAGAAGTTTTCTCTCAGGACACTCCAGGTCCCTTTTACTCTCTGCCTGTGATTCTGAATACTCCAGAAGTCCAGCTGAGAAGGAAGAGCCTGTAACAGAGCAAAAGGTTCTCAGCAACCCTGGACTCTCAAGACCCTGATAACAGGGATCCTCCACCCCAGATTTGGATGCTGGGAATGCACTTAGATATAATGGGAGGGAAAGTAAGAAAAGCAAATTTACTAGTTGCATGTTGTTGACATGGAAGGCATCTCATTGTAATTAAGCCTGCAATTTTATAAATATATGTTCACTGACACTCCTGAAATAGCTGCTCTCAACTCTTTGTAGAGGACTTGGTGAAGTCTTCTGCACTTAAGAGAGATGGAGCTTCTTCAGACATCACAATGTTGAATGGAGTTGTGAGCAACTGATCCCATTGCTGCAAACAGCATCAGATGTTATGGATCTTTTCACTGCCAAGTTAATGAATGCTGCCAAGGCATAACATTAATGTTGACTACACTGTGGGTACAGGCTTGGTTCAGGGATTGTGGTAGGCCATGTTCTGCATAAATCATCCACACCTGCTCCATCCAATAAGTGAAAGGATAAAATCATCATTGATTCCGTCCAACTCTTTGCTGACAACTTTTTCATTCTATCTTTCTTTCAACCTTACAAGAGAATACATTGCCATTCAAGACTGGGAGGACATCTGGGAAGTTTACATCTTCATTTTCTCAGTATTCAGTGGTCCACCAAGAGAAGCTACACAGAGTTAAACATGATCGTACTGGATACTTGAGCACTGCAGGGCATTTTTTCCATCTATGCGAACTCTGGAATGTTGAGAGTCAACCGACATTGGTAATGTACAGAGAAGGTGCCTCGCAATTGCTCCCAACTTGCTGCCTGTCATGAGAGACTGGACAACATTTGGATACTGCTTTATCCTGAATTGTAAGGAGGACCTGTAAAGTGACCTTAGCTAAAGATGCCAAGCACCCAATTACATTGAGAACAAAACACTGATTCATCGATAGAAAAGTTTAAGGAATGCTAAAGTAAACAAGTCCATGTATGCTGATCAGGGGCTACTTACCATATATCAAAAAGAAAGTAACACACTGAAAGGAAATTAAAAATGGAGCTAATTTCTCCTCAGTGGGTTTAAATTAAGTTTGACATGACCTCTTGGGCTCACTGATACATATCATATCAAGGTCTGTTGCATTTCTTTCCAACTAAATGTCCTCATCTTCATCTTCAGAAGATTGCTTTTGATTCCCCACCCCCAATTTCATCAGGATCCAGAACATCCCCCTTTGTTGTCTTCAGTTGTCAAGATCACGACATGCTACAGTGATGGGGACACACAATTTTGGGTTACGCTGCAAGGTACTCCAGGCATCAAAGCCTCAATTTGTAGGAAGCCTAAGTTCTGTTCAAATACAGACCTGGTAGAAGGGTGGACTGTACTGTATCTTCATTCTGCATCAGTCACAACGTTGTCATCAGCCATGCTTGGAGAGGGTAACCCTTGCCTCCCAGCAGCCATACCTGTAAGAACTAAGATCTTGGCATGATGCAAAAACGTGTGATTTTTTCCAATGTGTGAACAAAAGTAGGCTGCTCAGCCCTTTGAACCTGTTTCACCATCCAGTAAGATCATGGTTGATCTGACTTTAGACTCAACTCTACATTTGTGCATAATCTTGATAATCTTTCATCCCCTTGGTAATCAAGAATCTATCTAGCCCTGCCTTAAAAAATATTTAAACTTTCTGCATCCAATGCATTTAGAGGAAAGGAATTCCAGAGACTCAACCCCGAGACAAGAAATGTTTCCTCATCACTGTCTTATTTTTTAAAGTATGACGCTTAGCTCTAGATTCTCCTACAGAGGAAACATCTTTTCCACATTCACCCAGTCAAGTCCTCTCAGGATCTTACTTATTTCAATTTAGTCACCTCTGACTTTTCTAAACTCCAGAAAAGACAGGCCGAGTCTGTCTAATCTTTCCTCATTTGACAATCTTCTCATTCCTTTCTATGAACTCCTTCCAACTCACTAATATCCTTCCAAAAAAATGGTGACCAGTATACAATAGGCAGTACAGATAGAGCTGCACCAATGTTCCGTACAAATGTATAATAACCTCCCCTGTTTTGCATTCAATTCTCCTTACCATAAGGCATAACATTTTATTAGCTTTCTTGATTACTTGCTGTACCTGCATATTAACCTTTTACAATTCATGGACTAGCACACTCAGATCTCCCTGTACATCTGAACTCTGGGATAATATGCATTTAAAAAACAGTTTTATTTTATCTATTTTTCTCATCAACCTGTTCAGCAATATTATTACACACCTCTGAGGCTTGAACCTGGGTCTCTCATTCCAGGAGTAGAGACATTATCTCGGCACCACAAGAGGGCATATTTTGTATTCTTTCTTCCAAAATGAACAATTTCACTCTTTTCTCATTGTGTTCAACTTTTGCCATTCCTGTGCCCACTAACATATATTCTTGACAGGGTGAAGGGCAAGGCTGGTAGATGTAGGGAATGCTGGATGACTAGAAAAATTGAGGTTTCCTCAAGAAAAGGAAGGAGGTACATATTGGGTTTAGACAGCTGGGATTGAGTGAATCATGATAAGAATATAAAGGCAGTAGGGGTATACTTCAGCAGGAAATTAATGACGACAAAAAGGGGACATGAGATAGCTTCAGCATAAAGGGTTAAGGAGAATCCAAGGAGATTCTACAAATATATTAAGGGCAAGAAAGTATCTAGGGAGAGAATAGGACTCCTTAAAAATCAACAGGAGATGGGTAAGATACCAAATAATTATTTTGTCAGGATTTACTGTGGAGAAGGACATGGAAGCTTGGTAACTTGGAAAAATGAAAAGTGATGTCGTGAAAAGTGTCCATTTTACTGAAGAGGTCTTTAAAACGCCTAAAGCGTATCCCAGAACTTTTTGGGAAGCTAGAGAAATGATTGCTGGGCCCTTGCTGATATATTTTGTAACATTGACAGCAATTAATGTGGTGCCATGATTTAAGAAAGGCAGTAAGGGACTGATAGACCAGTGAGCCTTATGTCGGTAGTGGATAAGTTGTTGGAGGGGATTCTGAGGAATAAGATTTACATGCATTTGGAAAGCCAAAGACTGACTAGCAATAGTCAACATGTATTTCAGTGTGGGAAGTCATGTGTCACTAACTTTATTGAGTTTTTTGAAGAGGTCACAAAGAAGAACGATGAAGGCTGAGAGGTAGACATTGACTGTGAGGACTTCAACAAGGTTCCACATGCTGGACCGATTTGCAAGATCAGATCAAATGGAATCCAGGGGAAGATAGCCAATTGGATACAAAATTGGCTTGAAGGTAGGAGACTGAGGGAGGGGGTAGAGGGTTATTTTTCAGACTTGAGGCCTATGACCAGCAGTGTACCACAAAGATCAGCACTGGGTCCATTGCTTTCATCATTGATAAGAAGAATTTGGATGTAAACATAAGAGGTATAGTTAGTAAGTTTGCAGATGACGCCAAAATTGGTGGCATCATGGAAGTTGAAGAAGGTTATCTCAGAGTAGATGGGACCTTGATCAGATGGAGCTATGGGCCAAGGAGTGGAAGATGTGGTAGATAAATGTGAGGTGTTGCATTTTGGTAAGGCAAACCAGTGCAGGACATATACAGTTAATGGTAGGGTCCTGGGGAATGTTCTTAGCAAAAAGACCCAGAGGTACACGTCCATAGTTCCTTGGAAGTGGAGTCATAGGTAGACAGGGACACGGGCACTTGGCGCACTTGCTTTCATTGGTCAACGTACTGAATACAGGAGCTGCTTTGTCATGTTGCAGCTGTACAGGATATTGGTGAGATCACTTTTAGAATACTGTTCAGTTCTGGTCTCCATGCTATCGGATAGATGTTGTTAAACTTGAAAGGGTTCAGAAAAGATTTACAAGGATTTGCTGGGATTGGAGGGTTTGAGCTATGGGAAGAGGTTGAATGGGCTTGGGCTTTTTTTTTTGCCTGGACCATCGGAGGCTGAAAGGTGACCTCATAGAGGTTTATAAAATCATGAGGCACATAGATAGGGTGAATAGCCAAGGTTTTTTTTTCGGGGTAAGGGACTCTAAAACTAGAGTGCACAGGTTTACAGTGAGAGGAGAAGACTTAAAAGGGGCATAAGGGCAACTTTTGCACACAGAGGATGGTACATGTATGGAATGAGCTGCCAGAGTAGATGGTGGAGACAGGGACAATTAAAACATTTAAAAGTCATTTGGATGGGTACATAAGTAGGAAGGGTTTAGAGGGATATGGGGCAAATGCTGGCAAATGGGATTAGATTAATTTAGGATATCTGGTCAGTGCAGTGAAGAAGGCATATGGCGTACTGGCTTTTATTGGTAGAGGAATTGAGTTCCGGAGTCCTGAGGTCATGCTGCAGTTGTATAAGACTCTGGTGCAGCCGCATCTGGAATATTGTGTGCAGTTTTGGTCGCCATACTATAGGAAGGATGTGGAGGCACTGGAACGGGTGCAGAGGAGGTTTACCAGGATGTTGCCTGGTATGGTAGGAAGATCCTATGAGGAAAGGCTGAGGCACTTGGGGTTGTTTTCATTGGAGAAAAGAAGGTTTAGGGGTGACTTGATAGAGGTGTACAAGATGATTAGGGGGTTAGATAGGGTTGACAGTGAGAACCTTTTTCCACGTATGGAGTCAGCTATTACAAGGGGGCATAGCTTTAAATTAAGGGGGGGTAGATATAGGACTGATGTTAGGGGTAGGTTCTTCACTCAGCGAGTCGTAAGTTCATGGAATGCCCTGCCTGTAGCAGTGGTGGACTCTCCCTCTTTATGGGCATTTAAACGGGCATTGGATAGGTATATGGAGGATAGTGGGTTAGTGTAGGTTAGGTGGGCTTTGATCGGCGCAACATCGAGGGCCGAAGGGCCTGTACTGCGCTGTATTCTTCTATGTTCTATGTTCTATGTTCTATGGTCAGCACAGGCAAGTTGGACAAAGTATTTGTTTCCCTGCTGAATAACTCCATGATTCTATGACACTTAATATTTCTAATTCCTGTTATGAGCTCTTTATGTTCTCTTGATAGTTCACTTTCTATCTATCTTTGTATCATCAGCATATTTGTTTACCATTCCTATGGTCCCTTCATCCAAATCATTTCCATAAATTGTGAAGAGTTAAGGCCCCAGCACTGAAGCCATGGCCCAGCACTTGTTCCAGCCTGAAAAAGACCCATTGTTTTTAATTCTCTGCTTCCTGTTAGCCAGCAATCCTCTATCCTTGTCAATATGTTACCCCCAACATTATGATCTTTTATTAATCATAATAACCTTTGATGTAGCACCTTATCAAATGCCTTCTGGATATCCCAATGTAATACAATGTATGATTGTACTTTATCTACAGCACAAGTTCTTCTTCAAATAACTCCAATAAATTACTTAAGCATGATTTCCCTTTGACAAAACCATGTTGGCTTTACCTTATTTCCTTGATTTCATCCAAGTGCCTTGTCTTTAATAATACCTTCTAACATATTCCCTATAACAGATGTTAAACTAACTTGTCTCTAGTTTCATGCTTCCTCCTTTCTGCTGACCTCACATTTTGAATAAAGGAGCTATAGTAGCTATTTTGTAATCTACAGGAATCTTCCACAAATCTAATGGACTTTGTAAAAATTAAACCAGTGCATCAACGATCTCACTAGCTCCTTCTTTTAAGATCTTAGGATGAAATCCATCGGGACTCTGTGGCTTGTCAATTTCTAGTTTCAACATGTATACATCATGGCAGTTCCCAGGCACACATTTTGAGAGTTTGAAATTCACAGATGAATTAGATATTGATGAAGTGGAAGCTTTTCTCTTGATGATGTCTTCAGGTTAGTGATAGGGTGTTCTCAAAGATCTGTGGGAACAGTCTGTTGCATCTTGCACGAAGGGAAGACAGCAATTTTGGAAATCCCATTGCCCAGGCTTCTTGACACTCCTTATCATAGAGTGATATAAATTAGTGTGATCTGGTGGAAATTGCATCGATGACATGACAGATGCATTTGTGGACCAAGGGTTGGTTGACGCCACACCAACAATCCACTACCAACTCCACCCGTTTTCCTACTCCCTTTCCTATTGCTGCTTGTAATAAGCCACTGAAATAAAAGGTCAGGACAGTTCTGACCTTGATGGGATGGCATCCAATCCTTCTGAGTACAGATATACAGTTTTATGATAATGGCCTGGGCATTTGTAGTCTCTGCCTGCACTGATTCTCCATATTATGGCTGGGGATTTATGACTTGTGCACATCCCCAACATCTCACCTACAGCTTCTGATGGCCTCCTATGCCATATAAAATATCGTCCTTTTCTTTGGAATTCCTCTTTATGCTATCATCATTCCCTCTGTGACCCAGTCTAATGAATCCAGTTTAATGGACTCCCGATTAAGTTCCCATTTTCTACAGGGAGTACGCCATGAAGAATCCCCTGTTCAAATACTCAGCACTAATTGGTTAGAATAGCAGCAAGAGTGGGAGTTGAACCCACATGTACAAAGCACAATGGATTAGTAGTTTGTCACCTTAACCACTTGGCCACCTCATTCTGAAGCTGGATTGCATCCAAAATGTTGACTTCTCCACCTCCTGAACCAGCCTGACTTGCTGTGTTCTTCCAGCCTCCTGCTTGTCTACTTTTGATTCCAGCATCTGCAGTCTTTTTGTCTCCAGCACTGACCGGGACAATCCTCCTAATACTAACTGCTGCTCTGGCTAAACCATGTCCCAGTGGGATGTCTCCACTGGTATATTATAATTCCTCTTTACTCTACTAAGTAGTAGTCATTTTTCAGACATGTCCCTTTCTTGAAGCACATGTTGTCTGATTCAAACATAAGCTGTTAGCACAAGTTTTAGGAATGACATTGGAATTGCCCAGTGCCATGCCCACCCTTAAACAATTCAATTCTCTGAGCACTGACAAGCTCACTGTGTCTCACCCTGCCTGGAGAGTAATGCACAAAACAAAGGCTGACAGCCTGTAATTTGAGATGAAGAATGTATGTGCTGAAAAACAATGCAAGGCAGAAAGGTTGGTAACCTTAAAGTAATGCAGAGCAAATGAAGGGTGGAAAAAGGAGCTGTTCATACAGCAGTCAGGGAACTAGTGATGCCCGTGGAACTCAATGAAGACCCAGAGAAGTAAACAGAGAAATAAACAGCAAGTTGAAATAACTGCTCTTTTATTGGTGAAGAATGAGAGGATAGGAAGCGAAATAAGAATGAGGTGAGAATAACTATTAATGACTTTAATGCAAATGCATGGAAATTAATAGTTGCCACTCATTCACAAGATTCAGAATTCTGCTGTTTAAAGAGTCATACAATCATCAAGATGTAAGCACAGAAACAGACCCTTTGGTCCAATTCATCCATGCCGATCAGATATCTTAAAGTAAGCTAGATCCATTTTCCATCACTTAGCCTATATCACTGTAAACCCTTCCTATTCATATACCCATGCAGATGCCTTTTAAGTGATGTCGTTGTACCAGCCTCCAACACTTCCTCTGGCAGTTCATTCCATACACACACTATGCTTTCATAAAAAGGTTGCCCTCTTGGTCCCTTCTAAATTTTTACTCTCTCATCCTAAGTCTATGCCCTCTAGTTCTGATCACCTCAGGGAAAATACTTTGTCTATTTACCCTATCCATGCCCCTCATGATTTTATAAACCTCTATAACATCATCCCTCAGTCTCTGGTGTTTCAGGGAAAACAGCCCCAGCCTATTCAGGCTCCCCTGTAGCTCAAATCCTCCAATCATAGCAACATCCTTGTAAAACTTTTCTGAACCCTTTCAAGTTTCACAACATTCTTCCCATAGGTGGGAGACCAGAATTGAACACAATATTCTAAAAGCGACCTAACCAATGTCCTGTACAGCTGCAACATGACCTCCCAACTCCTATACTCAATGCACTGACCACTAAAGGAAAGCATACCAAACACCTTCTTCACTATCCTAACTATCTGTGACTCCACTTTCAAGGAACTATGAACCCACAATCCAAGGTCTCTTTGTTCAGTGACACTCCCCAGGACCTTACCATAAAGTGTAAAAGTCCTGCCCTGATTTGTCTTTTCAAAATACCACATCTATTTTAAAGTTGAAGAGAAAAATCAAAAACCTTTTTGTTTAATGTGAAGAATCTGATTTTCCTGCTGTATTTTCTCTGGAAAAGGCGGACAAAAATTTAATCCCTCATTCACTTACTCAATCAACCTTGATTAGTGCTCTCCATACTTCTATAAAATTAGCTTTGGCTAATTATACTATTTTTCTTTTTGATTGAAAGATGTTATTTTCAAAATTTAATGAAGACCTTCATTTTTATTATGATTTGTAGGTGCCAGTGTTGGACTGGGATGAACAAAGATAAATATCACACCACACCAGGTTATAGTCCAACAGGTTTATTTGGAAGCACTAGCTTTCAGAGCGCAGCTCCTTCATCAGGTTGTGATGAAGGATCAGCACTCCAAAAGCTTATGCATCCAAATGAATCTGTTGGACTATAACCTGGCGTTCTGTGATTTTCAACAGTTTTTTTTATGATCATTATTTCCCTATCGTGATCTTTTGCTATGAAATTACTAATTAAACCTTTTTCATTGTGCAACAATAGCTCTAAAATAACTTTGGTCCAAATTATTTCCACAAAATATTATTCCAAGAAATTATCAAGACAGCACAGGGTTTAGGGTGAGAAGGGAAATCTATTTTCCAAACCAATACTGTCAATTTGGTTCATCCAGTCTATATGAAAATTAAAGTGTCTCAGAACTGTTACAGTGCCTTTGTTACAATTTGCAATAATTTCTTAATTAAAACATTGTAATGATTGGAAGGAGATTTTATTGCGGTATTCAAAGTCAAGAAAGGTCTGAACAGAGTTTGGAAAAAAATGGTCCCATTGCTGAAAGAATTGAGAACAGAGAATTTACTGATTTTGTGATAAATAAAAGAAGCAATTGTGATGTGACAGAATATATTTTTAAGCAATGGGTTGTCAGGATCTGGAATACACTTCTGATATTCTCAAGGAATTGTTCTTATAAGGAAAGAAATCAGACTCATGCATCAGATGGCCTCCTCCTATGTTGTGAACATTCTATTATTCTAACAAGTTCCTGCAAATAGCAATGTACCCATCTGATAATCTGTTTGTTTTGTGACATTGATTGAGGGATCAATATTAGGCAGGAGACCAGGGATAAGGTGCCTGCTGTTCTTCAAAGTTAAAAGTCATAGGATCTTTTACATTCAACTGAGAAGTTAAAAGCCTGAGTTCAATATTTCACCTGAGACACATCATTTTATGAGTGCAGATACCTATCAGTACCATATCCAAGTATCAGTCTTGAGTTTTGTGTTCAAGTTCTGGAGTGCAACTTGAATCCAAAATCTTGTGATTCAATTAAGAGTACTGTCAACTGAATCTCAGGAGAATTAATCTGAACGAATCAAACAATATAAATCTCAGGACATGTTCAATTGAATAGATTAGGAATACCAATTCAAAGATATGATGGTAAATAGGCAACGGTGAACACTTAAAAAATGAAGTAAAAACAATGACTGCAGATGCTGGAAACCAGATTCTGGATTAGTGGTGCTGGAAGAGCACAGCAGTTCAGGCAACATCCAAGGACCGGCGAAATCGACGTTTCAGGCAAAAGCCCTTCATCAGGAATAAAGGCAGTGAGCCTGAAGTGTGGAGAGATAAGCTAGAGGAGGGTGAGAGTGGGGAGAAAGTAGCATAGAGTACAATGGATGAGTGGGGGAGGGGATGAAGGTGATAGATCAGAGAGGAGAGGGTGGAGTGGATAGGTGGAAAAGGAGATAGGCAGGTAGGACAAGTCCGGACAAGTCATGGGGACAGTGCTGAGCTGGAAGTTTGGAACTAGGGTGAGGTGGGGGAAGGGGAAATGAGGAAACTGTTGAAGTCCACATTGATGCCCTGGGGTTGAAGTGTTCCGAGGTGGAAGATGTGGCGTTCTTCCTCCAGGTGTCTGGTGGTGAGGGAGCGGCAGTGAAGGAGACCCAGGATCTTCATGTCCTCGGCAGAGTGGGAGGGGGAGTTGAAATGTTGGGCCACGGGGCGGTGTGGTTGATCGGGGTGGTGTGGTTGATTGGTGTGGGTGTCCCGGAGATGTTCCCTAAAGCACTCTGCTCGGAGGCGCCCAGTCTCCCCAATGTAGAGGAGACCGCATCGGGAGCAACGGATACAATAAATGATATTAGTGGATGTGCAAGTAAAACTTTGACGGATGTGGAAGGCTCCTTTAGGGCCTTGGGTAGAGGTGAGGGAGGAGGTGTGGGCGCAGGTTTTACAGTTCCTGTGGTGGCAGGGGAAAGTACTTAAAAAATGAATTCATAATCCACAATGATCTTGCACTGTTATAAAGACCCCACAGGAAGAGTTGTACAATATTGCTGAAGTTAAGGATAATGGACCATGAAAAAGCATTGCTGGGTAACAACAAGGAAAATCCACAAGCATATAACATCATGTCACAGGCAAGAGGATAACCAGGGGAAGAGTAGGGACCAAAGTGGCAATGTGCTTATGGACTCAGGAGACATAGGTGAAGGTCATTTAAGGATTGTAAATGAATTCACTTCCAGAAAGAGGAGCTATTAGCAGTTAGCAGGCTTGTAATCAACAAAACCCCAGACCCAGTTGTGATGCATAAGAGACTGGGAACAGTGGGAGAGAAGGGAGGAGATTGTGAGGACTCGGACTTTAATTTTAAAATCTTCTCCGACCTCAAGATGGATTTCAGAGAACTGGAGGACAGCTGATACAATGAGATTATTTAAATAGATGGCAGGAAAAAGACAGGAAGCTAAAGGCCAGTGAGTCTAAAATCTGTGGTGAGGAAACTGTTAGAACAAAATTCTGAGAGATGCAATTAATCTCTGTTTGAAGAGGTAAGGATTAATCATGAATAATCAATATGGCTTTGCAAGAGAGAGAGCAAAACTAACAACATTGAATTTTTTGCAGATGTGGAGTTGAGTAGATGATGTCATCTCCACAGATTTCAGTCAAGCTTTTGACAAATTTGCACATGGCAGATTGGTTAAGAAGCTAAGAGCACATGCGATTCAGAGGAACTTGCCGAGTTGGATGGAAAATTTGCTTTGTTGCCGGAAGAAGAGGGTGCTTGTCCAAGGGTGTTTTTGTGACTGGAAGCCTGTGTCAGTGGTATACTACAGGATTCAGCATTTGGTCCTTTGCTGCTTGTACTGTACATTAATGATTGAGACATGAATATGGAAGGTTTAGTCAGTAAGTTTACAGATAACTTAAACATTGGTGGTGTGATAAATAGTGAGGAGCTAAGCTATAAGACTACAGAACAAAATAGGCAAACTGGTTAGACAGGTTGAACAGTGGGAAATAGAATTTAACCCCCCGAAAAAGGTGATGTGTTATAGGGTGACTAATGAGGAAAAGGAGTACATGTTGAATGATAGGAAGATATAGAAGATCAGAGACATGTTCATTTGCATGTCCAGAAATCCTTGAAGGTAGCATTGTAAGATAGTTAAGCAAGCATATGAGATACTTACAGTTTATTAGTCAAGGTATTGATTACAAGAGCAAGGAGGTTATGATGCATTTGCAAATAATGTTAAGTTAGACCACAGCTGGAATACTGTGTGTGGTTCTGGTCACCACATTAGAGGAAGAATGTGATTGCATTAGACATAGTACAGAAGACATTCACTAGGCGGGAGCAATTCAGCTGTGAAAAGACATTAGCTAGGCCGATGTTGTTTTCCTTAAAGCAGAGAAGGCAGTGGACCTGATTGAGGTGTTCAAGGTTCTGAGGGCCATCGACAGGGGAAGAAATGTTTCCTCTTAGCAATAGGGTCAATAAACAGGACCACAGCTTTAAGTTAAGGCGCAGGAGATTTAGAGGTGATTTGAGGAAAGATTGATACACCCAGAGAGTTGAAACTGAAACGTGCCATCTAAAAAGGTGGTAAGACTCATTTAGGCGAGCACTTCAAATGTATTGGCAATAAAGGGTCTGGGCCAATTGCAGTAAATGAGATTAAGTTAGATGACCAACACTGATGTGATGGGCTGAAGGAACTCTTGCTATGCAGAAGAAAGACTATGACTCTACTTGCCCTAGAGTTTAAAAAAACATTTTTAAAAAATACAGAAAATTCTAAAAGTATTTGAGAGATTATGTTGCAAGGATATTTCCTTGACTGGAATTTGTAAAACTTGGGAGCGCAATCTACAGAAGAAGTGGTTTATCTTTTTGGTGGATACCACAATGGACACAGAGGTTCCCTTCAGACACCTCAGTCAGGCAGTGTTGAGCAGAGCAGAGGTTAGGGTCCAATCATTTGCAAATCATCTCTTGATGGGCACCTTCCAGGCAATTAGAGAACAAAGTGAGGCATAGAATTGGCAGTGGTCAGGGAGGCGTCTGTTGTGGAGGGAAAGGGCGGTGGAAAGGGAATTACGGAGGGATTAATAATAACTTTGGTATTGGCGTATTGGTGTCTCTGTGATAGCTTTAGGTTGCCCAAAAATGAAGCTCAGTCTCATCTACCCCTCTTACCACACCTCTACTCCACTACTCCCTTTGTCCCTCCCCCCATCCATTCAATACCCTCACCCTGGTTGTCACCAGTCCAGCAGGTTACACTTGTTCGCCTGGAATCTTGATATTAGCCTCCCCTTCCAGGAGACAGATGTAAATGATCATTCTAGACTCCAGTTGGCTCACAGCCAGCTGCCACCAGTTGCCTCCTCCACCACTAATAAAACTGTATGGTGAGTGGGAGGACTGGGAGGCAGGTTAGCAGTGGACACAATGCCACTTCTGTAGCACCTAATTTTATTTCAACCCAGTCTGCCAATCCTGGGAAGGTCATAAAATTTTGTCCCATAAATCAGCCATGTCAATCAACAAAAAGAAAATGGACAGAAGAAAGTTCATAGCAATCTGCAAGTTACAAGTTTCATTATGTAGTCCAGTTGAGGGTCAGGTCAGAAATTTTCATTCCACACATATTCACACTGTATAGATATCAATAGCTAACAGAACACAAGCAAAGATATATTTTAACTCTTTTGAATGAAATTAACTTATGGTGAATAATATATTAGATGAAGTATTTTATTTTACTCATGACAAATTTCAAGAACTCACTATTGAAGACCTTCAGTGTGCACTACGTATTTATTTTGCTCTGTTTTATGGAGGGCAGATATGTATTTCATTAAATTGTTGAGTTATCTTTTGGACATTTTGTTTATTTAGCAATATCCCCATGTTTTCTGAATAGTATTGAGAGGTTTTGTTCTGTTCAGTGCACAGCTCTGACAGACTGAATAGAAAATCCCAGGTTCAACCCTTGGTTTGTACTGCATTACTTAATTACAGTTGGATCAATTAATATTACAACAACAATGTATAGTTAGATAGTTCCTATCATTATGAGCCCAGCTGATGATATCACTGGACGAATCAGAGCCCAGAATGAAACCTGATATGATGGAACATATTTAACCTTTTTGCAGTTTGTTACCATGATGGTTAGTCTTGAATGTATTCATGGGTCTGAAAACATTTTTTTTCACAAAGGAATATAAGTTTATTCACAAAGACTAGATTACTTAGTGTGGAAACAGGCCCTTTGGTCCAACAAGTCCTCATTGACCCTCTGAAGAGTAACCCACCCCCTTACACAACAGGCAATGTAACATGGCCAATTCACCTAACCTGCACATTTTTGTGTTGTGGGAGGAAACCCACACAGACACAAGGAGGATGTGCAAACTCCACACAGACAGTTGCCTAAGGCAGGAATTGAACCCAGGTCTCTGGCACTGTGAGGCAGCAGTGCTAACCACTGTGCCACCCATATACATGCATGCGATCATTTAGGAAGATCTTAAATTGGAAAATAAAGTTCCCATCTATTTCTGAACACTTTCCTTTCACAGATACTAAATGCGAGGTAAGCATCACTCCTATTTCAAGTGTTTAACTACTTATTCAACTGACTGCCCCCAGTCCTTATCCTCAGATTGCTTATACAGATTTAGAAATTTTTTCCAAGTTTGTGGCATGAACCTTTGCAAACTTTTAATGGCCTAAACCTCTTTTTTTTTCAGTTCAAATACCTTGAAAGCATCTATACACTCTCGTAACCTGGATGTTTTACTGGCTCATGTCACTTCTGTTTCTAAGACAGGATCCCTTGAACTGAAATCTTGATCCTTCAGTTTTGAAACTCAGACTATACAAGTTGTCACTGATTTGTTTTCTCTGTCCTAAACTCAGCAGGGTAAGTGTTTCATTCATTAACATTGCAAGTAATCAGCCAGGCACTTTACTAAGTCACATGCCTTCTTGGAAAACAAGTCTTTGGTTTACTATTCCAAAGAAACTTCTAACTTCTTAAGAAAAAAAAATCTTCATAGAAGTGAAAGCAATATCCAACTGCCTCTTAGAGTCATAGAATCACAGAGATCTACAGCATGGAAACAGACTTCGGTCCAACCCATCCATGCCGACCAGATATCCCAACCCAATCTAGTCCCACCTGTCAGCACCCGGCCCATATCCCTCCAAACCCTTCCTATTCATATACCCATCTAAATGCCTCTTAAATGTTGCAATTGTACCAGCCTCCACCACATCCTCTGGTAGCTCATTCCATACACATAACACCCTCTGCGTGAAAAAGTTGCCTCTGAGGTCTCTTTTACATCTTTCCCTCTCACCCTAAACCTATGCCCTCTAGTTGTGGACTCCCTGATCTCAGGGAAAAGATTTTGTCTATTTATCCTATCCATGCCCCTCATAATTTTGTAAACCTCTATAATGTCACCCCTCAGCCTCCGACACTCCAGGGAAAACAGCCCCAGCCTGTTCAGCCTCTCGCTGTAGCTCTGATACTCCAACCCTGGCAACATCCATGTAAATCTTTTCTGAACCCTTTCAAGTTTCACAACATCTTTCCGATAGGAAGGAGACCAGAAGTGCACAAAATATTCCAACAGTGGCCTAACCAATGTCCTGTACAGCCGCAACATGACCTCCCAACTCCTGTACTCAATATTCTGACCAATAAAGGAAAGCATACCAAACGTCTTCTTCACTATCCTATCTACCTGTGATTCCACTTTCAAGGAGCTATGAACCTGCACTCCAAGGTCTCTTTGTTGAGCAGCACTCCCTAGGACTTTACCATTAAGTGTATAAGTCCTGCTAAGATTTGCTTTCCCAAAATGCAGCAGCTCACATTTATCTGAATGAAACTTCATCTGCCACTTCTCAGCACATTGGCCCATCTGGTCCAGATCCTGTTGTAATCTGAGGTAACCCTCTTCGCTGTCCACTATACCTCCAATTTTGGTGTCATCTGCAAACTTACTAACTGTACCTCTTATGCTCGCATCCAAATCATTTATGTAAATGACAAACAGTAGAGGGCCCAGCACTGATCCTTGTGGCACTCCACTGGTCACAGGCCTCCAGTCTGAAAAACAACCCTCCACCACCACCCTCTGTCTTCTACTTTTGAGCCAGTTCTGTAACCAAATGGCTAGTTCTCCCTGTATTCCATGAGATCTAACCTTGCTAATCAGTCTCCCATGGGGAACTTGTCGAACGCCTTACTGAAGTCCAAATAGATCATATCTAGTGGGCGGCACAGTGGCACAATGGTTAGCACTGCTGCCTCACAGCGCCAGAGACCCGGGTTCAATTCCCGCCTCAGGCGACTGACTGTGTGGAGTTTGCACGTTCTCCCCGTGTCTGCGTGGGTTTCCTCCGGGTGCTCCGGTTTCCTCCCACAGTCACAAAGATGTGCAGGTCAGGTGAATTGGCCATGCTAAATTGCCCGTAGTGTTAGGTAAGGGTTAGATGTAGATGTACATGTAGGGGTATGGGTGGGTTACGCTTCGGCGGGGCGGTGTGGACTTGTTGGGCCGAAGGGCCTGTTTCCACACTGTAAGTAATCTAATCTAATCTGCCCTCATCAATCTTCTTTTTACTTCTTCAAAAAACTCAATCACGTTTGTGAGACATGATTTTCCACGCATAAAGCCATGTTGACTATCCCGAATCAGTCCTTGCCTTTCCAAATACATGTACATCCTGTCCCTCAGGATTCCCTCCAACAACTTGCCCACCACCGAGGTCAGGCTCACCGGTCTATAGTTCCCTGGCTTGTCTTTACCACCCTTCTTAAACAGTGGCACCACGTTTGCCAACCTCCAGTCTTCCGGCACCTCACTTGTGACTATTGATGATACAAATATCTCAGCAAAATGCCCAGCAATCACTTCTCTAGATTCCCACAGAGTTCTCGGGTACACCTGATCAGGTCCTCAGGATTTATCCACCTTTAACCGTTTCAAGACAACCAGCACTTCCTCCTCTGTAATCTGGACATTTTGCAAGATGTCACCATCTATTTCCCGACAGTCTATATCTTGCATATCCTTTTCCACAGTAAATACTGATGCAAAATATTCATTTAGTATCTCCCCCATTTTCTGTGGCTGTACACAAAGGCCATCTTGCTGATCTTGAGGGGCCCTATTCTCTCCCTAGTTACCCTTTTGTCCTTAATATATTTGTAAAAACCCTTTGGATTCTCCTTAATTCTATTTGCCAAAGCTATCTCATGTCCCCGTTTTGCCCTCCTGATTTCCCTCTTAAGTATGCTTCTACTTTCTTTGTACTCTTCTAAGGATTCAGTCGATCTATCCTGTCAATACCTATCATATGCTTTCTTCTTTTTCTTAACCACACAAATGATACAAATATGTATTATACATTTTTTAATCTCACTTTACGGTAATAAAACAACCCATGGTACCTCATGGGAAATGCAGCTGAACTAATCTCCATTCATCTCACTTGACAAAACGGTCTTTTTTTTTATTTTTCATTGTTACTTAGTGGTCACTTGCTGATGTGTCTGTGAAGGCAGGACAATGATCAGGTTTGTCTATATGTCTCCTGCAGTCATGTTGCTTGCCACGGTTCATTGTTGAGCCTCAGATATGAATTACAGTTAGTCCTTCAGATAAAAACATTAGGAAATGAAATGGAGAAAATCTCAAATAAAATTTGTGTGAGACAGCATGTTAACTTTTGAAAAATATCCAGTTTCTCCAAAAATACTTATGACTTTCTGGGCTTGAATATTCCCAAACTATTTTACTACAATTATCTCACAGTGGCATTATCCCGTTATTTCATGTTTAAGACTAGCAAGAAAGCCAAAGGAATTTCAAGATATGTGAATTTACAGCAAATTATCTCAATAGCAGAACATTCTGAGTGCCTGAATGACCAGGACCATGGCAACAAAGTTGATTAAATTACGTGAGCTGGCCAGTGAGAAGCTTCTCAATGTTAAGAATGAAAAGTTCCCTTTTCCAACAATGAATTGAACAGAGAGACAAGGTTCTCACCAATGAGCAGTGACAGGCTTAATTGTATGCATTCTCATGCCTTAATATCTCATTTACATCTGAGTATTACCAAATCTTGCGCATAAATCTTGCGCGGCACGGTGGCACAGTGGTTAGCAATGCTGCCTCACAGCGCCAGAGACCCGGGTTCATTTCCCATCTCAGTCGACTGACTGTGTGGAGTTTGCACGTTCTCCCCGTGTCTGCGTGGGTTTCCTCCGGGTGCTCCGGTTTACTCCCACAGTCCAAAGATGTGTTGGTCAGGTGAATTGGCCCTGCTAAATTACACCGTAGTGCGAGGTAAGGGGTAAATGTAGGGGTCTGGGTGGTTTGCGCTTTGGTGGGTTGGAGTGGACTTGTTGGCCCGAAGGGCCTGTTTCCACACTGTAAGTAATCTAATTGTGGGCGGCACGGTGGCACAGTGGTTAGCACTGCTGCCTCGCAGCGCCGGAGACCCGGGTTCAATTCCCGCCTCAGGCGACTGACTGTGTGGAGTTTGCATGTTCTCCCCGTGTCTGCGTGGGTTTCCTCCGGGTGCTCCGGTTTCCTCCCACAGTCCAAAGATGTGCAGGTCAGGTGAATTGGCCATGCTAAATTGCCCGTAGTGTTAGGTAAGGGGTAGATGTAGATGTAGGGGTATGGGTGGGTTACGCTTCGGCGGGGCGGTGTGGACTTGTTGGGCCGATGGGCCTGTTTCCACACTGTAAGTAATCTAATCTAATCTAATCTAAACTCTGACATGAGCAGAGACATGATTAAGATTCAAAGAGGAGAAGAGTACAGCACTGTATTGGAGATTTGTAATCAGTGTTAAGTACACTGGGCTGTAAAAGTTATCCAGTTACAAGTGGAGTTCCGCAGGGATCAGTTCTGGGTCCTCTGCTGTTTGTAATTTTTATTAATGACTTAGATGAGGGAGTCGAAGGGTGGGTCAGTAAATTTGCAGATGATACAAAGATAGGTGGAGTTGTGGACAGTGAGGAGGGCTGTTGTCGGCTGCAGAGGGACTTAGATATGATGCAGAGCTGGGCTGAGGAGTGGCAGATGGAGTTCAACCCTGCCAAGTGTGAAGTTGTCCATTTTGGAAGAACAAATAAGAATGCGGAATACAGGGTTAATGGTAGGGTTCTTGGTCAGGTGGAGGAACAGAGGGATCTTGGGGTCTATGTACATAGATCTTTGAAGGTTGCCACTCAGGTGGATAGAGTTTGTAAGAAGGCCTATGGAGTATTATCGTTCATTAGCAGAGGGATTGAATTCAAGAGTCGTGAGGTGATGTTGCAGCTGTACAGGACTTTGGTTAGGCCACATTTGGAGTACTGTGTGCAGTTCTGGTCGCCTCACTTTAGGAAAGATGTGGAAGCTTTGGAGAGGGTGCAGAGAAGATTTACCAGGATGTTGCCTGGAATGGAGAGTAGGTCATACGAGGATAGGTTGAGAGTTCTCGGCCTTTTCTCGTTGGAACGGCGAAGGATGAGGGGTGACTTGATAGAGGTTTATAAGATGATCAGAGGAATAGATAGAGTAGACAGTCAGAAACTTTTTCCCCGGGTACAACAGAGTGTTACAAGGGGACATAAATTTAAGGTGAAGGGTGGAAGGTATAGGGGAGATGTCAGGGGTGGGTTCTTCACTCAGAGAGTGGTGGGGGCATGGAATGCGCTGCCCGTGGGAGTGGTAGAGTCAGATTCATTGGCGACCTTTAAGCGGCATTTGGATAGGTACATGGATGGGTGCTTAATCTAGGATAGAAGTTCGGCACAACATCGTGGGCCGAAGGGCCTGTTCTGTGCTGTATTGTTCTATGTTCTAAATATGCAATTCCCCATTCTTCCAACAGTCAGACAGAAACCAGATGGTGACAATTCCTGACGTGAAAGTCAAAGTAGTTATTTGGCAACTCCAGCTCATTGCCTGCTCTTCTGGATGGCCATTTTGGATAAGAGATGCCAACATCTCAGAACACAATCTATAGCCAGGATCTGCATGCACTCCCTGCCCACAGACCTTGTCACCTAACATGAGACTTCCCCCACCCCACACAACCTCATGGCACGTCTCTGATCCAGTTAGAGTCTAATTTTGCCTTTCATAGCTGTACTTTGAAGCACACTGGCACCTTTCATTGTAATGCTGCAGCCAGACTCTTGGCACACAGCGATGGTCACCTGCCTCATGGCTGTTCCAGGTTGTATCGCCATGATGGTCATTTACACTCTTAGCAATCTTAAAATTTGTAGTTAGACAATACTCACAGGAACTCTGCCTTGCCTTTTTATTACTTTTCTGCCTCAAGCAGAGCTTAAAGGAAAAATCGACTTCTGTGCTTCTTGCTATACAAAGTCAGGCAACATGCTTGTCGTCACTCAAGGGGGTGGACATGTTGCTGCATGAAACCATGCTATGTTAAACTTACACCAGATACAGAACAGCGCATGGTGAACATATATCATGTGCTTCATCCAAATGACCATATTGCAAAATGTTAGGGGACCTCTACAAACAGGACGGTCTTTACTTGAACCAGAGAGGTACTAATATCGTCGTGGGGAAAATTGCTAATGCTCTTCAGTTGGGTTTAAACTAATTCTGCAAGGGGATGGGAACCTAAATTGTCACTTGAGTATATAGGAGGTTGAGTGTAGTGAGGTCAGAACTAAGGTTTCAAGGTAACAAGAAGGCACCAGCAAGCAAGAAGTTGCTTTGAAGTTTGTCTACTTTAACACCAGGAGCATCTGGAATAAGGTGGGTGAACTTGCAGCATGAGTTGGTACCTAGGATTTCGATGTTGTGTCCATTTTGGAGACATGGGTAGAACAGGGACAGGAATAGTTATTGCAGGTTCCAGGATTTAGATGTTTCAGTAAGAACCGAGAAAATGCTAAAAGGGTGTTGGGAGATTTTGGGGGTGGGGGGGAGTGGGGGTGGCATTGTTAATCAAGGACAGTATTACTGTTGCAAAAACGACAATTGAGGACTCGTCTACTGAGGTAGTATGGGCTGAGGTTGGAAACAGGAAAAGAGAGGTCACCCTGTTGGGAGTTTTCTATCGGTCTCAAATACTTCCAAAGATGTTATGGATAGGATAGCAAAGATGATCCTCGATAGGAGCGAGAGTGACAGGGTAGTTGTTATGGGGGCTTTAACTTTCCAAATATTCACTGGGAAAACCATAGTTTAATTACTTTAGATGGGTCAGTTTTTGACTAATATGTGCAGGAGTGTTTCTTGACACAGTATGTGGACAGGCCAACGAGGGGTAGTTTTGGTACTGGGTAATGAACCCGGCCAGGTGTTAGATTTGGAGGTAGGTGAGCACTTTGGTGATAGTGACCACAATTCGGTTATGTTTACTTTAGCGATGGAAAGGGATAGATGCTTACCGCAGGGCAAAAGATAGGGAAAAGCAATTAAGATCTGATTAGGCAAGATTTAGGATGCAAATGATGGAGAGGGAATCTGTAGGGGATGGGCACAATTAAAATGTGGAGCTTATTAAAGGAACAGCTACTGCAGATTCTTGATAAGTATGTACCGGTCAGACAGGGAAGAAGTTATTGAGCACGAGAGCTGCAGTTTACTAAGGAAGTAAATCTTTTGTCAAATAGAAGAAGAAGGCTGATGTGAGATAAGATGTGAAGGCTCAGTTAGGGTGCTTGAGAGTTATAAGTTAGCCAGGAAAGACCTAAAGAGAGAGCTAAGAAGAGCCAAGAGGAGACATGAGAAGTCATTCGCAGATCAGATCAAGGAAAACCCTAAGGCTTTCTATAGGTTTATCAGGAATAAAAGAATGACTAGAGTAAGATTAGGACCAATCAAGGATAGTGGTGGGAAGTTGTGCATGGAATCAGAGGAGATAGGGGAAGCACTAAATGATCACTTTCAATCAGTATTCACACTCGGAAAAGACAATGTTGTTGTGGAGAATACTAAGATACAGGGTCCTAGACTAGATGGGATTGAGGTTCACAAGGAGGAGGTGTTAAGCAATTCTGGAAAGTGTGAAAATAGATAAGTCCCCTGGGCCAGATGGGATTTTTCAGGGGATTGTCTGGGATGCCAGGGAGGAGATTGCCAAGCGTTTGACTTTGATCTTCATGTCACCATTTTCTACAGGAATACTGCCAGAAGACTGGAGGATAGCAATTGTTGTACGCTTGTTCAAGAAGGGGAGTAGAGACAACCCTGGTAATTATAGACTGGTGAGCCTTCCTTTGGTGTGGATAAAGTATTGGAAAGGGTGATAAGTGATCGGATTTATAATCATCTAGGAAGGAATAAGTTGATTAGGAATAATAAACATAGTTTTGTGAAGGCTCAGTCATGCCTCACAAATCTTATTTAGTTCTTTGAAGTGGATGAAGGTAAAGAGGTCAAACAGGTGGATGAAGGTAAAGTGCTTGATGTGTTATATATGGATTTCAGTAAGGCATTTGATAAGCTTCCCCATGGTAGGCTATTGCACAAAATATGGAGTCATGGGATCGAGGGTGATTGAGCAGTTTGGATCAGAAATTGGCTAGCTGAAAGAAGACAGAGGGTGCTGGTTGATGGGAAATATTCATCCTGGAGTTCAGTTACTAGTGGTGTACTGCAAGGATCTGTTTTGGGTCTACTGCTGTTTGTCATTTTTATAAATGACCTGGATGAGGGCATAGAAGGATGCTTAGTAAGTTTGCAGATGACACTAAGATCGATAGAGTTGTGGAGTGGCGAAGGACGTTGTAGGTTACAGAGACACATAGAGCTGGGCTGAGAGGTGGCAAATGGAGTTTAATGCGGAAAAGTGTGAGGTGATTCACTTTGGAAGGAGTAACAGGAATGCAGATTACAAGGATGGTGGTAAGATTCTTGGTAGATGAGCAGAGACATCTCGGTGTCCAGATACATAGGTCCCTCAAAGTTGCTACCCAGGTTGATAGGGGTGTTAAGAAGGCATACAGTGTGTTAGCTTTTCTTGGTAGAGGGATTGAGTTTCGGAACCATGAAGTCATGCTGGAGCTGTACAAAACTCTGGTACGGCCACACATGGAGTATGGCATACAGATTTGCTCACTGCTTTATAGGAAGGATGTGGAAACTTTGGAAAAGATTCAGAGGAGATGTACTAAGATGTTGCCTGGTATGGAGGGAAGGTCTTATGAGGAAAGGCTGAGGAACTTGAGGCTGTTTTGTTCAAAAGAAGAAGGTTGAGAGGTGACTTAATTGAGACATGTAAGATAATCAGAGGGTGAGATAGGTTGAACAGTAAGAGGCTTTTTCCTCGGATAGTGATGGCTCACATGAGGGAACATTGTTTTAAAGTGAGGGGTGATAGATATAGGACAGATGTCAGGTAGTTTTTTTACTCAGAGAGTACTAGGGGTGTGGAATGCACTGCCTGCAACAGTAGTAGTTTCGCCAACTTTAAGGGCATTTAAATGGTCATTGGAAAGGCATATGGATGAAAATGGAATAGTGTAGGTTAGATGAGCTTCACATTGATTCACAGGTCGGCACAACATCGAGGGCTGAAGGGCCAGTACTGCACTGTAATGTTCTATGTTCTACGAATAGACTTCAGTCAAGTCAAGGGTAGTTACAATCCCTTAGGGGGAAACTGAATGATAAGTCAAACATTTTGCCTGATGTCCATCTTGGTACCTGGAAATGGCTGGCCAGCAACTTGGAGAAGTAGGTGTGCATTGGCATCAGTATCAACACCGTTCAACGAGTGGGCTGTGGTTGAATGCACATTGTAAGGGGCTTCATGTCACGTATGCCTGGGAGTTGCACAGAGATTAGTCAGAAGTCCAATCACTCATCAATTCAGATTGTCTGTACATTTTAGTTGGGGTGATGGACCACAGTCAGTACGTGGGAATCTGCTCATTAGGGATATCAGAGACCACAGTCAGTACTGAGGAACTGCTCATTGAGGATATCAGGGACCACAGTCAGTACTGAGGAACTGCTCATTTGGGATATCAGGGACCACAGTCAGTACTGAGGAACTGCTCATTTGGGATATCAGAGATCATGGTCACCACTGAGGAACAGCGCATTGGGAATATCAGGGACCACGGTCAGTATTGAGCAACTGCTCATTGAGGATATCAGGGACCATGGTCAGTACTGAAGAACTGCTCACTGGGGATATCAGGTACCACGGTCAGTACTGGGGAACTGCTCATTGAGGATATCAGGGACCACAGTCAGTACTGAGGAACTGCTCATTGAGGATATCAGGGACCATGGTCAGTACTGAGGAACTGCTCATTGAGGATATCAGGGACCACAGTCACTACTGGGAATCTGTTCATTGGGGATATCAGGGACCATGGTCAGTACTGGGAATCTGCTCACTTGGGGGTATCAGGGACCACCGCCAGTACGGGGGATCTGCATGTTGTGTATATCAGAGACCAGAGTCAGTACTGGGGATCTGCCCATTGGGGATATCAGGGACCCGGTCAGTACTGGGGATCTGTGCACTGGAGACATCAGGGATCACAGTCAGTACTGGGGAACTGCTCTTTGGGGGCATCAGGGACCACGGTCAGTACTGGGGATCTGATCAGTGGGGACATCAGGAACCACCATCAGTAATGGGAATATGCTCATTGAGTATATCAGAGACTACGGTCAGTACTGGGCAATCTGCTCCTTGGGGATATCAGGGACGGCAACTGCAGTTGTGAAGTTTGGTAGCTTAAATTGGAGGATAAGATGCAGCATGCTGCAATAGAAATGTGACAAGTTCTGGGAAGGGGAGAAATTCGACATTATGATTAAACTGTATTGCTGGGACCAGGGGTGTGATGAGAGTTGAAGATTTAATTCCAAGTGGTGCGTGCGAATTGGTGGAGGCTGATTGATGATGATCCCAGGGGTTGAGGGAAGAATGGGACAGAGAGGTTCTGGAGGTGGCAGGGGTAGGGGTGATGGTGTGGGCCCTTATTATCAGGCTGAGCCTAAGAATGACTGTTTCAACCACAAACTGTACTTGATTTTGTAAGTACACACTGTGAATGGAAAATAATTGTGATCATGCACGGAATAAGAACAGTCAGTGTATTTTTTCTCTGTCTGTACACATAGACTCTACCGGTGAGTGATGTGAGGGCCTTCAAGGTACAGTTCCATTAATCAGGTGAAACTGGGTGCTGCAGATCCTGGAGATTAGAGTCAAGATTAGAGTGGTGCTGGAAAAGCACAGCAGGTCAGGCAGCATCCGAGGAGCAGAAAATTCGACATTTCAGGCAGGAGCCTTTCATCAGGAATGAGGCTGTGCTTTCCCAGCATGACTCTAATCTTGAGTTCCATTAATCAGTCTCTTTCACAGTCCAGGTTGAAGTCCTTTGTAATTATACCAATTTACACATGAAATGCATACAGTATCCAACTGTGTGGGATGCAAATGTTGGTCACAAGCAATCTTGACCATGTTATTGTAGATTGAAGATTGTCCTTTCTGAGAAGCAGGAATAATCACAAGTGGCCATTAATGTGTTACCTATGGGTTACAGTTCACAAGGATGATCCAAGCACTCGCAAGGTGTACAAGCACAGAACGCTGATTTCTCCTCACCTTGAACTTTTGCCAATATGCACTTATGTACAATTATACCTTTCTTGGATAATGTGGCTTGAGAGAATGGGGGATTGAAGGTGTTAGTCATCGTACCACACTTTTAATTGCCTACTTTATTTGAGCAATCTGACATGTGCATCAGATCATTTATGTTAAAGGTCCATGTCTAGGGATCCCATGGCTCTTCTTGTCCTCAGCCTCCCATTGTACCAAGGACTTTGCTAAACTGTCTTTTGTGTGTGTTGCAACTGTTGACTGCTTACATCATTATTGACTGCTTTTGTTTCTGATATTCTACACATAGGTTTATTGGAACCATCACAATTGATCCTAGACAAGCCAGCAAATGAACAATGTCCATATGAAGGGATCACAGCTGAAAGCTGCTCGGGGTGTGAAGGAGGTATAGGAGGCCCCTTGATGCCAGTTCGTCAGATGAGCATGTCATATTTCAAGTCCAAATTGAGAATGTCCTCAGACACCGTCACAAATTGTGTCACCTGCTGGAGTAGGTCCTTCAACCTGAGGTGACCATTCAAGCCAAGTGGCCATCAAGGTGACAGCTGTGCTAAACTTTTATGCAACTGGATCCTTTCAGGTACTGGAGATATGTATCAAGGGTATTACTGGTGCAGGTTGAGCGAGATCACATTGCTTCACCACGTTCCCCTGTGATAAGGCCAATCTTGCAGCCGAAAGGTAAGCTTTGCCAACACAGCTGGGCTCCCCTATCTGACACATGTACAGTCTCCAGTTCAGGATAGAATGAATGGTATACCGTAGGGATGTGGTACATACATAATAAGGTGATCAATGGAGATCTTTGTGAGATAATCTACTCAAGCTCACAGAATGGAACCTCTAACTTCTTGAAATTGACACTTGGCTCATTTATCAGATGCTAATTTGATATATCTGTGAACAGGAAAATAGCTGATTTTTTTTTAAATGCTCAATGCCATTTGAAAATGACTGTGGACATGAAAAGATTTGTGCTATCATGACTTTTGCTGTCAGACACGGTGATGGACCTCTAAGACTGATGTTCTCAAAGACTGGTCCAAAATCCTAGTCACTGAATTTTAACACCAGTGCTGAGGTCAGCTGAAAAAACAGGTCAGAGTCATTATGTCTATGTCATTCACATGAAGCCAGATGATTAGACCTCTTTTATGTGTGTCACAAGTTATCAGCACAAGCAACTACAATACAGCTTTTCTAAACCAGATTTATGTCACTGTTTTGTTTCATCAATATGGATGTAAGATAAATAGTTTTTCAGAAGATGCAATGATTTTATAACGTTAAAATGTTTCAAATAAACATGTTTGCTTTGCATTAAAATTTATAATACAAAAACATCTATACTTTTCTTACACAAATTAATAATTTGCTTAGGATTTTTGATCTTAAAAATCTCCAAACTTATTACTTTTCATGAATTAAAAGCCTCAAAGTACTTGTTGTAACCATCTGTTCCATTAATTCTGATGAATTTTTTTTTATGATGATTAGCCACAGCAGTTGGGTTGTGACTGGTAAGTGATCTGAATGGTCTTTGACTTTGCCTACATGGCCACAGAGGATAAAGTTTAAGAGCAACAGCTATAAAAGAGAATGTAAGTGACACCATACTTAAGCTTTGCCAAGGCATGGGGTTTGGCATCCAAAAACGTACGTCAGCTGAGATTATTTCTGATTGTGATGGCCTCACTTCTGCTTCTGCTTTAATTGCATTGGCTATTATCTACATTCTGCCAACATTTATATGGGCAGTGCTAGCTAAACCAGACAGGACTCGCTGAGATGGTCATCCTGAGGATGTAAACACTTAAACTGAAATAATCTGAAAGTGAGTCTTTGAGGATTTCAAGTGATGGGGCTGTGACTATTTCCTTTGGCAGCTTGTTCCATTGTGGGACCGTCTTTTGGAATACACTGCCATGATCTTTGTAGTTTATGTGAATGACTATCATGTGTTTTGTCTTTTCCAGAGAGTTGCAGGCAATTGAGTCTGTCAAATCCCATTACGTTCCATATTTTCTACAACAGTCTATTTTTTATCCTCCTTTGTTGTAATGATTCCCATTCCAAACCATGTTTTGGCTGGATATGACCCTTGTAAATCACCCTTATCAATTTAGAATGCTAAAGAGAAGTCACATAGGAATCAAAGTGTTAACTCTATTTTTCTACTCAGAGATGCTGCCAGACTTGCTGACATTCTCCAGCAAATCTTGTTTTTTTTAAATTTGAGCTCTATACACTTCTGGCCCCAATGACCATGAGGATCTGGGTATGTGGATTCAGTGCTGCATCACTGGGCTATTTTACTTAGTTAGGTAATCCCTATCCGGATTCTGCTGTTTCTCTGCCTTCACCATACCTAATAGTGACGGTTAGGCGAGTTCCATTAATCTCTTGATTTACATGCATGTCTTTAAAATACTAAAAGCTGTGCTCTCCTCCAATTCTTCGATTCCTCTTTTTCTGGATTTCAATGGCACTGTACTCCATAATTCAGGTGATCTTAATTCCCATTCTACAAACATGTGAAATACAATTTATTTTATTATGTGGAGCTGGCAAGTGTCTTTGAAACTGGGTAGCCAATGCTTTACTTTTCCAACTGATCTTACCTTTTTGGCTGTTCAAATCACTTGCCTGATAAAAATGCAGAGGATCCTGTTCCAGGAATTCTGGTGAAAATATAAACCTCCCTTTTGTCTTTGCATTTGTTATCTATTACCAATATTTTCCATTTTTATTTCAGATTTCCAAATTTTCCATGCATTATGCTCCCTCCACATGCCAATGTTACTATGATTATTTCTGTTTCCAAAGCATTGTCAAATGACTAGAAAACAGTTTAAAGAAAACCTGATGTCTGTTTTGATACCTGCAAAACCTAATGGTTTGATAAATTTTATAACACATGTTGAACACCTCTGCAATCAATTGTGTCCAATAGTTTCAAAAATGTGGAAGCCCCTGGCAAGGTATAAATGTGACAACCCAGTTTGTTAATATATTTTCAAAAATCCCTGAGTGACAGCTTGTGCCATTATTAGTTATGCACTGAGAACTTAGTCCAAAAATAAATGCTCCAACACATACACACGAACCACCAGAACTTAGAAACACACAAAAAAACCTGACAACTCTCCAAAAACTAAAAAAAACGAAAGACATTCTGAATAATTTCCCTCGAGCAAGTTCATGATGGAACAAGTTAAATTTTTTTTGCTACATTTGATGGCAGTGTTTTTAATCATAGTTTTAGGATTGCAATCCATAATTCAACTTGATAAACTTCATTGTTAATAGCCATTAATGGCCTCAAGTATTGTTTCCAAGGATAGGCAATAAATGTTGGCATGGCCAGTGGCATCCAAAACCCATGAGTGAATTAATATACCAAATGTAAAATCAAAGTTTGTTAAACATTTGGGCACTCCTCAAAGTTTCCTTGCAACCATTTTCAAATCTGTACTTGATGCTGTGGTTTTCTATATTTGGTCTAAAATAACTTGTTCAAATAGATGATCTGACAATAAGTGTCAAGCTGTGTGCTTGCTACTCAGTGCTCTCCCACAATAGAACCAAAGGTTACTGTGTTTTTGCCTACACTTTGAAAACAGCAGTTCCAAGGACATTATATCACCATTAGTTTGGTTTGGCCTCAAAGAGAAAGGAATGAAAGGAAACACAGAATCCTTGGATGCTGGAGATAATTCAACATGCATTAGTTGTCACAAAACCTTCTGATCAGAATAGATCAAAGTGCATAAATATAAACTGGCTTCTGCCCTTTCACTGCTTTGTTTAATTTGCTGTCAGATATTTGGACAATGAAGCAGGAGTATTTTTGAAAATTATCAGGAATATCAGAAAATGTGGTATCTCAAATGAAATCCACTTTAAAATCAGATTGCATTCCTTAGTTTATCTGTATAGTTGATGAAGAATGCTTTGGAGTTTTATCTCTCCAAAAAGGCAGTGTACTGCACATCGTATATAAATCCTGTCAACAGATTGAGAGTGAACAATACCTTTATCAAATCAAGGTGACATTGTTCCTTTGACTTTGATCCACTTTCATAATTTGTGAAAACAATCCAGCTATTAGCCCTTGCTTTTCTCTATAGTTTAGGCATGTGTAAGTTAAGAAGATAATTAAAAGTGAGGATGACCATTGTGCCGATATTAGTTTGTTCTAATTACCTCCCTGTGCTCTTCTCTTGACAGCCCATTGAGCCTAATACTTCATAATGAACCTTTGCTGCTTTTTCCCTTTGACGAGTGAACTATTCATCAGGCTTTGAACTTGACTAATAGCCTTTCATGTGGCACTTTGACAAACGCCTTATGGACATCTACATACTATTCTTAAGAACATCAAGATAAATCACCATGTGGGCTATCCATCATCTACGTAGAGTTTATCTTTTTCAGAAACTTAAATATGATCTTCTCCTTCTGAATCCATGTTGGTGTGGTTTACTAGCTTTAAGATATATGAGTATAAGACATGTTGTGGGGAAAAACATCAGTCTCGGAGTCAGAATCGAGTTTCAATGACAGATTTCCTTGTTCCAATTGCACAAGGAAATACCGGAGCTCTGAGGAGAGAAAGACGCCAACAACACAGTGGTCAGCTGCGAAGTTTTCTCTCAACCTGAAGCATATAACGTCATAGAGATGTACAGCATGGAAAAAAACCCTTCGGTCCAATCCGTCCATGCCAACCAGATATCCCAACCCAATCTAGTCCCACCTGCCAGCACCCGGCCCATATCCCTGCAAACTCTTCCTATTCTTATATCCATCAAAATGCCTCTTAAATGTTGCAATTGTACCAGCCTCCACCATTTCCTTTGACAGCTTATTCCATACACTTACCACCCTCCGTGTGAAAAAGTTGCCCCTTGGGTCTCTTTTATATCTATCCCCTCTACCCTAAACCTATGCCCTCTAGTTCTGGACTCCCTGGCCCCAGGGAAAAGACTTTGCCTATTTACCCTATCCATGCCCCTCATAATTTTGTAAACATCTATAAGGTCACCACTCAACCTCTGATGCTCCAGGGAAAACAGCCCCAGCCTGTCCAGCCTTTCCCTATAGCTCAAATTCTCCAACCTTGGAAACATCCTTGTAAATCTTTTCTAACTTTTTCAAGTTTCACAACATCTTTCTGATAGGAAGGAGACCAGAATTGCACGCAATATTCTAACAATGGCCTAACCAATGTCCTGTACAGCTGCAACATGACCTCCCAAATCCTGTACTCAATACTCTGACTAATAAAGGAAAGCATACCAAACGCCTTCTTCACTATCCTACCTACCTGCGACTCCACTTTCAAGGAGCTATGAACCTGCACTCCAAGGTCTCTTTGTTGAGCAGCACTCCCTAGGACCTTACCATTAAATGTAGAAATCCTGCTAAGATTTGCTTTCCCAAAATGCAGCACCTCGCATTTATCTGAATTAAACTCCATCTGCCACTTCTCAGCCCATTGGCCCATCTGGTCCAGATCCTGTTGTAATCTGAGGTAACCCTCTTTGCTGCCCACTACACCTCCAATTTTGGTGTCATCTGCAAACTTACTAACTGTACCTCTTATGCTCGCATCCAAATCATTTATGTAAATGACAAAAAATAGAGGACTGTGATACAATAGGTCAGTGATGAGATTATTGTCTTTGTAACATGGTTTGTTTATGGCAATCATTGAAGAATCATTGATAGTTTCAATACAGTATTTGTCAGTTCCAGCGCAGGCATTGTTAATTTCCACGTGGTCATTGTCGGTTTCAGTGTCGACATTGTCAGTTTCAATGTCTGCACGGAAATCCATTGCTGTAGTAATGGGCGCTAATCTCTCTTCCTGAGAGGGACAGTTACTGCAGTCCTGGCTACTAGCATTTAGTATTGAGTCTGTATCAAGCTGTTAGCATTTTTATAAGAGGAGTTGGCTGGATCCAGACACTTCAGTGGGCAGTGTTTCTTACTCATGTGTATTCTCTTCCCCACCCACCTTAAAATAATCAACTGTGTTGTGAGTGAGTTGTATTGGCATTCTGGTGGCCCCAGGCAGTGTTTGTATCTGCTTTGCTGTTTCTCTCCATGTTGTGATTTGGCAGCCATCTTATGTGTCCATGTGCCTAGTGTCACCCTGCCCCATGCCATCTCCCTCTTCGCTAGATGTACCTCAATTTTATTCCTGAATTGTGATTCCATAATTTTTTAAGGCTAATGCCTATTTGTGTCTACTTTGTTTCCTTGATTGAATTTGGCATCGTATTTATCAACATTCAAACTACCTGTGACTCCCTTTTTAACTTGCTTCCAATAAGCACCAAATAGTTGGCCTTCTATTAATTATGCAAGTTACAGTACAGGTTATTCTCCTAATACACTGTAATTACAATCCAGCGAAAACCTCGCTTAATAGAAAATTGATTAATAATGGGGCCTTTGCGGAAACTTGAGTTAAGGGCAGACTAGTGAAAAACATCACTCACAAAAGTCTAACGTAACATTTAGCACAGCCTGAATCCAGGTATAAATCATATTTGTCAATGATACAAAAGTAAATTTAACACGGTACATTTAAAAAAATATTGCTCATGCAGGGACAAAGGCTCATAATGCTGTATAAAATAGATTTCCTCATTCCTGTTAAACGAGCTATATCACATATTGTCTCCTTATGCTCAAACTGCTTTGTAATATTTAGCTTCTCTTTCAGTGTTGTAGCTTTTCTTTTGTATTCACCACCTGCAATTTTATCACGAGGACACTTTTTGCTAACATTCTTATCACTATGTCCCTCAATTTATTTCAAAAAAAAGGATAATCTAGGAGTAGTGTACCTTTCACAGAAAGCTGCTCAATGTATCTTTCTCAGAAACCTGCTTTCTGTACAGTACCTCTCATAGAACGCTGCTCTGTTGGCAGCTGACATCGGCATATGTGCAGAACAAAGCGTGCAAAGTAATCAACACTTGAATCGCACTATTGGGAACAGAGGTAAGAGTTCTCGACAATACCACTCCTTAATTTCTCAGCGATGTTGTAAGCAAACTGTGCTGCCAGAACGCGTGTTATCCAAGGACTACCTGTAGTATAATTCTACATTGGGATTGAGGATGCTGGATTTTCAGAGCAAGCTTGAGGTTTCAAAACCAAGATCAACATAATGGTTGCTGTGTAAATCAGACCAATTTGTGTCATCCTGAATTCCTCGTACTGCATGAGAAATCAAAAATATATATTACTTGTTATTTGTTTATCTATACAATTCTCTTAGGGGTTTAGCTTGATAGAAAGGAAATGTAAAATCCACAATTCAGTGGAAAAGCTAATTTGTAGCTTCAATAGTGATGTGCCTCTTAATTACATCACTGCTAAAGTGGCCAAAGTCTACTGAGATTAGAAAGCTCTATGACCCACGCACATATTTTTTCACTCCTGTATCATTGCCTGTTTGAAAGAAAATTGTGTCTTTAGTATATACATTTAACACAAACTGACTAAAATATTCCATACTGCCTTCCACAAAGGGTGTGTAAACGTTTAAAGCAGTTTAATGGAATCAAAGTGGTAACCTATCAGGGACAAAAACAAGTGAAAACTCATCTATAGGTAGAACCTTTTTTTCATTTCACACACAGGATGAAGGCATCACTGGCCAGGCCAGCAGTTATTACACATCCCTAATTTCCCAGAGGGCAGTTAAGAGTCAACCACATTGCTGTTGGTCTAGACTCACACGTAGTCCAGACCAGGTAAGGATGACTGTTTCCTTCCCAAAATGGCATTAGTGAACCCCATGAGTTTTTACGAACAATTGTTTAACAGACATTATTAGATTCTTAACTCTAGATATTTACTGAATTTAAATTCCACCAACTACTGAGGCAGGATTCAAAACCAGGCCCCCAGAATATTGCCTGGGTCTTTGGATTAAGTGTCCAGTGATAATTCCACTAGGCTACTGACTCCCCATTGGAGCTGTAGCCTAAGTTTTCCCAGTACCACAGAGATGGATTTGAAGTCCGGATCAGGAGCACAATTTGAGAATTTTATGTTGGATTGGATCTGAATGCATTCCTGTCTCTGAACAATCGTGCCAAGGACAAGGTCCATGTGTCAGTGACACAAGGCTGGTAGCAGCATGCAGTAAACAAGGCCAAATGTGGGAATAAAGGTGGGGGGTGCAGGTTGCTGACACAGTCTTCCTAGATTCTGAAAGGGGCCTCTTTAAGTTCCAAATGCTGACTCACTTCTGGCCACCCAGAGTCAAAACCTCAATATTAGAACAATTTTAAAATGAATTCTAAGACATGACAACTTCACTGGACTCAGAGTCATTTCATTCTTTGAAATACCCATGTCACTGAGCATTCAGATGCGTATCAATCTGAGAGCACCACATACAACTGAAAGGTTTGAAGCCTACATTAATAAGACTTTGAGCATTTTGAGTTAACATGAAACCAAAAGTGGTCATAGACAGTTTTAAAAATTATTGTTAGTTCATAAAATATAATGCAGCAAAGTCCTTATCTTTCAGGGTGTGCAAAAAGCTGTGAAGTTGAAAGGTTAAAAATGAGCTGTCACCTTTCTTAGGCAGGCAGCTAACTTTGTTGCTCCACCTTCTCTGACACTCCCTGATCCCATAGGCTAGGGCCATCTCCCAATTGTTTTTCATCCATATCCTTGCTGTTAGAAATTAAACAAACTTTCCACATAGTAAATCTGTGCATCTTAGAGCAAAGACCTATGATTTTGGACACTGTCCATCATGAGGCATCATCAGACTTGTCCGAGCATCTGAAAAAGACTTTCAAATGCCAGTAGTCTGCTCTGTCACTTGTTTGGTCGTCCCATGGGTCTCATTATACTTTTTATCCTACTGTATCTGTGCAAGCTGTATCGGATTTATACACCGTGTTTGAAGGGAATATCCCCATTCATCAGTGAAATATTTTGTGAAACTAATTCTGGTGTGGTGGGTTATTGCATGACAAAAGCATAATGACCGTTACCTAATGGGTAAGCATTAACAATCATGATAAAGTGAATGGCATCACCACTTGCTGGATGTTAATATAATTTAGTCCTTTCTTATTAGTGTGATTACAGCAAGGTCATATTGATCTTTCAAAGCCACAACATATTCCGTCAGTTATTTCCTGCACCTACAGGAACATTACCCATTTGATGTGAAGTCAGCCTGCTCTCTCTCTCTCTCTCTCTCACACACATCCTCTTTGCTTGCAAGGCTCCTTTGAAAAGGCAATGCATTATGAAGCCTGTTCTAGATACAAATGTGTTACCTTTGTCACACAGTACAGTAGTAAAGTATTTCCTGATGAATGACTGAAGGTCAGCTGAAATTATCTGAGAAGATTCAATGAGGGGAAAACAAACAAAGGCAGCACTCATTGTTATATTGTTGCACAGATCTCAGAGAGACAATATACATTTAAGACAATTAGATGACATCAAGACATGTGATGCCCTTGTCCAAATATTAGACTTCCACACCTTTCAAAATTCCACAGAAATTTGTAAAGATTCACAACCCCCTGAAGGAAGAACTTCCTCCTCAACTCAGCCTTAAATAGTCCAAATGTCTAAAACTATGTCTGAAATTATTTCTAATCTCACCAGTCAGGGGAAGGATTTTATGCACTTTTGCCCTGCCACACCTGAAAGAGTTCTGCAGTATTTTATTACGTCATCTCTGATCATTTGAATGTCTGGAGATGACGTGCCCAATTTCTTCATTTTCTCCTCATGAAACAGTGCCATCATCCTAAGAATCAGTCTGGTAAATCTTCATTGCACTCCCATTATGGCAGATATATACCTTCTTAAAGAGGCTAAAACTGAAAGAAATAATCCAGATAATTGTCACTAATACTCTACACAATGGTAGCAAGATGTTACTTGAATAGAGAGAGGTTGGAATATTTTGAAGGCCAAAGCAACTTTGGTTTCCTCATTCATGAATTGTCCAAAATTAACATGCAGTCACATGTATGTTGGCCTTCATATTTGAGAAAAGGAATATTGTTTTATTCACTCAAGGGACATGGGCCTACTTTAGTGTCCCTCCCTTCCAGTAGCTTGATACTGGAGGGAAGTGGCCATAGAGTTGTCTAATGACTTTAATTCCAGAGTTTTTTTTAAAAACTGAATTCAAATTCCACCATTAGCCATGGGAGAATTTGAACCTGGGTCACCAGGATATTTTCATGGATCTCTAGACTAAGAGTCTAGCAATAGCACCACTTGGCCATTGCATTCCCTGGTGCAGTCTATTTGTTGCAGGAATACCTTTGTGGGTGGGCAATGAATGCCACCTGAGCCTGTGGTGCCCATAGTCCCTATGAGTGAATAAAAAGAACTGCTGTTCACACATATCATTGTGATGAAGGCTAACATACATTTGCCTTCCTAATGCTAGCTGTGCCTGCATGTTAGCTTTTAGTGATTCATGAATAAAGAGGCCCAAAACATCAAAACATCAAAACATCCCAACTTCTCACTATTTAACAAATCTATCTTTTCACTTTTTCAACCAAAGTGGATAACTTAAGTTATTTTCATTACATTCCAATAACCATATTCTTACTTATTCAATTAGCTTGTCCAACTCTCACTGAAGCCTCCTTGCAGCCTTATATTACTAAAAGTTAAACCTCAGGTAACATGACTAGGAGAAAGTGAGGACTGCAGATGCTGGAGATCAGAGTCACAAAGTGTGGTGCTGGAAAAGCACAGCAGGCCAGGCAATATCCGAGAAGCAGAACAGTCAACATTTCGGGCATAAGCCCTTCATCAGGAACAAGTCTCTTGCTCCGCAGATGCTGACTTTTCCAGCGCCACACTTTTTGACTCTCAGGTTAACATGGCAATTTAAAAAGAGCAAACCAAGCACTAAACCTTACTCCTAGAGAGATTGATACTCAGGAAAGATATATTTCTGCAACTATTCTGCATCTCCTTTTAAGAATTATGTAAGTTTCTGTAAAATCACATCTCATTCTTCTAAACTCCAGAGAATACAGGCCCAGTCAACTCTCTTCACAAGATTATCCCACTTACCACAGGATTGATCTGGTGAATCACCATGCAGTCCCTTTATGTTGTGTGCATCATCCTTTACATAAGACTGAAACTGCACACAATTTTCCAAAAATAGTCTCACAAAACTTCTATATAATAGCAGCATTACAATTTTATTTCTGAATTGAAATCCCTTTGAACTGAAGGCCGACATGCTATTTGCCTTCCTAATTGCTTGTTAGCTTTCATTAACTCATGAGCAAGGACATTCAAATTTCTTTGGACATCAGTACATCCCAATGCCTATCTATTTCTATTTAAGAAATACAGTGGTCTCTGATCTTTTCTACTGAAGTGGACAACCTCATTAATATTCACGTTCCATCTGTCATGTTCTTGCCCATTCACGCAGTCTATACAAATCCTTTTGCAGTCTCTTTGCTCCCTGCTCACAGCTTACATTCCCACATTTGAATGTATTACACCTGGCTTCCATATCAATATCATTTATAGAGCTTGTGAGCAGCTGTGTTCTAAGCACTAATCTTTGTAATATCCAATTTGTCACAGCTTGCCATTATAAGAATGAGCTGTTTATCCCGACTTCCCATTTTCTGTCTCTTAGCCTATTCTAATCTTGGTTTCTACAATCCTGTGTGGGACCTTGTGATGTAGGAGTGATCATCCTGACCCCAAATCTTTTTTTTTGGAATGTCTTCCCCATGACAACAATGCCAGTAGAAGCCAGGAACTCTAAGCCCTATCCCAAAGCCAGGCAATTCTCATTTTGATGGGGCAGACCGTAGTTCATACAGGCAGGGTTCCAGAATCTGTGGACCATTTAAATGAGTAACTGCCTCTATTGAAATGGGACTTTCAACTCCCTGTTTCTTGATCTCAGATTGTGACAGTTGGACTGAGTATGTTATTATTGTATTTCCTTTGGATATACCAGGGATACTCTTTGGAGATTTGAGGTGAACCAGTGAACCCGTAGACCTTTGAATTTGGGGCGGGGGTGGGGGAGCTGCTCAGAGGTTTTCTGGGAGGTATGTAACAGGTATCTTTTGAAAGTTGCATTAGTCATTCTTTGTATATGCATGGTGATATTGGAACTTTTGGAATTACTAAATGTGGAGCAGATTGTGTGTAAAAAGTACTTAAATCCCTTGAAGCTGTCCAACTTAAGAATGCCTGTCAAGAAGAGTCAACATGTGTCAAAAGGTGGATTTATGAATGGGGGTACCTTTTTCAATAGAGTCTACCCTGTTGTCGATAGATTGCAGTCTGTAATGTTGATATGTAAGTAACAGAATTATATATGCATGTGCACTTGTGGATGTTCAATCAATGAACATGTTAGGTGGTAGGGAACAGGGTAATGTATGTATCTAGACAGTAAATTTGCATAAGTTCATAAAGGACCATGGAGGATAGGTAGGTCGCACTAGATTGCGTAGGTTGGCATACATGGGGAATGAGGAAGTGTGGTGCTGAGGGGAGAGAGGGAGGTACGAGGGCTAAGTGCTGGAGGAAAGTTTCATGGTTCTCTCTTTGTGGAAAGGTAATGTTGACTATAGGAGATCATGAGACCACCTTGGTAGACATAAGGTACATTTTAGGATTGTGAAAATACATATTTGTGCATTAAAAGTGCATAAACTCAATGGCTATGATAGTTGGCAAGGACTGTCCAGAAAATAAAGCAGATGGAGTTAAACCAAGAAGTGCTAGTTAATTCAGAGTACCTGTTCACATAAAATCATTTGTGCTATATAACTGATTATTCAAATTATTGCTTTTGTAACAGGATACCTATGGACAAACAGTTCCAACTGATATTAAATGGAATTATTTGTTGACATAAAGTATTAAATATTTAAATGAAATATGTGTTTACATAAAAGATTGAAGACTTAAGTGATATGTGTTTTCATAAGGGGTTAGCTTGAAGGAATTCCAAAATACCATTACTTTATTAATGAGACTGTGCTTTTCTCAACAGTGATCTTATTAATGGACTAGCCATGTTATTTTCTGTCTAACACATTCTTATTCATGCCCATGTTAGCTAATATGTGAGAAATTGGCATGTGTGCTCGGGAAAATTTGATATTATATGGTGTAATGGCTCATGGGATGATTGCTAGTATGAAGTATGAGAGGGGCCATGTGAGAGTTTCATAGATGTCAGAGGGTGGCTTTGGAGAAACGAGGAGTCCTGACATGTGTACGAGAAATTGTACTGGACATAGGATATTTATAGATGGGCACAGAAGGTAAGGAGGTGAGAATTGGAGGGATTTTTTAATGTTTTAATTATTATTTTTCATTTTTGAATTCCATTCAGTGATCCATAAATGGCTAAATCTGAAAGGTTTCACTGGAGCCTTTCCTTGAAAAAAGTACTTCCATTAAAATAAAATGATCTGACTATGGAAGAATGTTTTGACCCTGGAGAGAGTTCAAAACAGTTGACAGAGATGATATCTGAGCTTCAGGGGTTATATTATGAGGAGAGATGAGAGAAATTAGGCCTCTATTCTTTATAATTTAGAAGGTTGAGGGTGATCTGATTGAGATCTTCAGGATATTAACAGGGAAATATGGGGTAGATACAGATAAACAATTTCCGCTGATTGAAGATTCTAGAACCAGTGGGACATAGTCTAAGAATTAAAGCTAGGCCATTCAGGGAGATGTTAGAAAGTGCTTCTACATTCAAGGATTGATGGAGCTTTGGAACTCTTACCCTCAAATGGCAGTTGAAGTTCATTCAATTGTTAAATTTATATCTGAGATCAACAATTCATTTACTAAGCAAGGGATATAGACCCAAGACAGGCAACTGGAGTTAGGTAACAGATGAGCCTTGATTTTATTCATTGATGGAGAAGTCTTGAGGGGCTAAATGATCTACTCCTGTTCCTATGTCGTGATGTCATTAGGTGGAGCAAGAATGTTGCCCTGAGTTCTTCTGTAATTGTCAAACACTGTTGGCTGACTCAGTATGACACTCTTCCAATCACCTCCTCTTCCAATTATCAGCTCCCTCCCATGACCTACTCTCTGTCTTCTAATTGGCAATGCTCTCCCTTTCAACCCAAATATTCCCAATTCCCAACTGTTGTCTGCAGCTGACCAGACACATAGGAAATATTCTTTTCTTTTGCATTTTGCCAACAAATGCTGATGATAAAAGCATCAAACTTAATATATCTTCCAGTTTGGCATTTTTGGTTGTGGAACAAGGAAAAGAGAGAGACTGCTCAAGCCTTCTGTCACCTACATAGTTGTGGTAATGAATTCAGGCATCATTATTTTGAAAAGTCTGAAGAATGTCTAAATGATTCTGTTTGCCGAGCTGGGAATTTGTGTTGCAGACATTTTGTCCTCTGTCTAGGTGACATCCTCAGTGCTTGGGAGTCTCCTGTGAAGCGCTTATGTGTTGTTTCCTCTGGCATTTATAGTGGTTTGTCTCTGCTGCTTCCGGTTGTCAGTTCCAGCTGTCCGCTGGAGTGGCTGGTATATTGGGTCCAGGTTGATGTGCTTATTGATTGAATCTGTGGATGAGTGCCATGCCTCTAGGAATTCCCTGGCTGTTCTGTTTGGCTTGTCCTATAATAGTAATAGTCCCAGTCGAACACATGTTGCTTGTCATCTGCGTGTGTGGCTACTAAGGATAGCTGGTTGTGTCGTTTCGTGGCTAGTTGGTGTTCATGGATACGGATCATTAGCTGTCTTCCTGTTTGTCCTATTAGTGTTTTGTGCAGTCCTTGCATGGGATTTTGTACACTACGTTGGTTTTGCTCATGCTGGGTATCAGGTCCTTCGTCCTGGTGAGTTGTTGTCTGAGAGTGGCTGTTGGTTTGTGTGCTGTTATGAGTCCTAGTGGTCATAGTAGTCTGGCTGTCAGTTCAGAAATGTTCTTTATGTATGGTAATGTGGCTAGTCCTTTGGGTTGTGGCATGTCCTCATTCCATTGTCTTTCCCTTAGGCATCTGTTGATGAAATTGCGGGGGTATCCGTTTTTGGCGAATACATTGTAGAGGTGTTCTTCTTCCTCTTTTTGCAGTTTTGGTGTGCTGCAGTGTGTTGTGGCCCTTTTGAACAGTGTCTTGATGCAACTTATTTTGTGTGTGTTGGGGTGGTTGCTTTCGTAGTTCATTACTTGGTCTGTGTGTGTGGCTTCCCTGTATACCTTTGTGGTGAATTCTCTTCGGTGTTCTCTGTACCACCACGTCTAGGAATGGGAGTTGGTTGTCCTTTTCTTCCTCTCTAGTGAATCTGATTCCTGATCAGGCTAAAGAACTACAACAGAAACTGAAACACCAGGTCAGTGGATCCAGACACTCTATACAGTCAACACAGGAATTCTTGAACATCGTCAGAAATATACACATAGACAAGGAAGAAACTATGGTCTCATTCGATGTAATGGCACTGTTCACCTCTATCGACAAAACCCTAGCCAAAGAAACAATAGCCAACCTGCTGGACATACAGAACAGAGAACAAGACGGGGAACCTATCAACAAAGACGGCATACTCAAACTACTGGACCTGTGCCTCACAACACACTTAACATTCAATGACCAAATATATGAACAAATCAATGGCACACCCATGGGCTCACCCATCATAACAGAACAGACTCATAACAGAAGCTGTAATGCAAAGACTAGAACAAACAGTCTGACCACAAATTCAACACAAACTCTGGGTCAGATATGTGGATGACACCTTTGTAATCATTAAAAACACAGAAATAGAGAACACACACTGGATCATCAATGCCACATTCACAGGAATCCAATTCACTAGAGAGGAAGAAAAGGACAACCAACTCCCATTCCTAGACGTGATGGTACAGAGAACACCGAAAGGAGACTTCACCACATGGGTATACAGGAAAGCCACACACACAGACCAAGTCCTGAACTATGAAAGCAATCACGCCAACACAGACAAAAGAAGTTACATCAGGACACCGTTCAAAAGGGCCACAACACACTGCAGCACACCAGAACTGCAAAAAAGAGGAAGAAGAACACCTATACAATATATTCGCCAAAAACGGATACCCCCGCAATTTCATCAACAGATGCCTAAGGGAAAGACAACGGAATGAAGACATGCCGCAACCCAAAGGACTAGCCACATTACCATACATCAAGAACATTTCTGAACTGACAGCCAGACTACTGTGACCACTAAAACTCATAACAGCACACAAACCAACAGCCACTCTCAGACAACAACTCACCAGGATGAAGGACCCGATACCCAGCATGAGCAAAATCAATGTAGTGTACAAAATCCTATGCAAGGACTGCACAAAACACTACATAGTACAAACAGGAAGACAGCTAACGATCCGCATCCATGAACACCAACTAGCCACGAAATGACACGACCAGCTATCCTTAGTAGCCACACATGCAGATGACAAGCAATATGAATTCGACTGGGACAACACTACTACTGTAGGACAAGCCAAACAGAGAACAGCCAGGGAATTCCTGGAGGCATGGCACTCATCCACAGATTCTATCAACAAACACATCAACCTGGACCCAATATTCCGGCCACTGCAGCGGACAGCTGGAACTGACAACCAGAAGCGGCAGAGACAAACCACTATAAATGCCGGAGGAAACAACACAGAAGCGCTTCACAAGAGGCTCCCAAGCACTGAAGATGTCCCCAAGACAGGGGACGAAACGTCTGCAACACAAATTCTCAGCTCAGTGAACAGAACCACAACAACGAGCACCTGAGCTACAAATCTTCTCACAAACTTTGAATGTCTGAATGACTTTTCTGGTTGAGATTCACATAGGCAACAACAAAGGAATTGTGCCTTTGCTGCATTCTAACCTATGCACAATCTTCTGTATCAGGAACAGCAAAATCAACACTCTCCAATCCTTTTTGCTGAGATATTTATTTCAGGCCATTTCAAATGACATCTGCAATTTTAGTCAATAAAATATATGAAGAATGCCACTGCTTTATTTGCAAAAGCTTTCTTTTCATCATTTTCCCAATGAGAAAGTCAAAACGAGAAGGGGAAAAAAAAATGTCATTCTGCAAATCTGAAGGGATTATTGATGGGCCACATGGAATTGATTGACCTTGATATATGATGCTGGTATTCACAGGTGGCTCTATTCCATAAGGGCACAATGGTCAATGAGTGACACCATACTACAATACTTCCATCCAGTGTGAAGTCACAATTCTTTTCCTTTTACACAATTTGTGGCTATGTTGTTTGAAAGCAGAGGCAGAATTAAGGGCTGGTTGCTAGGAGACAAAGCATATACTCTGCAGTTGCTTTGCAAGCATCATGAATATAATACAACCCATGCATTTGCTAGGTTGATAATGGAACAAATTCTTGGCAAGCTGAAGGATTACTTTAGATGCTTAGATGGATCGGGGGAGATTTGCAGTATGAAACCATCTGTTTCCCCAGGGTCTCCACAATCTGCTATCAGTTACAGAATGTTATTACACAAATAGATGTTACTATTAAGAGTTAATGCAAGATGCCCATTTCGAGGTAAGGTTGGATGAAATGATGAATAAAGATCCAAAGAATATTATTACTAAAATACTTTGCAGCCCACAAGAACCAGTCCCTCATGCAGCCATGTGGACGATACTGTAATAAGATACACCACCTGAACCCCACCTCAAATTCCGTTTCCCCACTGTAAATTATATGTTTGTATGTTTTTTTTGTTAACTACTCCAGACAAGAGAAGCACAAGTGACATGATGCTAAAGTAATGGATTTCTACCACTTCTGCCTGTTATGTGTGTTTATCAGGCAGGGAGCTTGCATTGAATATTAAAGTTCTTAAAAGCTAAAGGTTACCATAAATTGATCATACTATATTTGGGTTGGTGTAACACCTACATTGTACAGTTCTACACTTGTAATTTGTACCATCACTGCACACAGGGTTGGAACTTGATTATGTTTTCACTTTGTATTTGATGAAATGGAGATGTGTTATAACACTGACAGTTGAGAAATGACCAAGGAAATATTATTATTCAGACACGTGACATCAAACACTGACAAATCCAGCATCAATTACCTGTAATAAAAAGTTTAAAAAAGTTGGAGAAACTCGGTAAGTCACTCAGTATCTATGAAGAGAGAAACAAAGTCAGTGTTTCCAGTCCAATATGATTAACTCTGTTGCTCTCACCACGGATGTTGATAGACCTGCTGAGTTTCTTCTGCATTTTCTGTTTTTGTTTCACTTTTCCAACCTAATTTCTAATTGCATTTCTGTTCTTATTTATTTCCTAACTGCTCAAGACTTGAATTGTTTCAGTCCTTACAATGTAAGTTTTCCCTTTAGGGAAGATATTCCAATGCTTTAATCCAGAGATTGTGAAGGAATTGAGGTGTCATTATAAGTTTGTGACTTTTAATTAGCTTTTAAGGTACTATTGTTTATATCTGTAATGCCAGTGGAGTTATTAGAAAGCACCTGTACAAGAAATGAATGTGTATCAAATATTTGAACAGTGAGAGCGGTAACACTATCCCAAACTTCTTAACAGAATATGAGGGACTTGGCAGAAATAGTAAAGAAAAATAATTTAATTTTAGTTTTGTGTGTTAATTGATTGCTATGTTGCAGTAATGGCATGCAGAACAATTTAAAGAGTAAAAAGGAAATTAAGGAAACTTGCTTCACCTATTTGTTAGTTATTTAGCACTGAAATCTATGATTTTGCATCCACTCAGAGTGAACACTGAGTTATACAACCATAATAGTAAAAACCTGGGTGTCTCTATATCATTTCCAAAGGTAACAATATATTGTGTATTAAGAACAGGTTTAACAAAGCAACCACCAAACTAAAAGCAAGACAAAAACAAATTGTAATCCGCCACAACCACAAAAAAAACGACTAATGACAACTTGATAATTATATTTTTACTGCAGTGAGAGGTTGCAGAGTTAAATGGTACTAATTTCTGGGAATAAAAGTCATTATGGGTGGAAGAGAAAGAATGTTGAAGTACAAAGGCAGAGCAATTAACTTATACACTGGAATCAAAAGTACTTGTTTTGTGTTACAACTGGGGACCATTCAGAGGGTGCAGAATATCACATCATAAAATGATGAAGTGAAGAAGGATTACATACTCCTACATGAAAACAATTTGCAACAATTAGTTTCCCACATGGGACACATGAAATTGCCGAAGCACAAATTATATTCAAGATGGTGTTCATGTGAACAATGTTTACAATGGATTCCACTGAGATCTCAACACAGCTGATTTGATTTTCTTTCCAATAAATTCCCTGGTTTTGCCAATTTAAACAGAATTGTTGACTTGTGATCAGCAAGCCCTCTCATGTTGCTTTTGGAAATAAACAAGTCACCAAAATTAAATACTTTCAAGATTCCCTGATCCTGGCTGAAACTTACTTCCCCGGTAGAATTTTCTTGGTTGATGCTTGCTGTTTGCACACTATTAGCAACTAGAAATTCCGAATCCAATTCCCTGCCAGCATTTAACAATACTACATCAATAAAATGATGAAACTTTCAAGTCTTTGTGCCATGAGACAATACTTCTTTCTTGCTAAAGCTTTTTCAAAGTTTTGCCTCCAAAGGATGAAATTAACCTTCTGAAGAAAATCTGGGCTTTGATTGAACCAAAAACAGTTTTAGATTTTACACTTAATTTTTTTACTGCACATTTTATCTTGTTGCAATTCACTGAAGTAACTGAGGATGGGATGTCAGGTTCTTTGCTTTAATAGAAAAAAAGAAAATGAAACATCAGGGATTTAATCAGTGGTCTGGCAAATTGATGTTTGCAGTTGGTAAGCTTATGAACTCCAGAAAAAAAATGTAGTTGTCTTTATAAAAATGCAGACACTATGCCAGAGCATTGAAGAGCATCGGGAATAATTACAGAGTATATGCCCACCATTGGACTGCCACCCAGTTGACATGAACTTGCCAGCCAGATATATGGACGAATATAAGGCAGGAGGTTCACACGGCACTCATGTCTTTGTCAATACAGCCACATGTTCAGATCCAAGTACATCAATTTGGAAATGTCGAGGATCAACTGTTTTCCTGGGCATGGCTTCAAAGGGAAGCTATGGCTGGGTTTTGTAATTTAATGCAATCCACGCTGTAGATAATGTTGACAGCTGAGTGGTGGTCTTGTTCACATTTGTGAAGGTCACCTTGTGTGAATTACTTATAAAGAAAAACACCCTGTTGTGAGTCTAAATATATGCCGATTGGGGTTTGTGTGCCCTTGTCAAAGTTTGACTTCAAATATGAATTTGGATTGTTTGAGTGGTGTTATGACTGAGTGACGTAGGGAAAATTGACTCCTCCCTTTTTAACTCTATCTCCATGAGCCATAAAAACTTGTTTATGTATCATGCAGTTGTCACAGTTCAATTAAAACATAAGTAACTCATTCAAAATGAAGGACCCAAATTGCAACATCTTCTTGAGTGAAGAAACAATAATTTTATTACCTGCAACCACCAAAGAATTATAAAAATGTGACATCACACACATACACGAACATAGGTAATATACTTAAAAATAGGAATACGTGTTAAAAGAACATAGCTGCCTTTACACTTGAAATTCTTAGGGACCTTGAGTTATGAAAATTGACCTGATTGTCATTGTTTAGCTGCTGTTTTGTTTCTTCAAATGTGGCAAAGTTTGCAGATAACCTTAAATTTTGGTGAATGGTTATTTCAATTTTTTTTTATCTTGCTCTAGCTTTGAGGTTAAGAGACAGAGAGAGACTTCTGGATTCTTGGCGTTATCAGTACATATTTATTGTTTGGTCTTTGCTTTGCTGCTCAAGAGCTATTGCTTGAAATACCTTTCCTTTGGAATTTCCAGTGTCTGATCATTGTTTCTTCAAACTGCAAGGAAAACCTGCAAGTGACTCTCACGCCAAAATGAAACTTTCAGAAAAGTGTTCGTACAGATGTGAGTTTCAGTGCCCTTTTGTAATGACGTTAAATTTGGACTCATATTGATTCCTGTTTACTGATGGTTTCATGAGCTCAGCTCAACCAGGTTAGGTGATCACAATGTCCATTTTGGGTCAGTATTTCAAAAGATGTATTAATCTCCAAAGTTCTCAGTTATTAAAAACATCCACAAAAATGGAAGTTCAATATAGATCATTTATGTTATCAGTATCATAATACTAGATAATATTTAAGCTGTTTTATACTAGAAAATGAAGTTGTGTGGCTCCTGATAGACAAGTCTCATATTATACTCTATGAATTTGTTGGATTTACTAATCCTTGCTAGCACCTCACTCAGCAGAATAGGCTGCAAGGACAACTCAATCACTATCCCGCTAACATCAAGCAACTACATAATTTGTTCTCCTTAGTTAAAAACAAAGCACTTCTAAGGAGTACAAATGTCCATTTCAAGGGATTTCACTTTTTTTTATCCATGCAATGAGTGACAAGCAGAAGAACATGTAGATGAATGACTATTTCAGAAGCAGTATTCATGATTCCCTTTTCGTATGGGTTCTTGATGCCATTTCAACAAACCATTATGTTCTCTGACCAACATCTCATGCTGGCTATTTGTGCAAGGCTTATTAGATTACTTCTGACCCCACAAAAATAAATGAAAAATTGGCCAGAGTAGCTCTTGCTATTCAAATGAAAGAACTGTCCTTTTGGTGTTAAATGGCTAGTACAATTGAACGTTGTATATCTGAAACACGATCTGCTTATTTGTACCTAGAAATTGCCACAGAGACATGGATCTGTATTATTAAGCAACTTCACACTGGTTTCAACTGTGTGATGTGCTTGGTTCACCTGAAATTTACTTTTGATAATTTATGTGTCAATGAAGCTTGTGACTTTTTTAATATACCAGCGTATATCTTTTGAAGCCAACAGCTGTGGAAAAGTATGCAGCTGGAAGTTATAATATTCAGCGTGTAGGATGTTCCAATGTTAATAACATTTAAGGTACAGTTAGTAAGTTTGCAAATGACACCAAAATTGGAGGTGTAGTGGACAGCAAAGAGGATTACCTCAGATTACAACAGGATCTTGACCAGATGGGTCAATGGGCTGAGAAGTGGCAGATGGAGTTTAATTCAGATAAATGCGAGGTGCTGCATTTTGGGAAAATAAATCTTTGCAGGGCTTATACACTTAATGGTAAGGTAAAAACAATGACTGCAGATGCTGGAAACCAGATTCTGGATTAGTGGTGCTGGAAGAGCACAGCAGTTCAGGCAGCATCCAAGTAGCTTCGAAATCGACGTTTCGGGCAAAAGCCCTTCATCAGGAACTTAATGGTAAGGTCCTAGGGAGTGTTGCTGAACAAAAAAACCTTGGCGTGCAGGTTCATAGCTCCTTGAAATTTGAGTCACAGGTAGATAGGATGGTGAAGAAGGTGTTTGGTGTGCTTTCCTTTATTGGTCAGAGTATTGAGTACAGGAGTTGGGAGGTCATGTTGCAGCTGTACAGGACATTGGTTAGAGTACTGCGTGCAATTATAGTCTCCTTCCTATCAGAAAGATGTTGTGAAACTTGAAAGGGTTCAGAAAAGATTTACAAGGATGTTGCTAGGGTTGGAGGATTTGAGCTATTGGGAGAGGCTGGACAGGCTGGGGCCATTTTCCATGGAGTGTTGGAGCGTCGGAAGCTGAGGGGTGACCTTATAGAGGTTTACAAAATTATGAGGGGCATGGATAGAGTAAATAGGCAAAGTCTTTTCCCAAGGGTCGGGTAGTCCAGAACTAGAGGGCATAGGTTTAGGATGAGAGGGAAAAGATAGAAAAGAGACCTACGGGGCAACTTTTTCACACAGAGAGTGGTATGAGTATGGAATAAGCTGTCCGTGGAAGTGGTGGTGGCTGGTAAAATTGCAACATTTAAGAGGCATTTGGATGGGTATATGAATAGGAAGGGTTTGGAGGGATATGGGCCGGGTGCTGGCAGGTGGGACTAGATTGGGTTGGGACATCTGGTCGGCATGGATTTTAGACTGAAGGGTCTGTTTCCATGCTGTACATCTCTATGACTCTATGACTCTAGTTGATTCTGCCTAGCAATGATAGTGAGAAACTCTGGAGTGTTTTGATTGGCCACCCAGATCAGTTCAAGGGTCAGTGAGTGGTAGTTTCCAGTCTTTTTTAGTCAGATAGAGAAGAGCTACCATAGGAAAAGGTGGTTCCACACAATAAAAGTGCTGCTGTAAGCTCTTTGGAGCTGGGAGCTTATTCAAGTCCCAGAAGTAATTTAGTGGTGCTGAGAGCTGTAGCTCAAGGAAGCCCATGAGCAGTATTTGCTTGGTGCAGCTCAGGAGACTGAATTTCAAAGAAACACAGTGTCATTGGCAGCTTAATGAGGCTAACGGTTGTGAAAGAGGCAATGACATGCTGGCAATTATGGGCAGGAGTGCAGGTTTGTGAATCCAATGGAACACAGCCATAGGGAAAACAAATTGAACCACCATGAGATGAGCTGTCATTAAAACATTTGGAGAGGCTTTTTGACAAAAAGAAAAACCGAGGCTATGAATTCAAAAGTCAATCATTGAAAGTCCTTCAGCATGATATAAAATCTTAATGAGATTTGCTGAGTCACAGTTTCATTCTGTCTGGGTGGGTTGTTGAGAAGTCTATGTGATCTGCCTTGATTGTATTTTTCATTACCTGTGCTTTGGTGCTTTGTAGGGTGCGTTAACACAGTTTTTCTGTCAATCCATATTTTACCTCATGATAAATTTGGACATGGAGTTAGTAAGCTCAGTTGGTTGAATGGCTGGTTTGTGACACCAACAGTATGGGTTTATTTCTCACTCGAGCTGAGGTTATCATGAAGGATTCTCACTTCCAATCTTCCCCTCACCTGAAGTATAATGACCTTGAAGTTAAACCACAGCCAGTTATCTCTCTAATGAGAGAGCAGTCCTGTGGTCTCGGACAGCTAAGCAATTTAACCGTTTAATTCTAGATACCTAGGCAAAAATAGCCATTCTTCATTCAGCAGATTATTTTACTTTCCCAACTTGTACAGTGAAATTTACTCAAAACCATGAAACCTGGTGGCTTAATTCTCTTCGTAGGTAGCTAGGATCTGAAAAATTGATTATTTTAAACAAAATATCTCCAGGTTGTTACATAAATTTGGCAGTTCCACCTGTGAATGTAACAGACTGTCTGCAATTCAATGGCCCATTCGACAATTTGTCAGTGTCTAAGCTGCAAAAGATGGGTGGTGGGAGGGAGAGTCTGAAAAAGAGAGAACAGTTCAGGCAAAGTAATACTCAACTAACTAGGAAACAAGAAAGCTTGAAGTCACTGATGTAATGAACCTTGATGAATATTGAATCATTATCTTAATGTGTATGTTCAGGCCCTACTATATGTGGGAAAAACAAAATGAATACTATTGTAATGAACACTGTGCCACTCGCTAAATTTAAATCTCAGACTGAAACCTGAGAGGCAGTGAAAAATGTAGTAATTGCTTGGCTAAAGTCTTCCAAGTGTATGCACATGCAACAAAAGCAGATTAGTTGTGACCTCAACGGACTGTAGGAGTTGTGTTTAGGTTTGATGATGTTTTAGAATGTAGAAGAGCTTGTCATTTATTTTGAAAAAGAAAGTTGCTCATTTATGCCTGCTGCTGTGTGTCAATTTAAGCAGTGATAGCTAAGATACTCATGCTTTCCTTATATGTTATGACTTTAATGTTAATTGCTAGTAAATTATTATAGATCCTTTTATAGTTCCTTGAAGAGATCAAAGATGGTGGCAGTGGAGTAACAACACTACATTTGAGCTCCTGAACCAGGGCTCATCCGCCGCTGTCTGCTTTCTTTGTTTTTTTCCTGTTCTCCTGTTGCTTTTTTTTCCTTGTTAAAGCCTTCTAATGCAGTGGCAGCAGGAGACAACAAGACCCGGCAGTGCAGAGAAGAGAGAGTGGAACCTAGCAGGGAGGAGGAGAGAGCAAGCCAGCTATTCAAGATGGTGGCAACAGCCCAAGATAGGTCCGTCTGCTACAAGCTGCTGCATTCTTTTGTTTTCTTCTCTCTTCCTCTTGTCTTTGGATTTCTAGAGAGAATGTAGCAGTGGTGATGGCATTGTGGAGAGTGTGGCAGTGGCTGTGGGTCCCGAGCATGATGCCAAATGCTGTCCCACAGAATAATTTCAGCATGAATTTCTGTAAGATGGGATCTTCACCACATCTCAGGATGAAGATCTGTCTTAAACACCTGCCAGACAATCAGATAGCTGGTAGCACTACAGTTCCAGCATCTTTTATCAGCTTTGGAACATATCAAATTGAAGAATCCCCTTTGGCAAGCCATTATTGCTAAGACATGGAACCCATCAAGAAAACGATAAATATAGAGAACTGGCACAAAGACCCAATAAAATCCAAATGGCAGCCAGAGAAATAAAAATAACTCTGAAATGTCCTCAAGACATGTAATTATTAAAATCATTTGTCTTTTCTGAATGGTTGCTTGGCTGAAGCTCTGTCTTAGCCCTTCTGGATGCATGTTTCTCTTAATGTGTCTAACAGATGTCTTCCAAATGGCTGCCAATCAGGAGATAAAACAGAGATGTTTTTAATATTAAAAGTAAGCCTCTGCTTTGGATAGGAGATCCCCCTACTCATCCAAGGACAGATCACAACATTTAATATGACATAAAATGAGACTGAATCATGCCAATTTTACATCTGTTTGGAGAAAATATTTTTATTTATATAAAGCTAGCAGTATGAACTGCGTACATTCAGAAGAAAATGAACCTGTACTGTTTACTGATTACGGCAGATAATGGAATGGACAAAACTGTGGATAAAGGAGGGAGATCAGAGCAGAGTGCAGATTTAAGCAATGTCGGACGTCTATAGAAATCTTTAAATTTTGGGCAGTTCTAAAGCTTCTCCCAGTTCTCTAGATGAGCTCAAATTATTCTTGCTACAGCAAGTTAGATCTTCCATTTGACAATCATTCCCATTCCACTGAAATTTCCAGATATGATTATCACCAACAGGGCACACCTTGACAAATCCGGCTCTCCTTCAGACCGTGACCATCCTGAAAACTCAGACTTCCAGAAGTTCCTGCATCTGACCCCTTTAAACAATTTAGTCAGCTCTGGTAAAACTCTTCTTCTAAAGGGAAGACCATCATTACCTACAGAATAGAGAAGACCAGTTCCACAAAGAGTTCCAAATCTTTGTTTTCAGCAATAGATTTTCCTGTGTCCTGTGAGCTACTGTGAAATATGTTGGTAATGGACCCAACATCTCATTTTTATTTTTGTTGCTCTTCATTTTCTCAATTCACATCCTCATGGCATTCTGAAAGCACATGGGCATTCCTCCAGACAAAGATCTATACCAGGAATTTACAATGAGAACTCTGGTATTTGGAGTGAAAACAACATTTTAAAACTTTTGAAGTGCAGTGTTCATGACAACGTTTATCACTTACCTCTATGTTCCTCATATATTTTTTGTCTATTCTCTGTTTTATTTTCTTCAGAGTTATAAAATTAATTGTTGTGATGAGATGGCACCTGCAATTTTGGGATTATTTGGTTTATACCACTTTCACACATCTTGAAGTTGTAAAAATTGATTTGTAAGTATCAGTTGCTGATGTTTGGCTTTTTCTAATTTGTTTTCCTTTTTTTAAAAATTTTCTTCTAACTTGTTTCCATTTTTCAAATTATTAATCCAATGTCTATGTTGCTTTATCAATATCCCTTTTATCACTGGTCTGTTTCTTTGTCCCCATTCCTTGATCTGTCAACAGCAACTCGCATATACATAATAAGTTTAATATCTCAAAGGCACATTACAAAAGCATGTTAAAACAAAAATTGACACTTCATGGGCTATCAGGACAGGTGACTAAAAACCTTTATCAAGGGGGTAGGTTTTAGAGAGTTTTACAGAAAGAAAGATAAAACATGAGGTGGACGTTTTACAGAAGCATAACTCTGGGACAGTAGAAGACATAACGAATGTTTGGAGGAAGTATTAAATGCACAAGAGGTCAGAATTAATATGTTATTCAGAGTGGCGGGTGAATTAACTTATAGAAATTAGGTTGGGCGAGTTTATAAAAGGATTTGAACATAAAATTTGATTCCCTACAGTGTCGAAATAGGCCCTTCAGCCCAACCAGTCCGCACCAACTCTCTGAAGAGTAAGCCACCAAGACCAATTTCCCTCTGACTAGTGCACCTAATACTATGGGCAATTTAGCATGGCTAATTCACCTGACTTGCACATCTTTGGATTGTGGGAGGAAACCCATGCAGACACAGGGTAAATGTGCAAACTCCACACAGACAGTCACCCAAGGCTGGAATTGAACCTGGCACCCTAGTGCTATGAGGCAGTAGTGCTAACCACTGTGCCGAATTTTAAATGAGCACTGTTTGTGAACCAGAAACCAATGTAGGTCAACACACACAGAGGTGATAAGTGAGTACAAGTAAAGATGTAAGGATTAGTGTTTCCATTTGGCTAAAGTTACCTGGGGAATGAAAGGCAGGAAATGATTAGAACTGAAACTGAAAGTATTAAAAGCATGGATGAGTGTTTTGGCAAGAAAGGAGCTGAAAAAAAGGTGGAGGTAAAGTGATGTTATGGAGTTTATAGTGCATTGATTTTATGACTAGAGGGTGTGCAGTTGGAGCTCTACTCAAATCAAACTGCATGTTAAAGTTGGAGTATTTGGGAGTATGATGACGACTTCTCAAGATTGCAGCAAGAAATGTTGTATGCAAATAGACATTATGGAATGAGGTAATGAAGAAGCAGAGCTGGGCATTTTCAGTGCAGAAATTGACACCATATCTTTATCGATTTTCATCCAGGGAAAAGTACCAAAGAGGAATAGAAGAGCGCTCATAATAGCTCCTATCACTGCCAAATGGAACTCTCAATATCACCAGTAATAACACAAAATCTGTAATGCCAGATGGAGTGCAACACTTAAACGTTGTTATATAGAACATTCTTGCCTCTGTAAAAATGGCAACAATCATTAGATGATTTAAAAAAACAGTTTTATAGCTGAATACATTTAAAAAAAATATTTTTCACAATCAGTTTCTGCAGATATGATATTTTAAGACATAAAGTATACAGATTGCAGAGAACTGAATTTAATGTTGCTGCAGTAATTTTAACAATCTTGAATAGAACCACTCCGTATTTTCATTTTTCAATAATCATTGTATGTTAAATATGCTTCTTCTATTTAAAAGAGCAAACCAAATGAGAAAGAATTGGCATAATAGTTCAAAGTTCAACTTTTCTTCAAATGTGATGTAAGGTAACATTATTTTTCAAAAAATTTATGGATAAGTCAATGGAAGAATGCCTCAACTATTCACTTGCACATTCAATCACTAGGCAGCACACAATGTTATAGTTTGATTGAATGAGGTCCCAGCCAGATTTAGGAGTTATAACTAATAGAAATCAAAGTTATGCAATTTCAATACCTGAACAAAATTTCATTGGATGTGTATTATAGAAAAAATTATTGTCATTTGGTGCTCTCAAATAAAGAATTATTTCAAATTGAAGTTAAAGTCACAGTTACAATTTGATCACAAGCCTAAATATTTCACAAGTAAAGTTTTATTTTGTCAAATATTGTAAGAGCTATCTGCACAACCACCTTAAAACATTTAGATGTGCATCTGTCCTCTGGAATCTGATTTTATCATGCATATAAGAGAATTGAAGAGAAAATGATCAATGTATTGTTTGAAGTTGACAAGAATGAATGAACATCTCATTGAAAATGTTAGGGAGCTCAAGAGGGTAAATGCTGAAGGATTGTTTCCCCAGCAACAAGTACAGTCATTATCTCAGGATAAGGGATAGACCTACTTGAGGAGACTTGTATTTCACTCAGAGAACTGTGAATCTTTGGAATGCTCTGATATGATACAGCGCTGTATATTTAAGAATGGGATGCATATTCAAAGTATAAACAATGGAAATTGAGATGAGAATTCACAGTTGAAGATCAGTCATGGTCGTATTAAATGATAATGCAGTAAAATTGCCAGAACATAGAGCTGCTACCTCATTAGTGATAAATGGCTTGTAGTGCTTTGACATGGGGGGCTTCATACCTCAGATGAGGATGAATATTGACAAAGAGAGTCATTAATGGTAACCTTAACCAATGGGGGAAATTGAACCCCACTGCTGGTGTCACTGTGTATCACAAACCAGCTGTCCAGCTAACAAAGCTAACTTACCTCACAAAGTTTGAGGGACTGTGTAGTTCACTCTGGATCCTATTTCTGTTGGTCTTAGAAAATGTTGAAAATACTTAACATTTCTAGAGACAGATATATGATTATTCAGTCAGGTTGGTTGCCTTTCCTTCAGAAAGAAATTCTTGCTTAAAGTCTAAAGCAACAGTAATCGTAGTTTGATCTTATATTGAAAAGTTGCACAGTATCAGACTACATAAAGCATTGGAAGTCCAACAGAGTTGTTCCAAGTTTTGAAAGGCTTTTGCATCATAAAATGAAACTTTGGCATTGTTTATTGTATTCACAGCATGACATAGACTCCTTCCTCTTATGTTCTGCAGCCCTCTTGGTTCTCAATGTCTCTGAAGTGATGTAGCCAGTCACATTTTCAGTTAATTATTCATTTCACTCTTGCAGAGAGTTGATGTAGTAACACAGACAAAAGGCAATGAGTCTTTTATGTCTGTATGTTATCCTGATTCACAGTCAGGATCAGGTTTAAGCAGGTTCTCCTCAGTGGGAGCCAGCCTCAGCATATAGATTAATAAAAATCAGGAAACCTGTAATGGCAGTGATAATGAGGCTTGGATTCACATTGGCAGATGCTTTTCAGTTCTATCTCTTTAAAGAACAGAGCTTCTAACTGCTTACTACATGCAGACTACGAAGACTTTTGTACATTTCATGTTACCCCATTTTCCAAAAAAAATTACACAATTAAGGAACAGCTTATTAGAAACATTTTAATTGAATAATTTAGTTTTTTTAATCTAAGTTTAATTGATGTCTAGTTAAAACTTAGGTCAGCCAAAAGCTCAAAACAAAGAAAGATCATGTTTTACAGTGCATTGTCTCAAATAAATATTTTCCCTACAGGCTTCTACAAGATTCACACTGAAGCTTCTACTGTCTCTCTTATAGATCCATTGACCTCAAGTTGATCACTTCTCAAGAAGAATAATTCACTCGAAATTGATTTTGATTTGTCATTTAGTTTTAAAGTGCCAAAGACTCAAGCTGTATTTCTTAATTCAGATTTGCATATTTTTGCTGCATATGTGATCACACTTGCACATTGTCACTCATGTCACAACACCATAAGTAGCTTGCCATTGCGGTACAGGTAATATTTTGTAACCAGTGTTACAGAAATGAGTTGGGAAGTGGAGTCAGAAGAAAAATGATGGAATCCTGCATCAAGGCGGCTTCCTGACACATTCTGTCATCAGAGTAACCTTATCAGAAATGACAGCTAACCAGCATTGACGACCCATGTGGCAAGGATTGGTAGATGATTATGTTCAAAATTTTTTTAAAAATGTATTTATTCGGTTTGTGGAATATCCGCATTGCTGCCTGGCCAGCATTTATTGCCTGTCCCAAGTTGCCCTTGGTGGTGAACTGCCTTCTTGAACTGGTGCAGTCCACTTCGTCAGGGTTGACCTACAATGCCATTAAGAAGGGAATTTCAGGGTTTGGACCCAGCGACATTGAAGGAAAGCGAATATATTTTCACGTCAGGATGGTGAGTAGCTTGGAGGGAAACTTGAAGTTGATGGTGTTCCCATATATCTGCTGCCCTTCTCCTTCTAAATGGAAGTGATTGTGGGGTTGGAAGGTGCTGTCTGAAGACCTTTGGTGAATTTGTACAGTACATCTTGTAGATAGTACACACTACTTCTACTGAGCATCAGTGGTGGGGGGAGTAGATGCTTGTGGATGTAATGCCAATCAAACAGGTTATCTTGTCCTCTATGGTGTCAAGGTTCTTGAAAGTTATTGGGGCTGCATTCATCCAGGCAAGTGGAGAGTATTCCATCAAACACCTGACCTGTGCCTTGTTGATAGTAGACACGCTTTGAAGAGTCAGGAGGTGAGTTACTCACTGCAGCATTGCCGGCCTCTGACCTGCTCTTGTCGCCAGTGCATTTATGTCCAGTTAAGTTTCTGATCAATGGTAACTCCCAGGATGTTGATAACAAGGTATTTAGTGATGGTAACACCATTGAATGCCAAGGGGTGGTGGTTAGATTGTCTCTCACTGGTCATTGTCACAGCCTGGCATTTGTGTGGCGTGAATGTTATTTGCCACTTGTCAGCACAAGCATTTGTGCACGGACTGCTTTGATGTCTAAGGAGTCTAATGAATGGTGCTGGACATTGTACAATCATTGGCGAGCATCCCTCACCTGACCTTATGATGGAGGGAAGGTCATTAAGGAAGCTGCTGAATCTGATTGGGCATAGGACATTACCCTGAGGAACTCCTGCAGAGATGTCCTGGAGCTGAGATGACTGATCTCGAACAACCATGATGATCTTTGTATGTGTCAAGAATGACTAACCAATGCAGAGTTTGCCCCAATACCCGGTTTTGCTAGGGCTCAGAGATGTCACACTTGGTTGAATGCAGCCTTGATGTGAAGGACTGTCATAGAGTCACAGAGAGATGGAGTCATAGAAATGTACAGCATGGAAACAGACCCTTTGGTCCAACCCGTCCATTTTGACCAGATATCCCAACCCAGTCTAGTCCTACCTGCCAACACCCAGCCCATATCCCTCCAAACCCTTCTCATTCATATACCCATCCAAATGCCTTTTAAATGTTGCAATTGCACTAGCCTCCACCACTTCCTCTGGCAGCTCATTCCATACCACCCTCTGTGTGAAAAAGTTGCTTTCTCACCTTAAACCTATGCCGTCTAGTTCTGAGCTCCCCAACCCCAGGGAAAAGACTATTTATCCTATCTATGCCTCTCATAATTTTGTAAACCTCTATAAGGTCACCCCTCAGCCTCCGACACTCCAGGGAAAACAGCCCCAGCCTGTTCAGCCTCTCTCTATAGCTCAAATCCTCCAACCCTGGCAACATCCTTGTAACCCTTTCAAGTTTCACAACATCTTTCCAATAGGAGGGAGACCAGAATTGCATGCAATATTCCAACAGTGGCCTAACCAATGTCCTGTACAACTCTCAACATGACCTCCCAACTCCTGTACTCAATATTCTGACCTATAAAAGAGAGCATAATAAATGCCTTCTTCACTATCCTATTTACCTGCGACTCCACTTTCAAGGAGCTATGAACCTGTACTCCAAGGTCTCTTTGTTCAGCAACATTCCCCAAAATGCAGCACTTCGCATTTATCTGAATTAAACTCCATCTGTCATTTCTCAGCCCATTGGCCCATCTGATCAAGATTCTGTTGTAATCTAAGGTAACCTTCTTCACTGTCCACTACACCTCCAATTTTGGTGTCATCTGCAAACTTACTAACTGTGCCTCTTATGCTTGCATCCAAATCATTTTGAAAATGACAAAAAGTAGAGGACCCAGCACTGATCTTTGTGGCACTCCACTGGTCACAGACCTCCAGTCTGAAAAACAACTCTCCACCACCATCCTCTCTCTTCTACCTTTGAGCCAGTTCTGTATCTAGTTCTCCTTCTATTCCGTGAGATCTAACCTTGCTAACCAGTCTCCCACGGGGAAGCTTGTCAAACATCTTACTGAAGTTCACATAGATCACATCTACCACTCTGCCCTCATCAACCCTCTTTGTTACTTCTTCAAAAAACTCAATTAAGTTTGTGAGACATGATTTCCCCCACACAAAGCCATATTGACTATTCCTAATCAGTCCTTAGCTTTCCAAATGCGTGTATATTCTGTCCCTCAGGATTCCCTCCAACAACTTGCCCACCACTGACGTCAGGCTCACTGGTCTATAGTTCCCTGGCTTGTCCTTACTACCCTTCTTAAAGAGTGGCACTACGTTAGCCAACCTCCAGTCTTCCGGCACCTCACCTGTGACTATCAGTGATACAAACATCTCAGCAAGAGGCCCAGCAATCACTTCTCTAGCTTCCCATAGAGTTCTCGGGTACACCTGATCAAGTGCTGGGGATTTATCCACCTTTATACGTTTCAAGACATGCAGCACTTCCTCCTCTGTAATATGGACATTTTGCAAGGTGTCATCATCTATTTTGCTACTTTCTATATCTTCCATATCCTTTTCCACAGTAAATACTGATGCAAAATACTCGTTTAGTATCTCCCCATTTTCTGCGGTTCCACACAAAGGCTGCCTTGCTGATCTTTGAGGGGCCCTATTCTCTCCCTCGTTACCCTTTTCTGTCACTCTAACTTCGCCTATGGAATTCAACTCTTTCATCTATGTTTGAATCAAATGAGGTCAAGAGCTGAGTGGCCTTGGCGGAACCCAAACTGGGCATCATTGAGCAGAGTATTGCTGAGCAATGATGCTTAATAGTACTGTTGATGGCACCTTTCATCACTTTACTGATGATTGACAGTAGACTGGTTAGGCAGTAATTGGCTGGGCTGAATTTGTCCTGGTTTTTAGATACAGGACATACTTGGGCAATTTTCCACATTGTTAGGTAGATGTCAATGTTATAACTGTACTGGAACAGTTTGGTTAGGGGAGCAGCAAGTTCTGGAGTACAAGTCTTCAACGCTATTGCTGGAATGTTGTCAGGACCCATAGCCTTTGTAATATCCAGTGTCTCCAACCGTTTTTTGATATTATGTGATGTCAATCACATTTGATGAAGACTGGCATCTGTAATGCTGGGGACCACTGGAAAAGATCAAGATTGGTCATCCACTTGGCAATTCTGGCTGAAGTTTGCTACCAAAGCTTAGCCTTATCTTTTGCACTGAAGTGCTGGGCTCTTGTATCATTGAGAATCAGGACATTTGTGGACCATCCTCCTTTAGCGAGTTAAGATGAGAGTGGTGCTGGAAATGCACAGCAGTTCAGGCAGCATCTGAAGAGCAGGAAAATCGATGTTTTGGGCAGGAGCCCTTCATCAGGAATGCCTGATGAAGGACTCCTGCCTGAAACGCCAATTTTCCTGCTCCTCGGACGCTGCCTGACCTGCTGTGCATTTCCAGCACCACTCTCATCATGACTCTCATCACCAGCATCTGCAGTTCTCACTTTCACCTCCTTTAATGAGTTGTTTATCATCCACCACCATTCACGACTGGATGTGGCAGGACTGCAGAGCTTAGATCTGATCCATTGGCTGTGGGATCACTTAGCTCTGTCTATTACTTGCTGCTTATGCTGTTTTGCATGTGAGTAAGCCTGTTTGGTGGCTTCACCAGAATGACACCTCATCTTCAAATATGCCTAGTGCTGTTCCTGGCATGTTGAAGGAGATGGTAAAGGGTTAAGTCCGAGACATCGACTCTCTTGCTCTTCAGATGCTGCCTGACTTGCTGTGCTTTGTCCTGTACCACACTTCATCAACTCTCCCTCTACACTCTCCATTGAACCAGGGTTAATCCACTGGCTTGATGGCAATGGTTGAGTGGGGAATATGCTGGGCTATGAGGCATAATTGCCTGATATGGAAATCTTGAGACTGGCAGACAGGTAGGTCCCTGTTGACATTAGTGTCCCATAATTGCCTGAAGGTTTCTTCCTGATGGAAGACTGAAGGCATTAATGAGCCGTCCTTTAAGGTTCCATGCCCTGAAGGAGCCAAAGGATGGTGGAAGTCCATAGTTGTGCCCACAGGCCATCCTGAGGAAATATGCCCCTTTCCCAGTGATCTCCTGATGCTATGGCAACCTTGAATTTGGTCAATTTTGTGATTCTTCAGGTGGTGACCCACCATGTCTAGTAGACTAATGATAAACCACTCTATTAGCTGTTTTTTTTTCCCCTGGTGCACCATCTACTTTAATTGGATGGGGCTGTCGGAAGCAGCTTCTTAATTGGCCAGTGTGTAATGATTCTAGATCTGCAGTTGAGTCCAACATTGGAGTCTGACTTCAACAAAATACAACTCATACTTGTTGGGTATCTTGGTTATGAAGGACTGAAAAAACTTGACTTTTGCAGGCTTGAAACCAAGATAGTAAGGTGTATATGAACAGAATAGCCCAAGTTATTATTTCCATTTAAACTGAGAGTAGAACCAGGAGATTTGAGTTAAAACATGGATTGAAGAAATGGAAATTGTTCTCCGTAAAGAGAATGAAGCTGAGGGGAGATCCGATCGAAGTTTAAAAAATCATGAGTGAGCTGGACAGAGTAGATGGGATGATGGTGTTTCTACTTCTGAAAGAAATAATAATGTAAGGGCATAGATTAAAACTGATGTGCAAGTGAAGCAATGGTGATCTGAAAAAAAAACTTCACATAACAACTGGTTAGAATATGGATTTCACTGCCTGGCAATGTGGTTGATGCAGTTTCAATTGAGGCATCAAGAGGGTAGTGGATGTTTTCTTTCGGATAGTAATGGTGTGGAGTGATATGGAAAAAAGGCAGGAGATTGACAGTGGATAAAAGAGCTGTACTAGATAATAGAACCAGTGCAGGCAATGGGCAATGGGCTGAAGGGCCTCCTGCTGCACCATAATAATTGAGATTCCATGTGGTCTTTTTGGACAGGTATCAGTAAATTCATATAACAAAAAGGATTCATGTTTAGCAATACATTACAGGTAACCCAGTGAGACAACAGGAATTGTAATTATTTTCTGAACAGTTGGATACTTTGAAGTTAGGATCTTTCTTAATGACAAATCAGGTTGAACCAAATGGTCTTGAGCATTTACAAAATTTGAGAGATACCAAATAAATGCAAATACAACAGTTTGATGATTTCATTCTCTAACTAAGCAGTCTTGTCCAACGACAGCACATGACAAATATCTGGGTGAATACTTGACACATCAGATATTTGATTGATTCATGTTTTGTCTGTCCTCTAATGATGCAATTGGAGATCAGGAGTTAATTTTACAGAAAAGTTTCCAGAGAGAAGGTTTGTGTTCTGGTTGAGAGCAGGAAAGGAATCTTGTGCTTCCTGAGGTAGTGACGTTCGAAGTGGGAAGACTACTTAATGACATGAGAGATGGCATAGTGAAATCCTGTCATCTTCACATCTCCAACAAGAATCAAAATGAGCGAAGGAGGTCTACACTCAATCCTGTTGCATCACCATTAAGGGTCTTAAAGAACAATCAAGGACCACTTAAAGGCCTAGCTCACTTTCACTAAGACTAAACTAGACCTAGGTAGGCCTGTTGCCCTGCAGTAAGGCCAACAGGCGAATCTTGTGGCCAACTCGTCAGGTTGGAGGATGGCTCCATAGATTAAAGGCACCCAGTCCCTTAATAGGGGATATGTGAGCAGGGTGCAGTTGACGGGGTATCTGCTTAGAGCCATCCACTGCCCTGTAATCCCTTCATAAACCAGTGCCTCCAAATATCACTTAGCCTTATACATTGGTCCTCTATGATCCATCTGACAGGAACCACAGCCTCTTCCAAAGCATTGTCGAATTTGAGTGCTACAAAGTTCACTTTGGCCAGTATCTGTTGCTGGGCAGGAAATCCTACCCTAGGGTCTTAGTTCCAGGCAAAGGTCCACCAATTGTCTCAACAATTTTTGATTGTTGGAAGTTCTGGTGTGCTTTCACAGGAGAGGGATATTTGGGCATCTAAGTGGTTCTCCAGTCAGCTGACAAGACCCAACTTCTCAATAGGATTTCATCACACATGGGAAAGAAGATGCTGTAGCTGCTGAGATATATTGAAGTATTGTAAATAAAATTGTTTGATTATAGAACTAGAGTTATTTTTGCAGTGTTCTGACATCAATTAGATGAATTAGACATACCACTGAATACATAATTCATCTTGTGTAAGTCTTATGAAATTAGCAGATGTCTATTTGCCAGTCCCATGCATTTCCTGATGATCTTTTATTTAAGAATATTATCTGTACCTGATCTCCTGCATCTCAAGTTAACTTACGTTACCATACACATTTACATTCTCTTGCTGTTTAATGGGGTGTTTGCGAGGTTTGTGAAGGTTTGTAGCTCAGGTTGAGGTTTAGGGTATAGGTTTGCTTGCTCCAAGGAGAACCACCCACACAACATATTCAAGAAGAACGGATACTCAAAAAATACAGTCCACAGATTCCTCAAGAACAAACCACGACAAGCAGACCAAACACAGCCAGAAACCCTAACCACCTTACCATACATCAAAGAAGTCTCAGAAATGACAGCCAGACTACTAAGACCCCTCGGAATCCTAGTAGCACACAAACCCACCAACACTCTCAAACAAAAACTAACAAACTTAAAAGACCCAGTACAACCCATGGACAAAACCAATGTTGTCTACAAAATTCCATGCAAGGACTGCCACAAACACTCCGTAGGACAAACAGAAAGAAAGTTAGCCACCAAGATACACGAACACCAGCTAGCCACAAAAAGACATGACCCTCTCTCCCTCGTAGCCCTACACGCAGAGGAAAAAAACACCATTTCGACTGGGACAACACATCTATACTGGGACAGGCTAAGCAAAGACATGCCAGAGAATTCATCGAGGCCTGGCACTCCAACCACAATGCCATAAACAAACACATAGATCTAGATACCATCTACCAACCTCTCAGAAAACGAACAGGAAATGACATCACCACAAAGCCCAGGAACCCCATCCAGGAGAAAGAGATAAATAGAAAGCAGGAGACAACAGCTTCGCCTCCCTTGGAGGTCGCCACTGATGATGTTACCTAACCAGGTAATGAAAGGTCTGGATATCAAACCTCCAGCTCAGTGAGCAAACCTACACCCTAGTTTAATGGGGTGGATTCATTCCCATGTCCTGTTAGTCAAAATAAGCTTCTGTACTATTATGCAATAATGAATCTAGTGCTTTACTTTGGTCTATCAGCATCTGAAGGAACTTGAAAGTACCTCAACAATCAAATCCAATCCTAAGTTCCACATCTGATTTATTGACAATCTCTGTGAATTGCATCATGAACAATAGAATGGTCATGAATGATTTTTCTATGTCAGAAAGTAATACCTTCAGACAAATCTTTCTGGCAGCTATTGTAATGACTTGTTACCAATTGCATTTTTCTTAGGTACTTAGTTGCTTTTGAGGTTTACTTTCCTATTGTTCTGGTATTGGGCTTAGTAAGTGTGTAATCTGTACTCTGATGGTAAAAGGCTTTAAAAATAAACTGTAATTGTAAGTCAGTTATTTTTAGATTGTCAGTGTGCATTCGCTCCTCTTATCTGGATGATAGGAGTGCAAAACTGTGCCTGGTATTTTAAGACTAATATTATGCTCATAATGTATCAAAGATGATTTTCTTTTCCCCAGAGGTGGATAACTCAGGAGACAAAACCATTACAATATGTTCCTCCATTTTGAATAGATTTCTTTGTTGTCTTTTCCCAATGGTTGTTCTGAAGTCTTCTTGAAAGCTTAGCTGTATTATAAAAACTATAAAAGCTCTTATCTCAGTTAGGGGAGGGTAGTGCTGTTGGCTGAGCTCCCACTTTGATTGACATGTTATAAAGGCTATTAAAGGATTATCTGTTTTTATATGCAGTTACTGAACAGAAGTTTGTTTGTTTTTACAAAAATATTACAACTTAAAGGATTTCAAAATCTTTGAGTGGTTTTCACAAATGAAAAGTAGAATATTCTGAATCAAGTATGTCTGAGTGAAGATTTTATTAATTTGATTGACTGTTCCTAAACATGACTCCTGGGTGGCTATGAAGGTGAAATGGCTGTATGAGTGACATAGAGACAAGAGAAGATATTGAGTTTGAGGGAGCTTTAGGTATTGCAGAGGTTGATGAGGTGTGGGGCACAACTGTATGTGCAGAGTGAAAGCAAGAGAACTTGACAGCTTCTAAAACAACTGGGATGAAATTTCAAAGAACCAATGGGAGCCTGCCAACCAACCTGATCCCCGTATTCATCCAATCCCACAATATTCAAAAGTTTATTTCCAGTGTCAGCCAATCTGACTTTATCCTGCCTAACTGCCAACATGCAATGAAACTTAGCTGCAATTGGACCTTTAAAGCTTAGATAGGTCTGACAAGTCATGGAATTTCTACATTCTGGATTAGTGGTGCTGGAAGAGCACAGCAGTACAGGCAGCATCCAAGGAGCTTCGAAATCGACATTTCGGGCAAAACCCCTTCATCAGGAATAAAGGCAGTGAGCCAGAAGTGTGGAGAGATAAGCTCGAGGAGGGTGGGGGTGGGGAGAAAGTAGCAGAGAGTACAATGGGTGAGTGGGGGAGGGGATGAAGGTGATAGGTCAGGGAGGAGAGGGTGGAGTGGATAGGTGGAAAAGGAGATCGGCAGGTAGGACAAGTCCGGACAAGTCATGGGGACAGTGCTGAGCTGGAAGTTTAGAACTAGGGTGAGGTAGGGGAAGGGGAAATGAGGAAACTGGTGAAGTCCACATTGATGCCCTGGGGTTGAAGTGTTCTGAGGCGGAAGATGAGGCGTTCTTCCTCCAGGCATCTGGTGGTGAGGGAGCGGCGGTGAAGGAGGCCCAGGACCTACATGTCCTTGGCAGATTGGGAGGGAAAGTTGAAATGTTGGGCCACGGGCCGGTGTAGTTGATTGGTGCGGGTGTCCCGGAGAAATTCCCTAAAGTGCTCTGCTAGGAGGCACCCAGTCTCCCCAATGTAGAGGAGACCGCATCGGGAGCAATGGATACAATAAATGATATTAGTGGATGTGCAAGTAAAACTTTGATGGATATGGAAGGCTCCTTTAGGGCCTTGGATAGAGTTGAGGGAGGAGGTGTGGGCGCAGGTTTTACAGTTCCTGTGGTGGCAGGGGAAAGTGGCAGGATGGGAGGGTGGGTTGTAGGGGGCGTGGACCTGACCAGGTAGTCACGGAGGGAACGGTCTTTGTGGAAGACGGAAAGGGGTAGGGAGGGAAATATATCCCTGGTGGTGGGGTCTGTTTGGAGGTGGCGGAAATGTCGGTGGATGATTTGGTTTATGCGAAGGTTGGTAGGGTGGAAGGTGAGCACCAGGGTCATTCTGTCCTTGTTATGGTTGGAGGGGTGGGGTCTGCGGGCAGAGGTGCGGGATGTAGACGAGATGTGTTGGAGGGCATCTTTAACCATGTGGGAAGGGAAATTGTGGTCTCCAGGTATATTTAAGGTCAGGACCTTACCTGGACCATCTCTGACACCTCCCTCCCCTCCCTGGACCTCTCCATCTCCATTAATGATGACCGACTTGACACTGACATTTTTTACAACCCACCGACTCCCACAGCTACCTGGATTACACCTCTTCCCACCCTATCTCTTGCAAAAATGCCATCCCGTATTCCCAATTCCTCTGCCTCCACCAGATCTCCTCCAGGAGGACCAGTTCCACCACAGAACACACCAGATGCCCTCCTTCTTTAGAGTCCGCCCGCAGACTCCACCCCTCCAACCGTAACAAGGACAGAACGTCCCCTGGTGCTCACCTTCCACCCTACCAACCTTCGCAAAAACCAAATCATCCGCCAACATTTCCGCCACCTCCAAACAGACCCCACCACCAGGGATATATTTCCCTCCCTACCCCTTTCCCCCTTCCGCAAAGACCATTCCCTCCATGACTACCTAGTCAGGTCCACGCCTCCCCTACAACCTACCCTCCAATCCTGGCACTTTCCCCTGCCACAGCAGGAACTTTAAAACCTGCGCCCACACCGCCTCCCTCAACTCTATCCAAGGCCCTAAAGGAGCCTTCCACATCCATCAAAGTTTTACCTGCACATCCACTAATATCATTTATTGTATCCGTTGCTCCCGATGCGGTCTCCTCTACATTGGGGAGACTGGGCGCCTCCTAGCAGAGCGCTTTAGGGAATATCTCCGGGACACCCGCACCAATCAGCTGCCCCATGGCCCAACATTTCAACTCCCCCTCCCACTCTGCCGAGGACATGGAGGTCCTGGGCCTCCTTCACCGCCGCTCCCTCACCAACAGACGCCTGGAGGAAGAACGCCTCATCTTCCACCTCGGAACACTTCAACCCCAGGGCATCAATGTGGACTTCAACAGTTTCCTCATTTCCCCTTCCCCCACCTCACCCTAGTTCTAAACTTCCAGCTCAGCACTGTCCCCATGACTTGTCCGGACTTGTCCTACCTGCCTATTTCCATTTCCACCTATCCACTCCACCCTCTTCGCCCTGACCTATCACATTCATCCCCTCCCCCACTCACCCATTGTACTCTATGCTACTTTCTCCACACCCCCACCCTCCTCTAGCTTATCTCTCCACGCTTCAGGCTCACTGCCTTTATTCCTGATGAAGGGGTTTTGCCCGAAACGTCGATTTCGAAGCTCCTTGGATATTGCCTGAACTGCTGTGCTCTTCCAGCACCATTAATCCAGAATCTGGTTTCCAGCATCTGCAGTCATTGTTTTTACCTCCTGGAATTTCTGCAGTCATTGTATTTGCCTCTTCAGTGAAAATCCAGCCCTGGAGTGTTTATCTACATTTGCAACAGTTTAAAGAGCAATTATTGACTTATTCATTTACTGATTATTGATTTGTTATCATTTATTTGCATGATTTCAATTTTTGCCAATTGATCAAATGACTCTTGCTACTCAGACGGCCTCTTATTGGGTATGTAGCCTCAGTATTTGTCCATACTTGCCAGGGCACTGTCGAGGTTGCTGAGCTGCCAATTCTCTGATGAGGGATGTGTGGGGAGTGTTTTCTTTATCCCACTAGGCCCATTGGCAATCCTCTAATCAGCCACTACCAATAAAATGTTCCACAGGATCAAGCAGAGCATCGAAATGGGTCTACACCTGATGTCCACTCCAATAAAGAAATCTAAATCAAACTCTATGTAGGTAAACCATACTTGATTTGATTGCATAACTCCACAAACAAAGTCAGGTAGTAGTGACCGTCTTGTACTTCACTGACGGTCAGTTTTCAAGGCTGAGTGCAAGTGTTTTACCCACGCTGCAACATTTCTGAGCCTAATTATGACATCGCCCAAATGTCCCAAACTGCACACATACTATTGATACTCACCCTTGCTAATCTCTGAAGGTATCTTTTATTCTACATGGTATATTACTTACAGAATCACCAGAGGGCCCACGTTCAATATGAGAGTTATATTTTACAACTTATGTTCTGTCAAAAATATTGAAATTTTTTTTATTAAAAGTGGTGTTATTTATTGTATGGAGGAATTTTCTATTATATCTTCAGAAACTCAGTCATGAATTCATCACACAACTGCAAAAATTAAATCAACTAAGGTTCAAAACAATACAGTCCTTATAAGCTGTGACAGTTAGCTTCCTTCTCAATGTACTTACTTGATTCAATTTATATCTGTATATGTTTGGCTGTTCAAATATTTATTGCTCATTTGTTCTGCTAAGGGGAAAATACTTGATATTATCTTAAAGTGACCTCTGCTCTATCCATAAACATGTCATTTCAGCAGTAAAGTCCTGATCTTTGAGTGACATTGACATCAAGTGGAGCAGTGAGAAAAAAAGAACATTTTTGTCAAATAAACTATTATTTTTCTTACTGCTCCACTTGAAGTCAATGTCACTCAAAGACCTTACTTTTGAGATCCCAATATCAAGACCAAATGGGGGGTCCACACATTAATTTGCTGTGACCAGGACTGGCTTAACATCCTTCCCAGAAGTAGCTTCCTAATTGATAACCCCAGTGCCTCTGCAATTAATGATGGGTCGAACCTTGATGCTGCTGGACCAAAGGGCCAAAAGCTTTGAAGTTTTCAGGATCACCACAATAAGAGGTTGGCACTGCTGAAGCAGATCAGAGATTGAGAGGGCACTTCCACTTTGAACTGCTCTGGGACAAGTAAGCCAAAAATTAAACAAAAAGGCAGCAGCATGTGGATTTGCTGATTGAAGTCATGGAGGTTATCTTTTCTGTCTTGTATTAATCCACCCTCCTCTATCTGACTTAACCCCCTTGGCCTGTGGCAGGAAGGTTGGGTCCACGATGCCTGTGGTCTCATTGCATTGACAATTGGAAAAAATATCCCTAATAGGACTTTTCATTTAAATTTTAGGTGCTTTTTTTTTCCCAGAGTGGTGAGTCCAAAACCTTGGGACATAGGTTTAAGGTGAGAGGGAAAGATTTAAAACGAACCTTAGGGACAACTTTTTCACTCAGAGTATGGTGCATGTCTAGAACAGACTAACAGAGCAAGTGGTGGAGGCTGGAACAATTACAACGTTTAAAATGCATCTGCATGGGAATATCAATAGTCAGGGTTTAGAGGGATATGGGCCAAATGCTGGCAAATGGGATTCGGTTAATTTAGGCACAGATGAGTTGGACTGAAGTATCTGATTACATGCTGTACACGATACCTCTCTGACTGTATAAACAGCCTATCTGCTAAACTGAGATGGGCTACCAATCCCAGTCTTGGTCCTACCTCTGGGAAATATCCTATTTGTGAGACAGCTCAGGAAGTTGTCCCATCAAGGCTCTCTCTTTTTGTGGTCAGACTTCCCTGTCCCTCATCTTTGCCAAGCCAGGAGATCCCTGCTTAAAATGCCCAGAACTAGAGGGCATAGGTTTAGGGTGAGAGAGGAAAGATATAAAAGAGACCTCTGGGGCAACGTTTTCACACAGAGGGTGGTACGTGTATGGAATGAGCTGCCAGAGGTTGGTACAATTGCAACATTTAAGAGGCATTTGGATGGGTATATGAATAGGAAGGGTTTGGAGGGATATGTGCCGGGTGCTGGCAGGTGGGACTAGATTAAGTTGGGATATCTGGTCAGCATGGATGGGTTGGACCAAAGGGTTTGTTTCTATGCTGTACATCTCTATGACTTTGACTCTATGACTTGAGTGAGGAGGAGACAAAAGACAGTAGATGTTTGAGTCACTTGCTAGTTACATTTAACAATGAGTGAAAGCTGAGAAAATCTCAACAATCCTATTCCATCAGCTTTGCACAGAAATTTCAGACGGCGATGGTTCAATTAACAAAACATTGTATTATTTTCAAGAGTATCAAGATAATATTAGTGGGTGTTGGTGTATATTTTGGGTCTAATTAAACCAACATTTGCCCCATAGTGCACAACAATACTTTCATTCCCTGATGCTAATGAGGTTTGATGTTTGCCTTTAAAAAAAGGATTAAAGAGAAGTAACTCTGTGATGTGGTGTACCTTTTTTTTCCTTTCACAAACTACAATAGAATGTTATTGGCCTAATGGAAGTATGAAGCCATATTAAAGTATGAAAACAGACAACAAAATATATACAAAAAAATATTTTTTGAGCGAGTGCAATTCAAAATTTGGCCTTTTTTCTGATTCTTTTTGAGAGAAAGAAACAGATGTTTATACATTGCAATGCTGCTTTGCCTCTGAGATCTAATGGCTGATTTAACTAATGATGCCTTCTGGAAGGAACAATATTGCATTCTCCAGAAACATGACCATTACTTGCTTCATTTAATATATGGTGCCTAAGTCTGGGCTTATGTGTAAGAAAATAGGTATGTGAGACTCCAAGCATGGCAGAGAGACCCATTTTCTGGAATCCACAGTAGACATCCTGCTCTACAAAATTGAAATGAAACCTGCCTGTTTTCCATTCTTTTTTGTTTTTTCTTCTATCATGAGATGCCAGCATCATTGGCAAGGCCAGCATTTGTTGCCCATTCCTAAATGCTCTCAAATTGAGTGGCTTGCTTGGCATTTCAGATGATATTGAGAGCCCATCACATCGCTGTGTGTCAGACTAGGCAAAGAAGGCAGGTTTCACTCCCCAACATTTTTCAGTGACCCAGATGGACATTTACAACAAACATTTCATGGTCACCATTTCTGAGGCTTGCTTTGGAAGTCCAGACTTATTAAGTGAATTTAAATCCTAACAGTTGCCATGGTGGGATATGAACCTCAGTGCCCAAAGCATAAGGTTGCCAGTTCAGTTCCATCACCACCACACCACAACTTCTATTTCAACTTGTAGTGAGCATGGCCTTCACATAGGCACTGTACCCCAACACTTCCGCTGTTGCATCAATCACTGCATCAGTACAGAGTCCTGCACCCAAGCGGAATTGGAGCAGTTCATTGCCTTTGCCCACAACTTCCACCCTGTCCTCAAATGTACTTGGTCCATCTCGGACACCTCCCTCCCCTTTCTTAACCACACCATTTCCATCTATGGCCCCAGTCTCCAGATGGATGTTTACTATAAACCTACAAACTCCCATAACTACTTGGACTACACCTACTCTCACCTGGTATCCTGCAAGAACTCCATCCCATTCTCCCAATTCCCCTGCCTCTGCCACATCAGCTTGGATGAGGAGGCATTCTACTTGCGAGCATCCCAGATGTCCACCTGTTTTGAACAATGAGCTTTACTTCCATTGGTCATCCAGCCAGCCCTCCGCCACACCACCTTACATTCTCCACTTTACCATTCTAAACCACCTCCCCTCCCAATGCAATAAAGACAGAGTCTCCATTGTCCTCACCTACCACCCCACCAGACTCCACATCCCTCCGATAGTCCTTGGTTCACGCCACCACCGAACCCCCAGATACCTTCCCCTGTATCCAGAAAAGATACAAACCTGCCAGTACACCACCCTTCTCACCTCCATCCAGGGCCCCAAAGAGTCCATCCAGGTGAGACAGAGGTTCACCTGCCTCTCTTTCAACTTAGTTTACTGCATCAGGTGCTCCCAATGTGGTGTTCTCTACACAAGGGATACTGATTGTAAACTCAGTGAACGGCTCACTGAGCATCGGAACCAGGCCCTCAGGGACTGATCACACTACTCAGTCAGTGACCATTTCAATTCCCCAAAACACTCCCTTTTTGACAAGACCATCCTTGACCTCTCCATTGCCAAAACAAACTGCAGCTCCTGATTGGAGGAACATCACCTTATTTTCCACCTGGGCACTCTGCATCCCGGATGCCTCAACTTTTCCAGTTTCAACTAACCTCCCTCCTTATCCCCCGACTCCCTTCCCAGCCCCTCCCCCCACTTCCTCTGCTCCCTGCCACCAACCAGATTCATTCCCTCCATTGACCAACTAGGTTGTACCCTCTACCTTTCTTCATCTATCCCTACTTCAGCACCCTGCTCCTGCCTTCCCCATTTATCTCCAGCTCCCCCCCATACCCATCCTCAATCCCAAAGAAGGCTTACACCCAAAATGTTGACTTCTGCACCTTCTGATGCTGCCTGGCTTGCTGTGTTCTTCCAGCCTGCTGCCTGTCTACACCACCCATTTAAGGCACTACTGGATTCACGTTGACCACTTTGAGTTCTGATTTCAAAACTTATACCTGCCTTGGTCCTCTCACCTAGTACCATGACAAAAATAGACTTGGTCACTTTGATGTTGGGAGTGTGGTGGTCATTTTCCATAAACTATTGCCTGGGTGCTACCTGATCATTTCCATCAGGTCTCAATATTTAGATCTCTCTCCCACTCCACACCCCCAGCAAAAACAAAATGTGGCTGATTGGAGAGAGCGGAATAGGCACAATAAATATAATTTCACAGGTACCAACACAACAGAAATATTTGTTAAATTAATACAGCTTATGTTTATTGCTCCATCATATTTTGAATCACTAAGGATCTGTAGCCAGCTTTGTAACTTGGATTCTAACCTTACCTGAAAATCTGGCTCACTGCCAGTAGAGGCCGAGAGCTAAAGGGGGTATTTTGTATGTTAAAAAAAAGGTCAGGAAAAGCTGCAGGATTTTCTTTTTTCTTGGCTGCATTACAATACGTCAGATGTGTCTAAACTGCAGTATCAAGAGTCTCAAGGCTCTCTTTTTGGCACAGCTGGTGGTACAATAGACATATTGTATCTGCCTTCTGCAGGGGTCTACGGTCTTTAAAATGAGACATCAATTACTGGATGCAATCCATTCGCTGCTGAAAAGAGATAGGATGAGCACGTGTACAATATATAAAAGACAAGGCTAGAATACCAAAAAACATACCAAATGTACGAATCTTTCAGCCTCCCAATGATTTTCTGCTGTTCATCTTGTCAGATAAGGCAGAATTAACTAAAATGTAGGAGGCATCCCAAGAACAAACTGGGCTACCTCACTGACAACTGTACAGTAATGAATCATACATCACTGACACACAATCCTGTCAAAACTATGATTTTCAGAATGCTAGAGATGTCAAAGACATACATGGTAACACGATGTTCTCTTTGATTCACTGCCATGCACATAGTTAATTTGTGGAACTTGTCAGTTTTTTTTACATTGCAGGCACTCACAGACTGGGAGAATCTTGGCCTGGACAGTATGCCCAGCATCTGAGTGATGCGGACTGGAGCAGAAGTGGAAGCAGGCATATTTCACCCAACCACCCAATCCTGTGACCACATGGCAATTCAATGTCCATCGAGATGTTAATTACCAAGAGGTGAGACTTGTACTCCATCTGTGGAGGATGTCTCATTCCATTGAGATAGATGACAGTTCTGTGGTCCCAATGCTGACTACCTGAACAATAGTTACTGAGACTCCATCCAGTCCTCAGAGACTTAGTTGAGAGGGATAGGCACGTACACTGCTGGGGCCTAGCGACGAGGCACCAGGGATTGGGGTTGAGGCACATTACAGCTGAATTGGACAGTGTAGGAAACATGGGAAAAGTAATTGGGGTGTATGAGGAGGAGAGCTGGGCCTCCTATCAAAACAAGGGAACCATAAAAGAGGTACTCTCGATACTTATCCACCATATGCCCACATAGTTACCTGCGGAGTTCCCATCCCTTACTAATCTCAACCTGCCACCCATGAAACACAATGGAGGCTACAAATGCCCCTGAAGCAGTCATTACTTGATTACTCAAGGGCCTGAATTGGAAAATTCACAGGTAAGCTCTTAATATTGTGACTAGAGTAGAGTCAGATAGTAAGGGTGACAATGGTAATTCACTTCTCCACTCCTCCCACTCTCACTGCCCAGAAAGCCACCTGCCTGGAGTTGTAAACTCTTCCCCTTACTTTTACAAATTCTATCCAACCACAAAACCATGTCTAATGTGTGAATATGCAAAACCTAATTCTGGTCTCCTTCCTATCGGAAAGATGTTGTGAAACTTGAAAGGATTCAGAAAAGATTTACAAGGATGTTACCAGGGTTGGAGGATTTGAGCTGTAGGGAGAGGCTGAACAGGCTGGGGCTGTTTTCCCTGGAGTGTCGGAGGATGAGGGGTGACCTTATAGAGGTTTATAAAATTATGAGGGGCATGGATAGGGTAAATAGGCAAAGTCTTTTCGCTGGGATCGGGCAGTCCAGAACTAGAGGGCATAGGTTTAAGGTGAGAGGGGAAATATATAAAAGAGACCTAAGAGGCAACTTTTTCACACAGAGGGTGGTACGTGTACGGAATGAGCTGCCAGAGGAAGTGGTGGAGGCTGGTACAATTGCAACATTTAAAAGGCATCTGGATAGGAAGGGTTTGGAGCTATATGAGCCAGGTGCTGGCAGGTGGGACTAGATTGGGTTAGGATATCTGGTCGGCATGGATGAGTTGGACCGAAGAGTCTGTTTCCATGCTGTACATCTCTATGACTCTATGACTCTATTCAGGAAATGCTAGTAAAAGCTAATTACTATTAATCTGACAGGACAGATATGAAATAAATTGCTCTCCTGATCAATGTAATGTTTATGTGATGGAAACATGTTTCGCCTGGATGATAGCATACTCAAAGTTTGTATTCAATTGCAAATCTGTACAACATATACTGCTGCCACAACAAGAAAAAAAAATGTTTTGCACCAACTAGTTTATTGTTTTCACTGCTCTGATTAAACCCATTCTCCCTCAGGATATATTTAATCTGCCAAAACCATCAAAAACAATGAGATCTAAATCATGTGGGATCTATAGCATGTGTGCAATCTACTCCATCAATTCATTGCCCTGCAGTAAAGGTGAAAATGATCCTTATGGTCTTTGTACCACTCAAAGCCTCAACCAAGCAAAACTCTCAGAATATTTATCCTAGCGTGCTTCCAGATTTTAAACATCTTAGAAGGGCTGTGATATTTGCATGGTCCAATTGAAATGTTGAAATATTGTGATCTGTGCTTAATTTTATGATTCTGTTCTCATTTTTGTGTATGTGCATGCATCGATGAATACATTTATTTATTATCAGTTGGTAGTACAGGCAAGCTTTTATGGTGGGGTGTAGTGATAATGTCACTAGATAAATAAGCTCAATATCTTGGTTAATGCTGTGGAGGCATGCATTTAAATCGTACCACATCAGCTGGTAGAATTAAAATTTAATTAATAAATTTGGAATTGGAATCTAGTATCAGTAAGGGTGAGCATGAAACTACTGTTCCAAAACAAATCTGATTCACTAGTGTCTTATAGGGTAGGAAATTCTTACCTGGTCTGGCCTAAGTGAGATTTGAGACCCTCAGTAATGTGGTTGACTCTCAACTGCCCTCTGACAAGGCCCTACAAAGGCAGTCAGTCCCAAGGCTATTAGGAATGGTCAACAAATGCCAGGCTTGCCAGCAAAGCCCAGATCCAAAAAAGCATTAAACAAATTTAAGCATAGTTGGCAAGGTTTGAGAAGGTCAGAAGTCATCTTCTCAACCTACCTAAATCCATATAATTTAAGTCCATAACAATGTTGCTAGGTGGAAACTTAACAATACAACATTAATTTGTCTAACCAAGACCCCATTCTCAGCATTTATTAAAATATGGATGGAGAGGGGAATTTTAATTCTCAAGTTTTACATAAGGCTAAGTTTTGACTATGTATTCACTCTCCACATAAATAAACTGCTTCTTATTGTTTATTAAGTCCACAGCATTTTGAAAAGTGACTTCCATCTTCTCTCAGTGATTTATGTCACCTAAAAATAACTCTGTTCCCCACAGTGTTTTTCCTAGTTTATTGCATGGACTTCCAGAATCAACTTGACTCAATTTATCCTTTGGAGCCATATCCAATGTAAGACCAGAATACCATAAGATATAGGAGCAAATTTAGGCCATCCAGCCCATCAAGTGTGTTCCACTCTTCGGTCATGGCTGATTATGGTTCACAATCTCATTCTCATGCCTTCTCTCCATAACCCTTGGGATCCCCTTACTTATCAAGAACCTATCTATCTCTGTCTTAAATACACACATTGACTTGGCCTCCATAGCCTTCTGCAGAAATGAGTTCCACAGATTCCCTATCCGCTATCTGAAGAAATTTCTCTTTGTCTCAATTCTAAAGGGTCATCCCTTTACTCTGAGGCTGTGCCATCAAGTCTTAGTCCATCCTACTAGTGGAAAATGTTTCTCCACATCCGCTTTATCCAGGTCAGAATTCTGTCTGTTTTAATCAGATTCCCCCACACCTTTTAAACTCCATCGAGTACAGACCCAGAGTCTTCACTTGCTCCTCATATGAAAAACCCTTTAGCCCCTTCATCTTGTAAACCTCTTCTGGATTCCTTTCAATGACAGCACATCCTTCCTTAGAAATAGGACCCAAAACTGCTCACAACATTCCAAATTCAGTCTGAACAGAGCCTTATACAGTCTCAGTAGTACAAACTCTTTTTATATTCTAGCATGTTTGAAATGAAGACAAACATTGCATTTGTATTCCTAACTGACAATTGAACACACATATTAACCTTAAGAGAATCCTGAACTAGGATGCCTAAGTGCCTTTGTGCTTCAGTCTTTCCCCATTTAGAAAATTATCTACACCTTATATTTTTCCACATTGTATTCCATCTGCCACTTCTTTGCCCACTCTCCTAACCTGTCCAAGTCCTTCTGCAACCTCCCCACTTCCTCAACACTACATATCCCTCCACTTATCCTTGTATCATCTGCAAACCTAGTAAAAATGCCCTCGATTCCTTCATCCAGATCAATAATGCCATTCTGAAAAAAAAACTTTTCTCCCCCATGTCTTTCTTCTGCCAGTCAACCAATCTTCTATCTCTGCCCTCAAAACCATGGGCTCTTATCCTATTTATCAGCCTCCTGTGTGGAACCTTATCAAAGGCTTTCTAGAAATCTTGACAATGATGTATCAACCTCCCTGCTCCCAAATCTTCATGTGGAAGGCAAAGTACCAGTATGGACACTGCAGACGAGTTACAATAACAATGTGCACAGCCAGCACAAAGTACAGCTAACCTGCATATCTTAAAGGCACCCTGCCAACTTAAAGGTGAAATTGTACAAAAGCTGCTGCTGGAATGCTGGTTAAGAACTCTCACCCTAATCCAGAAAGCTTAGCAACAGGAAAAAAAAGAAAAGACTCTGGGGTTTTCTGTTCCAGTGCCAGAGGCATGAGAAACAGGCCATTCAACCCCTTGCTCTGCCATTCAATATAATCAGAGCTGATCATCGAGCTCAACACCCTAATCCCACCCTTCCTTGATCCCCTTAGCCACAAGAGCTATACCTGATTCCCTCTTGAAAACAATATTTTGGTTTCAACTACTTTCCGTGGCAGCGAATTCCTGACAGTTACTTATCTCTGGCTGAATAAACTTCTCATCTCAGCCCTAAAAGATTTACAAATTATCCTTAAACTATGTTTCCTGGTTCTGGATTCCCCCACCATTAGGAACATCCTTCCTGCATCTAACCTTTCTAGTCCTGTTAGATTTTTATAGATTTCTGTGATACCCCCTCTTTCTACTAAACTCCAATGAATACAATCTTAATTGACTCAATCCCTCCTCGTATATCAGTCTTGCCATCCCAGGAAACAATGTGGTCAACCTTTCCCGTACTCCCTTGACAGCAAGAACATCCTTCCTCAGATAAGGGCACCAAAGCTGCATACAAAATTCAATGTGTGGCCTCAACAATGCCTTTTATAATTGCAGCAAGACCTCCTAGTCTCTGTATTTGAATTATTTTGCTATGAAGGCCAGCAAACTGTTTGCCTTCTTCACTGCTTGCAGTATATGTTTGTTTACTTTCACAACTGGTGCAGAAGGATACTCAGGTCTCATTGAATATTTTCCTCTCTCAATTTATAGCCGTTCTTCCTATTTTTGCTTCATAAGTGTATAACCTCACATTTCTCCACCTTATTCTGCATCTGCCATGCATTGCCTCCTCACTCAGCCTGTCCAAATCACACTGCAACATCTCTGCATCCTCCTGACAACTTACCCTGCCACCCAGCTTTGTCTTATCTGCAAACTTTGAGATTTTGAATTTAGCTCCTTCCTCTAAATCATTCACCTATATTGTGAATAGCTTGGGTCTTAGTACCAATCCCCGTGGTTGCCAACTAGTCACTGCCTGCCATTCAGAGAAAGACCATTTATTCCGAATCTTTGTTTCCTGTTTGCCAACCAATTTTCTATCCATCTCAATACACTACCTACAATCCCATGTGTTCTAAATTTACGCATTAATCTCTTTTGTCAAAACCCAAATAAATCACATCACTTTGATCCCCTGATCAACTCCATGAGTTACATCCTCAAAGAATTCCACTGGATTTGCCAAGCATGATTTCACATTAATAAATCCATGCCAACTGTATGGTTCCATTACTATTTTCAAAGTGTGTGCTATAAAATTCTTGTTAATGGATTCTAACATCTTCGGGTGTCAGACTTGGTCTATAATATCTTGCTTGCTCCCTACCTCCATTTTAAATAGTGGGTTTACATTCCATACCATCCAAGTTGTACAACTGATCCAGAGTCTAAAGTATCTGAGGAGATGACCATCAATATATCTATTATTTCTAAGATATTTTTTAAGTACTCTGGGATGTAGGTTATCAGGCCCTGGGGAACTATCAACCTTCAATTCTATCAATTTCTCCAAAATAATTTCTCTAATAATACAGTTTTGCTTTAGTTCCTCCCTATCACTAAACCCTGGTTTCCTCATCATTCCGGTAGATTATTTGTATCTGCCTTTGTGAAGACAGAATTGAAGTATAAGTTTGGTTTGTCAACCATTTCTTTGTTCCCCAATCTAAATTCTTCTGGTTCTGACTGTAAGTGATCTACAATATTTTTCACCAGTCTTTTTCTGTTTGCGTAACTTTGAAAACCTTTACAATCAGCTCTTATATTCCCTGAAAGCTTAGCCTTTTACTCTATGTTCCCCTTCTTAATCCATCCTTCGTTCCTCCTTTGCTGATTTTTAAAATGTTCCTAATTCTCAGTTCTGTTGGTTTTTTCTTGCCAGTTTGTATGCCCTTTCTGCTATCTCTAACTTCCCTTCTAAGCCATGGTTTCGCTTTTGTTCTCTTTGCATTCTTGCACCAGACAGGAATAAACAATATTTGTAGTTCACCCATTGATTCGTTGAATGGTTACCATTGCCTGTCCACTGTTGTTCCTTTCAGTAACATTTCCCGATCCATCATGGCCAACTCACACCTCCTGCCATCTTCTACTGGTAGTTTCATTTATGAAGATTCAGGATATTAGCTTCACAGTGAACTACCTCACTCTCCATTTTGATGAAGAAGTCTATTATATTATGTTCACTCATCCCCAGGTGTATCTCACAACTACATTACAAATTTTCCTTTCTTGCTACATAATACCAGCTTGGGAAGATGGTTCAGTGGCAGCCTTCCACACTAACCACAGACCACTCAGTGGTTGGTCCCCAAGCATCGAGGCATAATTCGGCAGTGACTTGATTTTTAAATGTAAGTAGCCTAATCAGTCAAGAGATAAGATTGGGGACTAATTAAAGACAACCAGAGTCTCTGGGAAGTGAGAGTTGCCTGTCCAGTAATAGTGGCAAATGTAAACAGCATTGATACTTGCAGTTTGAGCATGCAGCTGCTTGGAAATGGAAGGAGGTGGACAGTGCCTTTGTGAAACAAAGTATAATGAGGTTGGTGAGCACCAATGATTTGTTTAAACTACAACGGTAATTAAAACTATTTGAATCCCATGGTAAACTTGAAAACTGTATACATGGTTGGTCGGACTCTCCCATGAAACTTTTGAATGCTCTATACTACTCTATATCAACTCCTTACTGAGTTTAAAGTGTCATTAGTTGCCTTTGAGCACATTTTGCACTCCCTCCAGCACTATCCTTTGAAATTCAAAACCTTCTGTGTCAAAGGCATTAGCATTACAATTAGACCTCTGGAGCCATGCCCACCACTGGCACCACCCCCCCCCCCACCCCCGCCACCCCACCACCACCCCCCCCTCCCACCGCCCCCCCCCCCCCACCCCTGCACCCCCCCCTCCCAATTGCTCAATGGCCTCACATGAGTGGCTAAGGACGGGGAATTTCACACAGCAGTTTCTATCCACCAAACCCTTACAGTGCATCACAACCCTGTCATTCAGCTACCAACCAGCTCCAGCATTCAAGACTCATACTTTAAATTCAGATACTACACCTCCCCCTCAGCCACCTCCAAATGTTGCTAGTTTCACATCCATCTCTTACTGCTTCCACATAACCACAGCTACATCGATATAGCAGGCACACATTCAAACACATTGTAAAATGTTTATTGGCATTCTTCTTCATAGGTGTAGGTGGCCCAGTGACAAGGGGTATAAGCTGAGAATGGGAGGGAGACAGCTGAGATGATATTCCGCTTCATAAATTCACCTTTAACAGAAGTCATTGTAGCTAGTGTAGTTCAGACATCAAGGATGACAGTATATTCCTGCTCAATGCCCCTTTCTTAAATCCTACCTCATCTTCATCCTAATGTGGCATGAGGTGAAAACTGCAGCATGCAACAAGGAATCTCTTGCTTTTCACTCCAGCTACAAACACGGGGCTTTCTGGATTTTTGTGTGCAGGTATCAAAAACCTATTGCCTGCTCAGTCATTGCAACTGCACAAGGGAAGACAATATGGTATTTGATTGAAACTTCATGTCGCTTAGAATGTAGTATAGACTTGTTATTAGCACATGATGAGTCACTAAGCATGAGTGTGCTGCAGTGAGGTTCAGGGAAAGAATAGTTTGTTTTCCAGTTCACTGGAGGATGAGTTTTGCTGCAAAGAATGCAGATGTGTGTAGCGATATGGTTTAATGAATACTTAGGTGCACCAATGCATTTTCTTTAATGTCACTGTGGACTCAGTACTCTTGTGATAGTGAACTACTGTGTTATTTATATCTCAGAGTGTGCTGCTCTGTAGCCTTATTAGCATGTGCAATGTAACAATAAGCATAGTTTAACATTTACTAAGATCTCTGGCCTGAGCTTGTGTCAAGACTTAAACAGCATTAGAACCAATTCAAGAACAAAGAACAAAGAAAATTTACAACCCAGGAACAGGTCCTTTGGCCCTCCATGCCTGAGCTGATCCAAATGTACTGTCTAAACCTGTCAGTCAATTCCTAAGCATCTATATCCCTCTGCTTCCCACTTACTCATGCATTTGTCCAGACGCATCTTAAATGAATCTACCGTGCCTGCCTCCACAATCTCTGCTGGTAACACGTTCCAAACGCCCACCACCCTCTGTGTGAAGTACTTGCCGCGTGTATCCCCCTTAAACTTTCCACCTTTCACCTTGAAAGCGTGACCTCTCAAACCATAAGGATTTCAATGGATGAAGTATTCAAAAAAAACACAGATGGTTCTGCACAATGTAAATTCTTGATGTGTATTGGCAAACCCGTCAGGCAGACTGCTCACACCATCAAAGGATCTTTGAAGGGTCCACCACCAACATGCATATATCTGTACATCAAGCTTAAAGCCCATCATTTCCAAATGGTTGCCAACTCCATGAAAGCACTTCCAGAGAGATCTGTGACAAATCATCTGGTGGCCTTAACCTTAATATAAAACTGCAGTATAGGCATAAGTCACACAAAGTCTCAGTGCTGAACTGGAAGCTCAAAATGGGTTCTTTGGTTTGTCATACATACTTAAGCCAAACCTCCAAGTGAGTTCTTAAATGGTCTTTATTTTAAACAGTCTTTATGAATACTATATACATGGTGAGCCACCACCAGGGCAGTGCTTATAACCTTACAACAGATAAAATAATTATCAAGGTAATAGCTTACCTCAGAAACTATCCATGTACTTATTAAACCCTGTCACCACACAGAATGCTGACACCATGGTAGTGATATCAGTCGGCAAAGAGGCATCCAGGCTCTCACAGAATTCCAGCATACTGCTTACAAGCAAATGAGTCAGCTTGTTTTCACCCACCATCCCCCTCAACTCCTCGACCTGTTCAGGGGAATGGCAGTGGTTCTGTGCCCTATTTTGAAATAACAGCTCCAGTGCAGCCATCGCTCACACTCTGTTACTGGTGTTGTTGTTGTTTTTCTGCCTGTACAGGCCACTGCCATTCATAACAATGTGTTGGTTCTTAGGATAATTCTGTATGGCTATATGCCATTTACCTCCACCGAATGTTAGCAGCTTCCTGCTAATAACGTTGATGCTACTGGCTACTGTGGCACAGACACTTGAGGATAGGCAAAAGCACTTAGAAGACAGGCATGAAGAGGGTGTATAAGTTTGATTTGTTGCATTTTGTACACAATATTGGAAGTGATTTTGGATAAATTTGTTGGGAAATGTAAATATATTTAATTTTGCGATTCCAACAAAGGAGTGCTGTGCAGCAGAATGATTTAAATGGTGGGGAATGTTAGACTAATTTTGGGATGTCATCTTAAGAAACTGCAGACTGAAGACTGGACAATTGTGGGATTCAATCCACTTTCAAGGTCTTTAAAAAGTGGCAAATGGAATTTTGATGTGATCTAGATGACCTCCATTTCTGGCAGATCCTGCTTTTGCCAGAAGGTGAAGAAAGTGGTGCATAAACCACTCAAGTAGGAAACTCAAATTCAGTGAAACTATTTGAAACTTATGCTGAGTTCAAACATATCCCATTTTCACTTTCTCAAAGATCTTAAGTTGTATTGTGGAGTCATGAACTGTATGAAGGCTGAATAGGTCTGTTTAACTATCATGATCTGATGTTATTGAAGAGCCCAGTCCTATAAAAATGGAAAATCAAAGTTGCAGCTTGCAGATGAAATAAAATGTAGATATTTACTCTCGCAAAGAATTGATTAACAGTCCATCTGATGTACGTTGGAGTGAAAAGGAACATTAACTGTATGTTCTTGCAGTTTCAATAGACTTCATTACTGAAATTTCCTGTGGATTATTATTCCAGCTGAACCCATGATGAATTCTTGTCTAAGTTGCAAAATATTTGAAGTACTTCTCTCAGTGTGGGTAAGGACTTGGAGTCTGAATTCACATTTTGATTGACAGTTTAAGAGTCCATTATTGGATTATACATCTTCATTGTGGTTAATTGACATTTTTTTGGTTTGACAACAGATATATTATTTGAGGGGATTTTAAAACAAATATAATTAGGCTCATGAACGAGAGTCCTTTACAGTATCAGGTGTGTCTAAGTGAAAGCTTCATTAGATTTTTTTAATCTCCAGGTAATCACTATCTCCTACAAGAAAGAACCTATCATCTCTTGAAAATAAATGGCCTTACCATCAGCGAAAACTCTACTGTCAACATCCTGGGGTTATCATTGACCAAAACCGAAATGATTTAGCTATATCGTTATGGATCAGACCAAACTGCCTGCAAATATATTAAGGAGATAGCCTACACCCTAACCTTTATTCTATTTAAAGGCAACTGGAAGGTGCTGTTTTCCAGATTTAATTTGATTGGTTGCACAACTTGGTGGTAAGCAAAGCACACTTTATTCTTACCCCCCATTTAAAATATAGACAAAAGAAAGAAGAAGTAGAATAAGTTAACTCTATTGAAAAATTTAACACAATAATCAATTATTTAAGTGCTAATATAGTACTAATATAGTAACATCCTATAGAGGCAATCTTGGCAAAGACAAATTCAGTAAAATGGATTGTCTCGCAAGCAATGATTCTCAAGTCCAGGAGGAAAGAACATCAAGTGAGAATTCTGAGAGAGAGAGAAATCTAGATTTTGACTGTAACTGAGAGATGGAACAGCTTCCCCAGCCAACCTCAAAACGCAGGCATCTGTCGAAAGCTAAATTAAAACCTTGGTTCTGTGGGAACCTGACTCCACCCATTCATGCTATTTTTATTGTCTTAAATTAAAAAAAACAAGACCTTACAAGCTGCTTACTTCATTGACTCTGAATAGAAAACCTGGTACCTCTGTTTTAAACCCTCTCTTCAAACAAAAAGCAGGACAAAATATATCTCTTAAAACTATAGCATCATTGCATTATTAAAAACCCTGGCTACAAGAGCAAGCTAGATGCCAGGAATCCTGCAGTGAGTAACTCACCACCTCACTCCCCAAAGTCTGCCCAACATCTACAGTGCACATCAGGAGTGTGATGAAATACTAGGAGAAAGTGAGGACTGCAGATGCTGGAGATCAGAGCTGAAAAATGTGTTGCTGGAAAAGCACAGCAGGTCAGGCAGCATCCAAGGAGCAAGAGAATCGACATTTCGGGCATAAGAAGGACTTATGCCCAAAACGTCGATTCTCCTGCTTCTTGAATGCTGCCTGTGATGTAATACTCCCCATTTACCTAGAAGAGTGCAGCTCCAACAACACTCAAGAGGTTTGACATATTCCAACCCACGTAATTGGCACCACAGCCACAATCACTCATCTCTTTCATCAGTGATGCACATAACTGAGGACAAATATTTTCTGTCGGAGGGTCATACGTTTTTTTATTGTTGTCCTCAAACAGCAGTGAAGACAGAGTAGATGAGTGAATGTGGAGTAAACATATCACTACTGATCAAATTGAATAGCAGAGCAAGCTCAAAAGTCTGAGTCATTTATTCCTATTCCCAATTCATATAACTGTATGTATGTATATTCCTGTTAATAACTTGTCAGTCAGTGCTTGGTTCCCCTGACTATAGGGCATGCGTCACAAATCAACCACCAGCAACCTGGATGACCATTTCATTTTGGCATTCCCGTAGCTTAGCAAGAGTTTGGAACCCAATTTTGTGAGCAAGGTATGCAGGGCTACGTCAAGCTCAGAGACCAACATGCTGACTGAACTTGCTTTGTTACCTAAAATAAGGAATAATTAAGCAACAGCCACTTGAATTTAAGATCAGTCATGTTTCTTTTTTTATGCACCGAATCCATACCATTGTTCTTCAAGAGTTCAAGCACATTGTTCACAGCACCCATCACTTTCCCCAATCCATTAATTCCCAATCTATGTTTCTGGCGGAATATTTGTGAAGCATATCCTATTGTCAGTGGAACCTACAGAGATTTATAACTAATACAGCATAATATTCATGCTGCAGTTCCGTTTACTTTATAATTCAAAGTGTGGAGAGAATTTTAGGAACTTCACAGAGAAGGTTTTGGCTTTAGCCTTGTTGCAGGGGTGCAGCTGCTAAACAGTGACGAGAATTGCGTTTCAGCAGCCAGACTGTACAGTTGGCAAATCTCACTGGGGATGTTTTCCTGAGGGGATTTATGTGGGAACTGTGCTAACCATACATCCTAATGCTACTCTAATGAATATTTTTTTCTTTGCAGAACTGTGTCGCTAGATTCTAATCACTGTGGGTATAAATGCTGAAACCCAATCAAATGTTGTTAGCCTCACTTTAAGAATAGAAGATTATAGCCTGGGAGTATACATATACATGTACACGCATATGTGTTAATAACTTTCTGTAGTGTCCATTTATTTGGCCAATTACTGGAAAGCAAGAATAACCACTCAAAAAACTATTAGAAGGAATCCTACATTCATAACTATGAAGTACACCATTCAGTAAGTATCATTTAGTAAGGTCAAAAACAATTCAGACTTGTCAAGCACAGGCTAGTGGTTCGAGTAGTACAGCATCCAGTGAGAAAAACATTAAAATTCTAAACTTTGCACTCACAGAGATTGACTTGTTAAAATCATAGAATCCCCACAGCACAGAAAGAAATGTGAAAGTTTATTATTTTAATGATTTCAAATCAACAACAACTTTTATTTGTATAACACTGTTAAAAGGGTAAAACATCTCAAGCTGCTTCACGGGACTGTTACCAAGCAGAATTTGACACCAAGCCTTATAAGGAGATATTAAGATGATGATAAAATAGTATCAAATGAGAGAGATGGATAGACATAAAGTTTAGGTTAGGAATTCCAGAACTTGGTGCTTAAGCAGTTGAAGATATGTCTGCCAAAGATGCACAGGCGATGGGGATGGGAGGAGCTCAGAGAACTCAAAAGGTTATAAAGCTGGGACAGATTATAAACTTGGAGCGGGATAAGCTCATAGAGGTTTTGGAAAGCAACAATTAGAATTTTTAAAAAAGGTGATGCTGGACAGGAAGCCAATGAGGAATACAGGATTGTTAGATAAACGGAACATCCTGGTCAAAGGAAAGGGGAGTAGAGTTTCAGATAAGTTCAAGTTAAAATCTCATTCACAACAGCAGAGGATGGAACTAAAAATCACATAGGAAGTTATGTTGTTTCTAATTTTTATATATTTTTACCAACCTCAGGGGTGTTTAGAAGATAATTTATATCATTACATTCTGAGTACCTGATGACTTATAACATGTTCATAAATGTATTGTGCCTTATCCCCATAGATTGTGGTTTCTATAATTCCTCATGTTGTTTAACTATTCGCATTTGAAGGGTGAATGGAAACAACAGTTATCAAATATATTCATCAAATTGTTGACATATTAATGCAATCGTTTTATTTTCCTTTGATGTTTTACTATTCAAGAAATATGGTAATCAACATTCCTTTAGTATATTTTAAATAAAAATTAGCTGCCTAAATATGAATCTGACATATTTATAGCACAGAAGGTATAGATTAGTCATGACCAAAGACACAGATTGCTTCTCTCCCCATATTCACTTTTCATTGTAGCTGGGTTAGCATATGCCACATGCTTCATAATATAGAATGGAATTATGTCCAAGCAAACATAATCATGTGAACTTTAGAAAAAAGTCAATCTGCCTCTGATAGTCCAATGTTTGTTCTATCTATTTAACTTAGTTTAAATATGTTATGTATTATAATCATAAGCTTTCACCTGAAGTACTGCTTTACATGGTTAAAACCCTCAGTGTCTGAGTTAGATAAGGAAAATAAAAGCTCATTGCACTAATGCGACACCACTCTTAGTTTTCATTTTACTCTAAAATGGCATCCGTATGGTCTGAAATGCTGCCATAAAGTGGGCTATCGTTATAAAAATCTACACAGGCTAAGCAACTGTCTTTGGTACTTGACAATATAATCACTTGTAGGTTTTTAAAATATTTTTCTAGTTCTCCAATAATTTGAGAAAGACACGGGAAAACATTCAGTAAAATATTTAGAACTGTAAAGGTGACATGAAGAAGATTGTACACTACGTAATCAAATGTGACCTTAACAGAGGAAATGTTGGATTTACTCAACAAAAATCATTGAATCCCTACAGTGTGGAAACAGGCCATTCGGCCCAACAAGTTCATACCGATCCTCAGAAGAGTGTCCCATCTGGACCCATTCCCCTACCTTATTACTCTACATTTCCCATGACTTATGCACCTAACCTACACACCCCTGATCATTATGGGCAATTTGGTGTGACCAATTCGCCTAACTTTTACATCTTTGGACTGTGAAAGGAAACTGGAGCACCTGGAGGAAACCCACTCAGACACAGGGAGAATGTGCAAACTCCACACAGAGAGTCGCCCAAGGCTGGAATCGAACCCAGCTCCCTGGCACTGTGAGGCAGCAGTGCTAACTACTGAGCACCATGCATTATGGGACTTTCTTCATTAGGTATTGCTTGTTAAGACTTTTACAGTTGGCTATTTGGTTTCTAATTCTTCAATCTCTGTTTTAGAACCTTTAGGATATATCTCCTTTCTCAAATGTTACTATCTTGACAAGCCAATCCTCAAGTATAGGCACCCTGTAACTCAATGCATGTTTAACCTTCGCACATTTCTAATAATAGTTTTAAATTTATTCATCTTTGGCTGTTGAGTAATTGAAGTTTTCTACATTCATTAAGGTCTGCATTCTCTGTTCAATTTTGAAATTAGTGACTGTTGCCCTCTTTACTTATACTACCCACTTAGCTGTTGGTCTCAGCCTCCAATAGTGATTTTTGCTGTTTGGCTGCTAAGTGGAGAAGTCAAGTAATTATTTTCAGGGAAATGTACAGATTTCTGTATTACCTCACATTATAAGTAGAATTGAAAGAATATTGAAACTAACTAACTAAATGAATTACCCTTTTCTCCCAATGCTGAAAGTGGCTGTCAGCTAATATTAGATAGGATAGCTTGAATTTGAACATCTATTTGAATAATGGATTATTTTGCATTGCATTATTTGGTGAATAAAGCTTTACAAATCAATTGATAAGGTTTTCTTCTGCATGCTTCAGGGCACAGAATAAAACATCATGATTTTAAACTCTCACTGGGAAAATACTACAAAGTATTGAAAATAAAAAGAGTCAGGAAAATAGGAAAACATGTCTCGGCCCACCAAAACTTCTCCGTATATTCCTCAATGTGATTTCCTCCTTACCCTCCTGTAAATGCATTTTGAAATCCAACAACAAGGATTCATAGGAACTCGAGAATTGCTAGTTGAACAAAAAAGGCCAAAGTTCATGTAATTCACTTTGGCCATTCTCGTCCCTACATTATGCTGAGTTTAAATTCCCACAAGCTGCTGTGGTAAAATTTGAACCCATGTCCCCAGACCATTAACCTGGACCCTTGGATTATGAGGTAAAAACAATGACTGCAGATGCTGGAAACCAGATTCTGGATTAGTGGTGCTGGAAGAGCACAGCAGTTCAGGCAGCATCCAAGGAGCTTCGAAATCGAAGTTTCATACAAAAGCCTTTCAACAGGAATAAAGGCGGTGAACCTGAAGTGTGGAGAGATAAGCTAAAGGAGGGTGGGGGTGAGGAGAAAGTAGCATAGAGTACAATGGGTGAGGGGGGGAGGGGATGAAGGTCAGGGAGGAGAGGATGGAGTGGATAAGTGGAAAAGGAGATAGGCAGGCAGGACAAGTCCGGACAAGTCATGGGGACAGTGCTGAGCTGGAAGTTTGGAACTAGGGTGAGGTGGGGGAAGGGGAAATGAGGAAACTGTTGAAGTCCACATTGATGCCCTGGGGTTGAAGTGTTCTGAGGCGGAAGATGAGGCGTTCTTCCTCCAGGCGTCTGGTGGTGAGTGAGCGGGGGTGAAGAGGCCCAGGACCTCCATGTCCTTGGCAGAGTGGGAGGGCGAGTTGAAATGTTGGGCCACGGGGCGGTGTGGTTGATTGGTGCGGGTGTCCCGGAGATGTTCCCTAAAGCGTTCTGTTAGGAGGCGCCCAGTCTCCCCAATGTAGAGGAGACCGCATCGGGAGCAACGGATACAATAAATGATATTAGTGGATGTGCAAGTAAAACTTTGATGGATGTGGAAGGCTCCTTTCGGGCCTTGGATAGAGGTGAGGGAGGAGGTGTGGGCGCAGGTTTTACAGTTCCTGCGGTGGCAGGGGAAAGTGCCAGGATGGGAGGGTGGGTTGTAGGGGGGCGTGGACCTGACCAGGTAGTCATGGAGGGAACGGTCTTTGCGGATGGCAGAAAGGGATGGGGAGGGAAATATATTCCTGGTGGTGGGGTCTGTTTGGAGGTGGCGGAAATGTCGGTGGATGATTTGGTTTATGCGAAGGTTGATACTGTGGAAGGTGAGCACCAGGGGCGTTCTGTCCTTGTTACAGTTGGAGGGGTGGGGTCTGAGGCCAGAGGTGCGGGATGTGGACGAGATGCGTTGGAGGGCATCTTTAACCATGTGGGAAGGGAAACTGCGGTCTCTAAAGAAGGAGGCCATCTGGTGTGTTCTGTGGTGGAACTGGTCCTCCTGGGAGCAGATCCGGCGGAGGCGGAGGAATTGGGAATATGGGTTGGCATTTTTGCAAGAGGTAGGGTGGGAAGAGGTGTAATCCAGGTAGCTGTGGGAGTCGGTGGTTTGTAAAAAATGTCGGTGTCAAGTCGGTCATCATTAATGGAGATGGAGAAGTCCAGGAAGGGGACGGTCCAGGTAAATTTAAGGTCAGGGTGGAATGTGTTGGTGAAGTTGATGAATTGCTCAACCTCCTCACGGGAGCACGAGGTGGCGCCAATGCATTCATCAATGTAGCGGAGGAAGAGGTGGGGAGTGGTGCCGGTGTAATTACGGAAGATCAACTGCTCTACTTAGCCAACAAAGAGACAGGCATAGCTGGGGCCCATACGTGTGCCCATGGCTACCCCAGTGACATTACCACCACACCACACCTCTCTCTCTCTCCTCAATGTGATGCTATGACAATGAGTTAATTTCTAATTGCAGGAATTAATACCCATCAATTAATCCAAAGTGACCCTGGGTAAGAAGCATCATGATCAAAGTTGATATTTTGGCTGTGAAGATAAGCCAATCAGCAGGATCTCCTGCCTGCTAAAAAATAATACTTGTTTTATATTTTCTAAGTCGGGATATGCTCTTTGTTGATATCTTGTGGTATTTTAACAATAATTGCAGAACTCTTCTCTGGGAATGTAAAATTCTATCATCCCTTGTATCAGTAAATGCTCTCCATTTGTTAGTAAGTAAAAATTATGCAAGTGAAGATTTGTACCTTGTGTTCAAGACAGTAGCTATATTTCAAACATGTCATCAAATAACAGTGACTTAGTGTGTAATTTAGCATTATGCTGCATCACCCCTACTATCTTTGGGAGTTTGGAGGCTGGGGAACCATTTAATCGAACAGATGGACATGTTTTCCCAACTACAACCGATAAAGTTCCTTGTGGGAGTGGTGGTAGTCAACCTTACCAAGGCCCTTAAGTAGCCAACAAAGGATTGTTTAAGAGTCTTGGCCCACTTCTGTTTATGTACATGGCAGAAAGGAGGGGTCTGCTCAAAGTAAGGTCTGCATCGACAGAAATGCTACCATTTAAACAACTCCTTACCCCCCCTGCCCTGACTGGCCCCAGCAAGTCTACTTCCTTTACCCGGATATGAGGAGGATCATGGCTGTTACACCTTCAAGGGCATGTTATAGTAGCAGGAGTACTCATCATTCATGACGACACTGCTGGTACTGAAGAGTCGTAGCCTCTTGACTGGGCAGCTTTTCTGTTAGGTGAAGGAGTTCTCAATTAGGCCTCAGGAACTCTGACACCATGTATGTGGGTACGTACCGATTGACTTTTAACTCCACCCAGAAATGACCTTGATGGGGTTGCACTGGCTCTCCAGCCAGGAAGCAGACTACTGCTGTGACCATTAATGGCAGCTATGCAGTCTTAGAGTTTCACACCATGGAAACCACCTAGCCTACATATCCCTGGATTCTTGGGGAATTTAGTATCACCAATCCACTGAGCATGTGCAAGGAAACTAGAGCACTGAGAGGAAACCCATGCAGACATGGGGAGAATGTGCAGAATTCCAAGGCTGGAATCAAACCCGGGTGCCTGGCACTGTGAGGTAGTAGTGCTAACTGCTGAGCCACCATGCTACCCAATGGTTATTGACCCCTTGTAGATAAGGGAAACATTTCTCCTTATGTATGCCCCTCAAAACTTGATATACCTCATTCAGGTCCCACCGCAGCCTTCTCTGCTCCAAGGAAAACAACCCTAGCCTATGTGCTGTCTCTTCAAAGCTGAAACACTCCTGCCCAGGAAGTATCCTGATGAATCTCCTTTCTGCCCTCTCCAGTAGGACAACATCCTTCCAATATTGTTATGACAAGAATTTCTCCAGCTATGGCCTTACTAATGTTTTATACAGCCCCATCACAATCTCCCAGCTCTTGTATTCAATGCCTTAACTAATAAAGACAAGCATTCCATATGCTTTCTTAGTAACTTGTTCTGTTCCCTTCAAGCGTCTATGTACTTCAATACCCAGATCCCACTAATCTTCAGTATTACCCAGTGTCCTTCCATTCAATGTGGACTCCCTTGCCTTCTCACTCCTCCCAAAGTGCAGCACCTCACCCTTTTCAAGACTAAACTACAAACACTTCTGGCAATCTGACCAAGTTGGCGACATCATCCTGCAGTACAACGTTTTACCTCTTGCTACTTACCAGATTATCAATTTTTGTGTCATCTGCAAAACGTATCTATCAAACATCTAAGATTCGAGTCTAAGTCATTAATGTACACAAGAAACAGACCCAGCACTGAATACTGCAGCTTCCAGCCACAAAATGAACATCTAAGAATCACTCTTCATCTCATGAAACTCAGCCAATTTTGGATTCAAGTCGGCAAATTGCCATAGATCCCAAGGGCTATTACCTTTTTACCAGTCTCCCATGTGACACTTCATCAGCAATCTTACTGAAGTCCATGTAAATTATGTAAACAGCACTGCTCTCATCCACACACTTTGTCTTTCTCTCATGAAAATCAATCAACATCTACATTGGTTAGACATGACATCGCCCTCCACCCTCCAACAGAGTCAAGTTAATTAAGGTCTGTCTCTCCATGTGGAGATAAGCTCCATTACTCCAAATGTTGTCCTGAAGTTTCACTATAATTACTTTGTTCACTCATACCACCCGTCTTCAATAATGGTCAGTTATCTTCCAATCCTCTGACATCTCTCTGTGTCCATGGATTCTTGGAAAATTAATGTCACGGCTGATGCAAATACCTCCCCTGCCTCCCACTGCAGCCTGAGATATATCACATCTGGATATTATCCAATTTAGTGCCTCCAAAACTATTAAATCCCCCTCCCTCTCAATGCTGACTTGTTCAAATTTATCCTCCCTGATGTCAACACCTAAATGTTCTTCTTGACAGTGAATAGTGAACTAAAGTAATCATTAAAAACCTCAGCTCGAGCCTCCAGCTCCACACCACAGATCTTTGTTTTGCACCCTATTCTTTCCCTGGTTATCCTCTTGCCACTCAGATACTTTTATACTTTGTGTTGCCTTTTATCTTACCCACTAGTATTTTTCCATCTGGTCCCTCCTCACTTTCTTTTTTAAGTAATCCACTACACTTACTATCCTCCTCTAGGGCTTCCACTGTTTGTAGCCTTCAATGACTGCCATAAGCTTCCCTTATTTTCCTAATCTAATCATGGACATTCTACAAACAGGACTTCTTGGATTTTTTTCATACTCCCCACCTTTTTTCACATTTACAGGAACATGTTGGCCGTACCTCTCACTATATCCTTTTTCAAAGACTCCCACTGCTCAGAGAGAGACTTTCGTATATTTCCATCGGCAGCACCCAATCCACTTTAGCCTGAGGAGTTCTGAGGAATGGTCGCTGGATCGGAAACATTAACTCTGATTTCTCTCCACAGATGTTGCCAGACTTGCTGTGCTTTACCAGCAATTTCTGTTTTTGTTTCTGATTTACAGGATCTTCTTTTCTTTTAGTTTTTATTAAAGAACAGTGGAAGGTGTTCAAAGAAACATTAAATTCTATTCAGAAGCAGTTTATAATTATGAGAAGGAAAAAATCCACCTCCTAAAAAAGAACAGCCATGGACATCTAAGGACAGAAAGGAGAGCACACCATTAAAAGATGGGGCTTATAAAAATGAAAAAAACAGTACAGGTCCCACAGAATGGGAGAAATATAAAGATGAACAAAGGACCACAAAGCGTCCAAAAAGAGTGGTTTGAAAAGGATTGTGAAAGGAAACTTGCACATGACATAAAAGATAATCAGACGAGATTCTATAGTTCTAAACAGCTGGAGTATAATGATACAGACATTATGCTACAGTTAGACCTAGCTCGACTCCACTTCGAATCCTGTCAGCAGATCTGAGTGCTGCATCATAGGAACAAGGTTTTGGCCTTGGAGGAAGTTCAACGCTAGTTTACAAGGATGATGCCTAGACTTCAGGGATTAAGCTATGAGGAGAGATTAGACCAATAAGGCTTTTATTCTCCAGGTTAAGGGTGATCTAATTAAGGTTTTCAGGATTTTAAGAGGGAAACACAGCGTAGATACAGATATTTCCACTCATTGAAGATTTTAGTACCGGGGGCATTGTCTAAGATTGGGGCCAGCTCATTCAGGAGGGATGTTAGAAAGCACATGTCCAAGCAACGATTAGTGGAGGTTTGGAACTCTCTTCATCAAACAGCAGTAGATACTGATTCAGTTGTTAAATTTATATCTGAGATAGACATTTTTTTATTGAGCAAGGCATATGAGCTCAAGGTTAGACCAGAGATCAGCCATGATCTTATTGAGTGTCAGATCAGGCTAGAGGGACTGAATGTTTGGTTCCATGTCAAATTCTATTTTATTTGGTCAATTTCTGAAATTAAATCACCCTGGCAGTATTATTTCTGAAACTAATCATGTCTTTCTAATGCAATTATTTACTGTTGTGGTTCTGTTCGCCGAGCAGGGAATTTGTGTTGCAGACGTTTCGTCCCCTGTCTCGGTGACATCCTCAGTGCTTGGGAGCCTCCTGTGAAGCGCTTCTGTGATGTTTCCTCCAGCATTTATAGTGGCTTGTCTCTGCCACTTCCAGTTGTCAGTTCCAGCTGTCCGCTGCAGTGGTCGGTATATTGGGTCCAGGTCAATGTGTTTGTTGATAGAATCTGTGGATGAGTGCCATGCCTCTAGGAATTCCCTGGATGTTCTCTGTTTGGCTTGTCCTATAATAGTAGTGTTGTCCCAGTCGAACTCATGTTGCTTGTCATCTGCGTGTGTGGCTACTAAGGATAGCTGGTCGTGTCGTTTTGTGGCTAGTTGGTGTTCATGGATGCGGATCGTTAACTGTCTTCCTGTTTGTCCTGTGTAGTGTTTTGTGCAGTCCTTGCATGGGATTTTGTACACTACATTGGTTTTACTCATGCTGGGTATTGGGTCCTTCGTTCTGGTGAGTTGTTGTCTGAGAGTGGCTGTTGGTTTGTGTGCTGTTATGAGTCCTAGTGGTCGCAGTAGTCTGGCTGTCAGTTTGGAAATGCTCTTGATGTATGGTAGTGTGGCTAGTCCTTTGGGTTGCGGCATGTCCTCATTCCGTTGTCTTTCCCTTCGGCATCTGTTGATGAAATTGCGCGGGTATCTGTTTTTGGCGAACACATTGTAGAGGTGTTCTTCTTCCTCTTTTTGCAGTTCTGGTGTGCTGCAGTGTGTTGTGGCCCTTTTGAACAGTGTCTTGATGCAACTTCTTTACTTTCTGTGCTTTAAAACGACTAATCCTTGCAATACAGGAACCTTGTTGTTTTGTCAAAATAGAGGATTCACATCTTCTGCCGATGAAATGGAGGGTTCCTACATTCTGTGAGTTAAATGGAGGCTTTGCAGCTTTCTCATAATTGGTTATGACTGACTCTAAGTGAAGCTATCTAGATGTTGCCTTCATAAACAATTCCTGTTTCCTTCGCAGCTTTATTAAATAAATTCCACTGAAAAAGGCCTTCAGTAAAGCATTCTGATCATATTTCAGTCAATGATTCTAGCTATTTATGGCTTTTTAAGATAAATCCAGTTCCTTTAACAGTTTTGTCTGTAGCTTTTTAAAACAAAAATGAAGTGCTTTCCACTTTTTCTATGTCCTCAATGGTTTCCATCAAATTTTTATTAATTTACTTCCTAGAAGGCTGTCATTGGCAGCCAGCAAGCAGCCACCTCATTTATTCTTTCCATAGGAATTTGCTGCTAGGTAAATAAAATTATGATATAGACACACAAACCAGACATTGTCTGCAACAACAAGCATCAAATTACAAAAGACTGAGAACAGAGATACTGAAATCTTGAAAAGCAACAAACTGCATCAATTTTATTTTCATTTTGTTTGGAGTTTCTGTTTCCAATTGATGCAAATGCAAAAGATGGACTTCCACGCTAGTTGAGATGGTGCATCAAACCAAACTGGGATGGTACATTTGGACCACTGTTTGGGAACAATGAAGAGGTCAAATTGTGAAAATAGTGCTCAGGTAAAACATCTCTTCAATAAAAAGCAATTGAGTGACATAGTTACACCATGATGCTTCTTTGCTGATAGTCTCAGGATTATCAGTGTTGTCCTGAACTATGAATGAGTTCTTTCCTTAGCAATAATCTTCTTTGGATGGGCTCATTACTTGGCGTACTGCTGACAATAAAATCATGAAGACAGAAGGTATAGCTGGAAGACAAGTACCCCTTGATTTGCCCAGTTATCTAAGTCACAACTTCAAAATAACAACTGTGTTAAGGTGCACAGCCCCACATATGTCATGGGCTACTGTTGTGTCTTTGTTCTAACAATAGTACTTCCAATAAAATCTATACTTTTGTTAAAGGTTGTGCTCAGGTTGAAATGGAAGTCAACAAGTTCGTACAACTTGCAGCTTGCAGATATTACAGCAATGTTTGCTTTTTTAAACCTGTTGCATGTTCATGAATGCACTAAACATGCCAGCTTAAAATTTCTCTCAAATTGCCTCTTAATTAAACAAATGTGTTATTAGTTTTAGATTACATTTCCCATTTTAGGCATTAAAAAAAATCTATGATACTGCAGCATTGCTGATGTGTTTATACTATATTGGGAAATATAAATATTGTTTAAGATAGCAATAATGAAAATCTGTTTTCACAGCTTTTGAGAGTTATAAATATTCCTCACTCAATGTCAGCATTATCTCAGTCAGAGTGATATCTAACCTTTTTGCTGTATTGAAAAAAGAATTTCCACTCCACACGACATATTTTTAAATTTACTGCAATTCCACAAACAAGAAAACGTCTGTCATAAAATCTGTTCCAGTGCCTCTGGGTGACTCTTTCTTCCACTTTGGATCACTAAGAAGATGCTTAGCTTTTTGTTGCCACCTCTAGCAGATGGCACCATTGAAATAACTCCGCGAAGGCTGCTATCCTGTCACCAAGTCGCCCTTTATTTACAAGTGTGTAGTACATGTCACTGACCCAGCTATCTCACAATCAGCTCCTACAGTGAGCAGAACCCCTAACATTCCTGTTTGTACCTGTCAGCCAAGACTCCCTGATTGGTATTGTTAACCTGGGCCAATCAGGAAACTCATATTCTATGAGATTCACCTGGCTGACCTCATTCCAGCCACTACAGCCTTCCCCCTCTAAAACGTCGACCCATTTTTTAATCCTGTCGCTCCTCCTAGGGTGGTTTCACACCAAGTCCATTTCCTCCTATTCTGCCTTGAATGCTGACATTGTTTATTGGACAATAGCCCATCTCTTGCGCTCTGAGCATCTCAGCTGAAATTCATCTTCTCCAGGCGGTAACAGCATCAAGTCGGCAACATCTGCTGTGTCCATCTCATCCTCAGATATTTCTAGGCAGAGGGCGAGATCTCAGCCGTCCTGACAGCCTTGCTGGATGTTCTGAGGGACTGGGTATGTTATGCTCCTCCTCCATTTGCGAGGTAGCAGCTTTCATATGGTCCACGTGCTTGTTCAGGACGGTTTCACCTACCCAAAGGGATGGGATCTGACCTCGCATCAACCATGCCTCTTACTAATGCAGGGTAAATCCCATGGTTTGGACACCAAACCTCCTCCCCGAAGTAAACTCCCTCTCTCACTTGTGTCTGGCATTGGTGGTCCTGATACCATTTCACACTTCCCTCATCAGATCCAGTAAAATCCAGTTTAACCTAGTGCAGAGTCTTCTCCCCATAAGCAACTCTGCTGGAACTGTCTCTGTAGTTATGTGAGTAGTGGTCCTATAATCAGACAGGAACCAGGACAGTTTAGTATCGAGTGAACCTGCAGGCTATTTATTTAAGTCTGTCTTCAAAGGTTAGACTGATCTTTCCACCAGACTATTGGACAATGGGTGGTATGGAGATGTCCTTACATGCTGAATGCCATTCAACTTTTGGGGATACTTAAAATCTCTACTAGTAAATGATGTCCCATCATCTGTGAGTAACACGTCTGGGAGTCTGTGTTTGCCAAAAGATGCTTGCGACTTTTTAAACATCATCGCCATGTTTGACAAGTAAATTCTCTGCATGTCCAACCACTTTGAATTGGCATCGACAATAACCAAGAACATCGGGTCCATGAAAGAACAAGTGTAGTCTATGTGTAACTGAGTCCAGGATTTACCTGGCCATTCCCATGAATGTAAGGGAGCTGTTGGTGGCAATTTCTGTCCTTGTTGGCACTCAGGGCACTGCTCCATTAACATGGCTATATTGGCATCAAATCCTGGCCACCAGACACAACGTCTCACCAAAATCTTCATTTTTGAAACCCCTGGATGACCCTGATGGAGTTCAGCCAGTATCTGGTGGCAACATTTGCCATATTCTTTGGTGATCTGGTCTCACTGGGCCAGGAAAGATTTCATTTCTGGTGATGATGGCCCTTTTGGTTGCTCCATCATCCCCCCACTGTTTTAGTTTTATCAGGACAGGATCTTTATTGTGTCCACACTTTGAAACTGTCAGCAGTGACTGGAAGGGTATTCAGAAAGTTGAGAACCAGAATGGATTCTACTAATGGCAGTACCACTTGTGGTACATCTGCCAGCGGAAGGCACCTTATTAAGGTGTCCACAGTTGCAAGTTGGCTTCCTGGATAGTGTTCCAAATTACAATTGTATGCAGTCAGAATAAGAACCCACCAGAATTCAACCTGAAACTATGGGCGGCATGACAATGATCTCTTTAAGTAGGACAGATGTCAGCAGAAGGCTGTGCTAAAGTGAACAGCCTGGAGTTTGGGCAACATATGTGACCGGGTAGGCAGGGAAGCAAAAAGATTTTATTGTGACCATGCAAATGGGGGAAGGGGAGGGAAAGCATCCAGTGCTGCTAGATTGTATACTTTTTTTGGGATCCTAATTATGATCAGAAGTGATAATGTTGCTTCTCTTTTTATTGATCTCTTTGCTATCATCATTGTGTTACCAGATGTATTTTTGAGTATTTTTCATTATTTAGCGATTTAGGTGAGTTTATTTGATGATGTTTCCTTAAGTCATTCAATGTTAGGTATCTAGGAAAAGCATTTTGACCCTTGAATCTGCTTTATTATGGGAGATCACTCGTGCAACAAACAAAACTGGAAATTTCTGGAGAAACTCAGCAGCATCTATGGAAAAAGAGAGAACAACAGTTAACATTTCGAGCCCAGTGACCCTTCTTAAGATATCACTCCTGATCTTTGACCTAACCTTGTACACTGCCTTATTTCTTAAGTTGACAAAATGTATCTTGGATGTTTGAGTTCAAAATTGATACAGCTGAAGGGAAAGAGGTTTTGAAGTGTGTTCATGAGAATTTTCCAGCTCATATTTTTGTCCCAGTGAGGAATTTTAATTCTGTGGAATGAAATGAGTCAGATATCAGTCGGGATGCATTTATGGGAAAGAGAACATACTTTCATTAGGTATAGGGTTAGCCAATGATCCATAGCAAATCACTGGAAAATGTGAATAAATCATCATACTTTTGGGAGCCTTTTCTTACAGCAGATATCAACAGTGAAATTCAACACTGCCAAAGTGTGCCTTTGACTGTCTGAGGAAAAGAGTGGTGACAAAGACCTAAAATCAGCATCAAATTTGTGCTCTACAGGGTAGCAGTGTTACCTCCACACAGCTGTGTTGAAGACATGGATAATGTACATTAGGTTCCTAGAGAAATAATCACCAGCGATGCCACTGCACATCCTGCAAATTCATCCGGCAGGATTGGTGGTCCGCTCTCTGGCCAACGTTCCCAGCATCGATGCAGCTGAGTTGGACAGACCACACTGTTTGCATGCATGACTCAAGACTTCTAAAAACAAGTCGTTACCAGGAGAATGGAGTGCTTCAAGTGTGTCCTGAAACACCCCTTCTTCCTAGAATATCTTGTCCAAGATTACGCAAACTGGATGAAAATCCATGGAGGTGCAAATCATTTTCAGCATCTCTGACAGGTCCAGATCAACACCAAATATAAACATCGGAAGAGTATATAAAAACCTGGCATATCCCACCCACCTGCTTCTTCAAATAAAATCTGTCCCACCTATGGCAAATTTGTAAACCAGCATTGGGCTACTTAGTCCCGAGGAATGGGTTGTGAGATGACTATCTAAGAAGAAGCAGCATTGGAAAAAGGCAAGGAACAATCCAGACTTGAGCTACTCAATTGAGGGACATGTAAATTAGATGCAAAAGAACAGTTTTGACCAAGGTAAATTGGATCAATGGAACAATGATCTGCACTTCGCCTGATGAAAGAGCAACGATGTGAAAGTTTGTGATTTTAAATAAGTCTATTGGACTATAACCGGGTGTCGTGTAACTTCTGACCTTATCCACCCCAGTCCAACACCGCTATCTCCACATCATGCCTTTAAGCAGGTAATGATTCGGATATAGTCAAAGTATGTTCCTATGAGATGAAAAGGAGGTGAAAATAAACACATTGCCCTGAATAATGAAAGAGATAGAGACAGCATGGCTTCTTAAAAGCCATGGCTCCCTGGAGAGACGGAGGCTGAGGAGTGAACTTTGTGGTTTATAAAATCATGAGGGGCATGAATAGGGTAAATAGGAAAGTTTTCTTTTCCTGGAGTGAGGGAACTCAAAACTAGAGGCCATACGTTTAAGGTGAGATGGAAAGAAAGAAAAGGGACCTAAGGAGCAATTTTTTCACCAGAGGATGATGAGTACATGGAATGAGCTACCAGAGGATGTGGAGACTGGTATAATTGCAACATTTAAAAAGGCATCTGGATGGGAATATGAATAAGAAAGGTTTAGAGAGATATGGGCTGAATGCTGGCAAATGAGACTAGATTTATTTATAATACCTGGTCAGCATGGATGAGTTGGACCATAGGGACTGTTTCCATGCTGTACAGCTCGATGACTTGAAGTAACCTTGGGAGGGATTTGTGGTTCATTAGTATTACAAATTTATGTCCCTAAAAGAATTTGTGGAACTTTCTCACACTGAAGATGACCACCAAATCATCCTTCTGTCTGGGTGTATCTTCATTCAGCATCTGTCAAAGTCTGGGAAGCAGACCCTATCAGGTGTTCCTCTCCGTTGAGCCACAGATGAGCCAACACTATCCCAATACCATATGGGGAGGATTGGCATGTCAGCATCATATCTTGCTTGGGATTATAGTTTGAGGAGAAAGTGAGGACTGCAGATGCTGGAGATCAGAGCTGAAAATGTGTTGCTGGAAAAGCGCAGCAGGTCAGGCAGCATCCAAGGAACAGGAGAATTGACATTTCAGGCATCAGCGGGATTATAGTTTGCCAACACCTTAGACAATGACAGCTGCTTCTTCACTCCCCTTAAGCTGCAAACTGGCTATGAGACCATTTCTGAGGCTGACCTTTATCAATCACAAATGTAAGAGTGCAAGGATGGAGGCCAGGTAATGTATGAAGTTTCCATAATATTTCACCAATCCAAGGAAGACCTCAACTCCAATACAAATGTGGGAGATGGGGCACCTTTGATCGCCCTCACATTATCTTCCCATTCTTGTAACCCATTCTTGCTGTCCCTGAAGCCCAAGTAGGTCATTTAGGGTGCCAGGAACAAATATTCTTCCTTCTTAAGGCACATGCCCACCTTGGGCAAATGTGTAAGCACAATGTCCAAGTTCTCTAAATGCTTTTCATTGGTCTTCCCAGTTATGAGCATGTCACCTGGATAAATGGCTACCTGGGGTAGACCGAGTAAAATGTTTTCTATCATCCACTGGAAAATGGCACAGGCTGATGACACACCAAATGATAGTCTTGTATATTGATACAAATCCTTAAGGATTGTCATGTACATCTGAATCCTCTTCAAATCACAACTACAGGTACGCATGGTTCATGTCCAGTTTCACGAAGGTCAGCCTCCCTGTCAGTTTTGCATATAAAGTTTTGTCTTCTATGCAAAGGACTGGGTATTTATCCTGCTGTGAAAAACAGTTTACCATTTGCTTTAAATCCCCACAAAGACAAATCAACCCGTCAGACTTCACAATCGGGACGACCGATGTGGCCCATTTTGCAAATGGATAATTGATTCCTTGCTTTCAAACCTCTTGATTTATGCCTCTACTTTTTGCCTGGATGGCAAATGGCACGGAGCAGGCATTGAAGAGTCGGGGAATTGTTTCTGGACATGCAAGGTGACCTTGGCCTCGTTGATAGTCCCTAGACCTTCTGAAAATCTTTCAGGTACTTAATTCGGACTTCACCTGGATCAGCATTTTCTAATGAAAAATGTTGAGCCAATTAGGTTTATTTTTTTCTCAGATAATTTCACCTCATCAAACTTGGGCCTATGCCTTTTACCTGAACCAGTTGCTTCTGATTAGAGACCAGAAACAAAGTTGTACCCTTCATCTGTAGGTTATGAGTTCTCTTACTCAATTCAGACCTGATAGGAATCTTTTGCTGTCTTGAGTCTGAATACTAGCAGCAAATGCAATGGCCTGCCAGCCCAGATCCTCAAGAAAATCTTAACAGTTTGGCCGAGGCTTGGCATAGTTTTGGGGTTTTGAAGTGGGCTGACCTGGATACGTCTTGTGTGAAGCTATGCAATTACCTTCACTCAAGTGGTGTTCCCTAAGCTCAGTCAACCTGGTGAGTGTGTCCACTTCCGTTGGAATATCCTTTAACTCATAAGCTCCACTTGCAGCATTTTCTAATGACAAAACCAGTTGTAAAACTTGTTTGAAGTCTAATTGGGCTGCAGCTAGTAGATGCTTTTGCATGGTCACATCATTAATCTCACATACCAAATGGTCTCTCAGCATCTCACTTCGCGTTAAACCAAAATTTAAGTCTTTGCCAGTCATCTTAACTTAATCAAAAATCCTGATACAGATTCTCCTAGTTCTCAAACAGCTGAATAAAACTAATTGCATCTTAGAATTAAATGAGACTTGGGATCATAATATGCCTTAGCTAAGTCTGTCAACTCCTGAAAGGTTTTAGTATCTGGTGCCTCAAGGAAAGCTAGGCTCCTAATAACTGAAAAATCTATAGATCCATAAGCAGTCAGGAGAATTAGCCATTACCTTTCATCTCAGTTGTCCAGAAAAATAATGCCTCCTTTTCACATACTGGGCCCAATCTTCAGTGCCAGGATTGAATGAGTCAAGCTTCCGAAATAACGGCATGATGCCAGAAATGCTTACCCTAAATCAAACATGATCATTGTGAGCAAATCACTTCAGGGATGTGATGTTGTCTTGTCACCACTGAAATAACTCCAGAAATGCAGGTATCCCATCACCATGTCACCCTTTATTTACACATGTTTAGTAAATAACATTGACCAAACTAGCTCAAAGCCAGCTTCTAGAATGAACAGAACCTCTGTTACTCCTGTTTATATCAGCGAGGACTCCCTGATTGGAGCTATTAATCTAGGTCAATTGGGGAACTCATATTCTATAAGATCCACCTGGCTGCGCTCATTCAAATCACTACAACACTTGTAGCAAGGTCCTTCATATTTGAGGGATTGAGTCATGCCCAACCCTTTCCACAAAAATGATGAAAATGCCACCAAAGTAGTCAAAACATGCACAGGACATCAAATGAGGTAAAAATTTCTACAAACTACTCAAGTATATGACACACTTGTCGAATATTTTTGGCTTCACTCAAAATATTTCACAAGAATACCAATTTATGGGGTAAACTAACTGTGTGAGAGGAGTGTTGACTGGTTGGCAAATGGACTCTGATTGGTAGAGGTGTTGCTATAGGGAATGCACCAGTTAATAATGACTAACAGTTGACTGCTGAACTTTGTTTAAACTTTAAATAAGCAGATTGGCTCTGGTCAAGATGTTATCTTAAGAAATAAACTAGAAAATGTCTGTCACCTATTATTGGAGTTGAAATATGCACAGTATGTGTGTGTGAGATCTTTTTACTTGTGAAGAACATTGCCGTATGTATTATGTTGCTTCTAGTACATGCTAATATATCACTCTGGGAGTCCAATTGTGAATTCTAAATTAATTTCTGTTGTAAGTCTTTGCACTTTCAGATTATCCAGTAAATTATGTCCAATAGATGATTTACTTCTATTGTTGCACACTGTGTTGCAAGTCCACAAGTACAGGCTGGTCGGGTATGGTCAGCACGTTGTTTATTGTGGACAGCCAAAGATATATGTTGCTTGATATGATTAAGCTACTTTGATAGTCTCTGGTCTACACTTTAATGCACTGTTCATTTCTATCACATTGCTCAGAACATCCAAGCCAACACAAAGGTTGTACTTGTTATATTTTACAAAAGAAACTCAAGTAAATTTTGAGACATGCTACTAAAAAGCCATTCAACTGAGATCAAAAGCTATCCCACAAATTGAATTACCTTGCTACCTAAATCTCAGAATTATTTCAGAGCTACATTCTGCACTGACCTTGAGTTTCTTCCTTCATGCTTAATTTTAGGCTTCTTTGAACAGTTACATTGTACACCCTGCATTGGAAATGACAGAGCAAGCATCAAAGAAAATTCTATCTCACTTTCTTCTATTTCATTCATAGGACATGGGTATCACTGTCTAAACCAGCAGTTATTGTCTATCCCTAAATATCCCAAAGAATATAAGCCACTGTTATGAACTGCTACACTCCATGGGAGTTAGTTCTACCCTCAGTGCTATTAGGAAAGGAGCCTCAGGACTTAGTGAAAGTGATGGGGTTCCAAGTTAGGATGGTATACGTGGCTTGGAGGAGAACTGAAAGGTTGAGAAACTGCATGAAAGAGAAATAATCCTCTATCCCACTGCTTCCATGGTGCTATTTGGGGTATGCCTTTGATTTCATAAATTGTCTACCAGCAAAATTGAACTATTAGATTAGATTAGATTACCTACAGTGTGGAAACAGGCCCTTCAGCCCAACAAGTCCACACAACCCTCCAAAGAGTAACCCACCCAGACCCATTCCCCTACCCTATATGTACCCCTGACTAATGCACCTAACACTATGGGCAATTTAGCACAGCGAATTCGCCTGACCTGCATATCTTTGGATTGTGAGAGGAAACCAGAGCACCTGGAGGAAACCCACGCAGACGAGGGAAGAATGTGCAAACTCCATACAGTCACCCAAGGCTGGAATCAAACCCAGGTCCTTGGCGCTGTGAGGCAGCTGCGCTAATGATCAAGCCACTGTGCTGCCCTTGCATTCTTTTAGCTACCTGTCTCTATAAAAAGAGTTGTGTTTTATATTCATTTTGTCAAAATTTAAGTGGCCATGACTTTGCTTTTGATTTCTTTTCTGGTAATTTTGACTCTAGAAATCAGTTGGTCTATTGCTTCTGATCTCTTTCCATGCTGTGTTTGACCAGTAGACCTTTCATTCATTTTAACCACTCCTAATCCCAGATTCACAGGTAGCCCTCATAACATGGATCTTCTTCGCATTAATAATTATCATAGAAGAAATATAGGAAGTATTACAGAATCTTTCTTTCACAAGGAGGTTTGTCATGATCTGGAATGGATGGTTAAGAGGTTACTGGAAGAAAATTCTAAAATAATTGGACATGTTTGCAAACGAAAAGTTTTGCAGGTTAGATTCCTTACTGTATGGAAACAGGCCCTTCAGCCCAACAGGTCCACACTGACCCTCTGAAGAGTAACCCACCCAGACCCATTCCCCTACCTAATGCACCTATCACTATGGGCAATTTAGTATGGCCAATTCACCTGACCTGCACATCCTTGGATTCCAGTTGTTGGGAAAAATATCTGGGGCTAGGATCACAATTGAATGGTTCTTCGAAAGAATATTACCAAGAAAAATGAATGATCACGAGATGGTGATGAATATCAACACCAGGTTATAGTCCAACAGGTTTAAATGGAAGCACTAGCTTTCAGAGTGCTGCTCCTTCATGAGGACAAGCACCTGATGAAGGAGCGGTGCTCCGAAAGTTAGTGCTTCCAATTAAACCTATTGGACTATAACCTGGTGTTGCATGATTTTTAACTTTGTACACCCCAGTCCAACACCGGCATCTCCAAATCATGAATATCTACAGTCACATACTTGAGGTAGTGAAGAAAGAATGGAAGAAACTGTACTAGAGAACTGTGCTACAGAGATCAGGATTATTCCTGGTAATGTAAATCAAAAAAGTTGCAAAAGCTACCAGAGTCCAGCAATGGTCACTCTTAGATGGGGGAAAAACCATGGTGTTATTTTCCCAGGTGATAAATGTTGGCACCAGGTTTGACATTTTAGAACGGATATTTGTGAATGAGGATGCTTTTCTCAATAGTGTGTAGTGTGCAACACAAGAAAATAAGGAATAGAACCTTATCTTACTCCGATATGCACATGTACTCATGGATATTCAAAATAAGTGACATAGCTGAAGTGGGAAGGAAAGAGGCACCACAATGGCAAAGAGGTATGAAAGCCTTTGGTACTGTGTATAGGGCATTAAGTTACAAGAGGACTGTATGTGAATGAGGGCTGGGGGAATGTTTTATATTTCTCCCCTGTGAAACGGCAAAGTCACCCTTTGGATCTGGTCAGGAGACAATTTTGCTGGAGACAAGGCACCCTTTGGGATCATGAAATTGCATTCCTGCACATAAAAACACACAAAAACATTTGGGATTGTCAAATTTGTCAAATGCTTAGGTCCCACAAAAACAAAAAATGTAGATGTTTAAAAAAAAGACAACTACTTATTTCAGAGTGCCTGTCACATAAAACACTCATAATTTGTAATACAAGACAAAATTCCTACATTACTATTTTCACAATGGGAATACCTTTTGCTGGATATTTCAATCTGCTTATTGAATGGAACTTTTTTGGCTTATTTGATTTCATACTTTGGTGATAAGTTTGTTTTTGTAAGTGACTAGTTGATGTAATTTCAATATTTTTTGTGTCAATGAGAGTGCTTTTTTTGGATAGTGACATCTGCAGACTAATAACTCAGGAGACATCCAGAAAGAAAATTATGCTCATAGTGAATAGTACATGTGTTCGCATGGAGAGGGACAGGCAAGGAGTGGTAGCTGGGGGATGTGGGCTAGATTGTTCAACATCGTTGATTTATTTGGAGTGGGGAATTGTGGTTAGAAAGGTTGAGGACTCAATGAGATTGGTATAAAAGCATAGATTGTCATGCATGAGCTTGAATGGGAACATGAAGAGTGAGGGGATAAGAGTAGGAGGGCTTTTATTTTCATGTCTGATTCTTTATTTTTAAAAACTTGAACAGTGCGAGAGCCCTGAGTCAGACTTTCCACTAATCCATCTTGGAAACTGACAGCCTCTTATGCATTTGTGGGTTGTTTGTTCTTACCACCAACACTCCAGCCCCCACTTGCCTGCCTTCCCAAGCCAAAAATGTGAAGTGTGGGTGTCCATTTTTAAAATGTCAAGTTTGCAAAACCAGGGTTTTCTCTTGACTCTATGCACCCACTATGGGAGTAAAAAGTGGAGGATCTTTCCTTCTGATTTCCCTTTGTATTCCCATGAGATCACCACATATTGCTGATATTGCAAAATAATGGGTGACTACTAACAGAAAAAAAAGACATTGACCAGCAAGGTTCGATACATGCGGTTAGGTAATAAGCTGCATGCTGTTGGAGTTGAATCATTTTCTGTTAATATTGGCCAGTTATGGCTAGAGATGAGACTGGCCACATGTGTGTCATCAATTGCACCCTTACTTTCAGAAAGCTATCTGCCCACTGGAATGAAGCAGGCATGACATTCATCAATTGCTATTTAGTGAAAAAATGCAAGGTTAGATAAGATTGATTTGGAGGTGCTGGTATTGGACTGGGGTGGACAAAGTTAAAAATCACACAACACCAGGTTTTGTCCAACAGGTTTATTTGGAAGCACAAGCTTTTGAAGTATTGGTCCTCCACCTGATGAAAGAGCAGCTCTTCAAAAGCTAGTGCTTCCAAATAAACCTTTTGGACTATAACCTGACATGTGTAATTTTTAACAAGGTTAGATAAAACATTCATCATATCATTTATTTGTGGACTGATTGCAATTTAGCTGATTTTCCTGGTGCGCATTGTAGTAACTTTGAAGGAAGCAAAGGTAATATAAAATAACAATAGTGGTCATCTCCACAACATAGGCATTGCTACACGTCTTCCTAAAAGTACATATATGGAATTAATGGATCTAATATCCAATATGTAAAAAGGTTAAGATGTTGTGGTCTCCCCTATAAGAACCAATAACAATGAAAATAATGAGCGCAACTAAGTAGCACACAGCCTAAGTACAATATCAACATTTTACAGTGCAATGATAATTTTCAGACAGGAAAGCAACAAAATGATATGACTCTCAAACTGCTTGATAGTAGTGCTGCATTCTTCTTGGAATACACTGAACGTTTTCACTGACAACAATTTTCACGCAATTATCAACACAGCGATGTAGGCATTCCAACATAAGTAACAGGATGAGTTCCCTGGTGATCTACTGAGTAACTGGCACCAGCAGAAGTTGACTTTACCTAAATATTGGCAGATATTATCTGCACTACTGGAGGCAAACCTCAAGGCATCAGCCTGACTTAAGGAACAGATAATGATGTGGATTCAGGCCACATGGAAGATTGCCAAATCCCCTGAAGGATGTATCCTTGGATGCTCCCTTATAAAGGGGGCCCAGAAATCCACAACGTTAGTACCTTTTCAGAGTTCAGCTCCTGACTGAGGATTTAACCCTCAACTGCATTGTAATTTGCACGTATGCATGAGTACTCAAAACCAGCGTACTGCGTTCAGGGTCCCATCCACCTGGCCTCAAATTTGGTTTATCCTACTGAGTAAGATAAACATCTCGCTTTAATAAAGTCTGGCAGAAACTGATTGAAATAGACAGAAATTAGTGTTAGGCAGAAAACCTTCTGAATTTCTCAATAAGCTTATGGCAGTTACATAGCAGCTACCAATTAAAGGTGCATCTGTAAAGTATAATCCACCATTAGTATGCCCAGGTTATACTGCAATTTCATACTAGATTTCAGAAACAAAACAGCTTTGAATAAACTGCTTTCAGATAGGGCTAGAGTTATACAATAATTTATGTAAAGTCCAAGTGAAATGTGTTTTCACTAATTTCATACAAATTCACTCCAGAATCCAATCATGTTGATGTAGTTAAACTCCTCTGTCATGATGCCAAAACATACATATAGCTGCAGCCAAAACTTAGTTGCCTAATAGCCATGGCCTTTAGTACCAACTTTGTGCCACCATCACACTTTGTACAAGGGATGCAAAATACAATAGCAACATCTAGGGGCAGCAAATTGGAACTGTAACTGGGTCCTGTGTGTCTTTTATATCTGGTTAGCCAGCTGGGCAAGTAATTCTACCAACTTAATCTTTTGTGATGACAAAACGTATTAGATTAACATACAGTGCTGCAAACTGCTTCTGAAGATTATATAGTGGAAGCTCGAAGTTGATCTATGTTTATTTGGACCAGTCATTCAGACACTCATTAACAACACTTAGCAAGACCTCCAATGACAAAAGGATTGAGAAGTCAGAAACACAGAAAAATAGGTTGTTGAATTCTCAGTTCCCTGATATTTTCATGCTCTGTACAATAGCAGTCTTCATTCAGTTTTTACTATCCATGCAGAAAAGAAAGTTCCTCTAACTCATATTTTTGATAGACATTTCATTAATTGAAGGATGGGGTTTTTACCAACCGAGAAAATTTTCTAACTTGTGATTGTAAAATTGAAAGTGCATTTGTAGAGTATTTCTCAAAACACAGAAAAATCCATTTTATTAATAGTACCTTTGGGACAGCTCAGAGAAGAATTTTGCGTTAAAAACTCTAAGACAGGTAAAGGCCCAAAATAAATAGCTCTCTTTTCAGAGGTGTGAAATTCCATTGTTTTCTGCTCATCTTCCAGATTTGTATTTTCATTCTGAACACAACGTGTGAGTAGGTTAATCATTATTCATGCACCCCAGACTGTTGTATAGTTGAATTGGATCACTAAAAAAAATGTTTTTCATTCAACTCCATTTATCTACAATTGTTCTGCTGTCCTGAATATCCCTATCCAACAAAGATCTTTTTCACAATTTAACTGACCGAGCATCAACAGATCCTTGGAAACAGTGCTTCAGATTTCCAATGCCTTTTTTGTGAAGATCTATTTTTTTGGTAACACTCCTGATTGTCATGGTTCCAATTTTCAAGTCATGCCTCCCTATTCTAGATATCTTGGTTCAAACAAATAGTTTCAAACTGCCCTATTAATTATTTTAATCTTCTTAAAAGGATCAATTAGATTGAATACATAGTAAAAAGTACAGATTTTAATGAATTCAGAGAAAATCAAAACCTGTCTCATTCTGCTCTGCAGTATGTGTAAATGATTGAATCCAATGGAATTAACCCAGTTCCAATGACTGATCAATTGACTAGAAACAGCATGTTTGATTTAAGAGGTTTCAAGATCCATCTTCACTGCAGTTATGAAAGTTGATCTATGAGAATGGTTGGTATTGATGAGTGTTCTTAGGGCAGTAGTCTTATATGGCTGTCCTCTCATCAGACAGAAATGGCTGGTGTTGGTCTAACTTGAAGATCATCATGTCACAGGCAATGGGGTGGGCAGGGGGTTGAGAAAGAGAGTCCTTCAGGGTAACCTCTGTTGGTGTGGGACCTGAACTGATTCTGTTAGCGTCACTCTGCATTGAAAATCGGCTGACAGCCAACTGATATAACCATAGTTTCATGAATTCATTCAATGCCAAAACCAGTATTAAATCAATGATATTTAGATTTTCAGTTTGAATGCTCTCCCAACTGAGCTTTTTCAGTTGTCTCCTTGGAGCAGTATTTCTGAAAGATCATTGTCAGCCTCAGAGTTTGCTTTATACTTTTACCTGTGCATTTTACCGAATTGAAGTTGGTAAAGTCTGTTCCTGTATTTGATAAGCTGAGCTTTTCCTGAAGGTTTCTTGTGTTGTCGTGGTAGAGTTTCTACCTCTCAACAGGCCAGTGTTCAAATCCCATCTGCTCTAAAGGTGCATCATAAAACTTCTGAACACATTGTGTAAAAGTATTTACCTCTTTAACTTTAAAAAAATAAGCTGCCTCTAAACTGTTATATAAGGTGTTCTGTCCTTACTTTAAGTACAATCAGAAGCAAACTGAATCTATTAGTGTACAGAAGACAAGATCAGATAACAGAAATCCCCTGTAAAAGTTTGCACACTCTCTTAGGTAAAAAAAAATAGACATCTGGATCTCTGGACAGCCATTTTGTCAGATACCAGTAATTTGTAATCAAATTTGTTTCCACAGCATTCATTACTTCTTTCAGTTCAGTCACCCATTTTCAATCAATTACAGCATGATTATCACAGTTAGTACCTAATGAACTGGAATCAAGTTTCTTGGATTTCTTTCATAGATTAATACTTCACCGATGCAAACATGCTAAGTGGACAAATCACAACTGAGAGAGAATAATTTAGCAAGAAGGAAACTTCCATCAAATCAATAGTGTACCTTCTCATTTCAAGAAGCCTTGAGCATGATACTAACATTATTGGTTATGCATTCCTACAAAGCTGCAAGGAAATCACAAGCTCTGTGGATGTGATGCTCAACCTTTGTAGATGGGGAAGAAGAAACGCTAACGACACCACAAATAAAATTTAATTACAGTCATAGAATAAGCATCATAAAAGATAGGATATACTTCCATAAGTATTTGTAATGGTAATTTGGTTTATCTTCCTATAGCTATGGTTAGTGTCTCTTGTGTCTTTTGCTTATATGCCTCTTACCTAATAAGAGTATGGTCTGTGATGCATAACATTCTGTCTAGACAATATTATCTGTCATGCAAAAGATGCACATGATTAGTAAGGAATATTTTATATTGATACATTAATCAAGTATCTAATCTTGAGCTACTATTATGGAGCAAACTAAACCAGAGTGTACAAGAAATATGCACCCAATTATCAGCCAAATAATACAAGGAACCATGACAAGATGTACAATGAATATTGCCTCCTTTAAAAACAGAAGAAAATCTAAAGCAGTGATGGAAGTTTGAAGACTGAGTGGAGGAACAGCAGGAAAAATGTGACAACATTTACAGACCCCTCCACGGTACATTCACCAAAAAAGGATGGACTGGGAAATGTTACTGAAAGGAATGTCAATGGATAAGCAATGGCAAACATTCAAACAGAGAAAGGGTGAACTACAAAAACTGTTTATTTCTCTCTGGCACAAGACTGGAAGAGAATTGTGGCCAAACGATGACTTAAGAGGGAAGCTAGAGAAATCTTAGATGCAAAAAAAAGACAAGCACGTGGCAAGAGAAAACAATAAACCTGAGCATTGGGAACCTTATAAAAATCAACAAAGGAGGACTGAGGGATTGATTTATAAGGGGAAGATAGAATGTGAGAGTAACCGAAAAAGGAAAAAAAGATCTGTGAAAAGTAATGTCAGCGCTTTACAGTTAGAAATGGGTGGAATTTATAATGGTTACAAAGAAATGGCTGACAAATTCATACTTCGCTTCTGTCTTCAAAAGGGATGACACAAATAATGCAGTAGAAATGATCGGGATCACAGCATTTTAGCAAGGAACTGAAAGCAAACTGCATTTGTAGATAAATTATGTTAGAACAATTGATGGGATTGAATGGCCTTGCATGGCCTAATAATCTACATCACAGAGTATTTAAGGAAGTGCCCCTAGAAATAGTAGATAGTAGGTGGTCATCTTCAAAGATTCATTCGACACTGAAACAGTTCCTACAAATTGGAGAGTAGCTAATGTAAGCCCACTGAAATAACTCCACAGAGGCCAGTATCTCATCACCAAGTCATCTTTTATTTACACGTCTTTGACATTTATCCAGCTTCCTCAGAGCCAAGCCTCAGGGCAAACAGAAGCTTTGACACTGCTGTTTATACTTGTCAGCCAAGGCTCCCTAATGGACTAGATTAACAATCTCAATCTGGGAAATCATATTCTATGAGATCCACTGGGCTGCCCTCATTACAATCACTACTTCCCTCCCTCTCTGAGTCTGAGCACACAGTCCAGTTCTTCCTTTGTAGCTCCTCCTGGTGCATTTTAAGCACCATATCAGGTTCCTCCAACTCAGCCTCTGATGCGGGTGGTGTGTAACATACAGTAGCTTGCCTCTAGTGCCGGAAGCATCTTGGAAGAAATTCATTCTCCTCTGTAAGCGGCAAAGGCATTAAGGCAGTGACATCCATCGTGTCCATCTCAGATTTCAAGGTACATTAAATGCTTGACGAAGAAGGAGAACACATGGGTTCCAGAACAATTAGAAAGACACTTGAGGAGCTGGGCACCATTTGTAAGTTTGCAGCTTTCATTTCTTACACATGCTTGTTCAGGACCACAGCACTGATCCGAATTTTATACTGCACAGGATCTGACCTTGCATTGACCATGCTTCTTACTCATGCAAGGCCATTCCCATGGTTCCCACACTAAACTTCATCCCCTTAAGTAAACTGTCTCTCTCGTTTAGCAGAGCTTTGTTTCCGGTATTGGTGTTCCTGATGCTGTTTCACCCTCCCCCACTAGATCCAGGAACATCAGACTTAGTGCGGAGTCTTCTTTCCATTAGCACTTCTGCTGGAACTATCCCTGTCTTTACATGAGTGGTAGTCCAATAATCAAATAAGAACTGGAACAGTTTGATATCTAGTGAAGCTGCAGGCTGTATTTTTAAGCCTGCCTTCAAAGTTTGGACTGCTTTTCCTGGATGAAAGATGGCATGGAGCTGTCCTTATATGTTGAATACTATTTGACTTCAGGAAATACTCAAATTCCCTTCTGATAAATAAATGCCCATAATCTGTGCCTAACACTTCTGGGAGTCTGTGTATCACAAAAGATACCTGCAATTTTCTATTGTTGTGCTCACGTTTGACAAATGAACTCTTTGTACATCCAACCTCTTTGAGCGGGTGTCCCCAAAGAATAAGACCATTGAAGCCATGAAAGGTCCTGCATAGTCAATGTGTAACTGAGCCCAGGGTTTATCTGGCCATTCCCATGAATTTGAGGGAGCTGCTGGAGGTAATTTTTGTCATTGTTGGCAGTCTGGGCACTGACGACTAATGCAGTGATGTCCATATCCAATCCTGGTCACCAGACGGAACCTCTCATCAACATCTTCATTTTGGAAACCCCTGGATAACCTTGCTGGAATTCAGCCAGTATGTAGTGGTGACCTTTGCTCTTGCCCCCCAAAATAATATGCTGTCTTCTACTGTGATCTGGGCTGTCCAGATCCAAAAAGGTTTCAACTCAATTCTGGTTGCGACAGCCCATTGTTTACCCCCATCACCACAGCTGATTCGGTTTTGCCAGGACTGGATCTTTCTGCATTCAAAACACTGATATTATCAGCTATGAGTGGAAGTGTGCTCAGAAAATTTAAAGCCATTATGATCTTTTCCAGTGACATACCACCAGCAGTATAACTGCCAGTGGGACGTAGCTCAATCTACCCATATTTGCTACTTGGCCTCCCAGACATTGTTCTAACTTGGAATTATATATACTTATTGTTAGAGACTACCTCTGAATTCAGTCTGAAGCTATAGGCTGCACTGCCCTGTCCTCTTTAAGTAGACCTAGCAGAGGTTTGTGGTCCGTTACTATTACAAATTTATATCCGTAAAGGTATTGGTGGAACATCCTAACTCCAAATATGACCGCCAAACCTTCCTTCTCTATTTGGGCATATTTACTCTCTCCTTTAGACAAGGTTCTGAATGCATACACCCTTGGGCATTTCTCCCCATTCGGCCACCCATGAACTAATACATTCCCAATGCAGTATGGGGAGGCATGACATGTCAAGCTGGATCTCATTTGGGATCATCACGTACCTTTGAGGATGATAGCTGTTTCTTCACTTCCCTGAAAGCTATTGCCTGGCTATGCAACCATTTCCAAGGCTGGTCCTTTTTTAAGAATTGGTGCAAAGGTGCCAGGATGGAGGCCCGGGTGGGGGCCAGGTTATGTATGAACTTTCCATAACAGTTCAACAGCCCAAGGAAAGACCTAAGCTCCGGTACAGACATGGGAGCTGGGGCACCTTTAATCATCCTCACTTTATCTCCCAATGGGTATAACCCAGCCTTGACAATTCTGTAGTCCAGGTAGGTCACTTGGAGTGTCTGAGCACACAGTTTTCCCTTCTAACACATACGCCCACCTGGAAAAAATGTATAAGGACTATGTCCAAGTTCTCTAGGTACTATTGGTCTTCCCGTTACTGCCATATCATCTAGACAAATAGCGACTTGGGGTAGACCTTGTAAAATGCTCTCCATTATTCGCTGAAAAATTGCACAGGCTGACATTACCCCAAATGGCAGTTTTGTGTATTGGGATAAACCATTATGGGTATTAATTGTGGCATACTTCTGGGAATCCTGCTCTAACCTGCTCTAATTATGCAAGTATGCATAATTCATGTCCACCTTGGTGAAAGACAGCCCTTTGCCAGCTTTGTGTATAAATCTTCAACACGCAGGATTCAGTATCAATCCAGCTATGAAAATTAGTTTGTTGGTTGCTTAAAATCCGCACAAAGGTGAACTGACCCTTCTGGTTTCAGACTCAGTATGATCAGTGCTGCCCATTCCACAAATTGGACTAATTTGATGATTACTTTGCTTTCCAGCCTCCTGATTTCCACCTCTATTTCTGCCCAAAATGGCAAATGACACCAAGTTGGCCTTGCAGAATTGTGAAAGTCCATCCTGGTCAACATGTCAGGTGGCTTTGACCCCTTTGATAGTTCTTACACCTTCCTGAAAAACTTCCGGGGATTTAATTTGGACTTCACTGAGGAAGCCATTTTCAAACCAAAAAATGTTGAGCCAATCTAGATGATACTTTCTAAATCAAGATGAATCTATCAAGCTTGGGCCCAAGCCTTTTACTACAATCAGTGGCAACTGAACCCGCTGCTTCTCATAAGAGACCAGAACTGAAATTGTACCCTTAATCTGGTGCAGGTTCTCAGTCTGGCTGAGGATTTATGCAAATTTAAGAGGTGGAGTCCAGAGCGAATTTTGTTAAAGACTGGTTCTGCCATCACTGAAATGATGTGCTGGTATCGACCTCCATTAGAACTGGATGACAATTTAATCAGACATTTAGTTTGATTGGTTCTCATTTGGATGTTGCCCAGTAATTTAATTAATTCCACAACCAAATGGTCTCTCAATATCTCATTCAGGATTAAACCAACGTCACATGCCTCTGCCAGTTGTCTTAATCTAGTCAAAAATCCCAATACAGATTCTCCTGGTTCTCAAATTGCTGAGTAAAACTAATAGCATCCCAGAATTAGAGGAGGCTTGGGTGTTGTAAAATTCCTTAAGTAAGTCTGTCAACTCTTGAAAGGTTTTAATGTCCAGTGCCTTAGGGAATGTTAGGCTCTTAATATCGAAAAAAGCTACATGTCCACAAGCTGTCCCAAGAATTACTCATTGTGTTTCATCTGCTCCAATGTCACTTGCCTGGAGAAAAACATGCATTCTTTTCACACATTGGGCTGAGTCCTCGACTGCAGATTGCAATAACAGGACCCAAATAACAGCATGATACCAGAAATCCTTACCACAACTTAGGTGACTATTGTGAGCGAGTTTCTTCAGGAGCATGCTCTTCTCTCATCACCACTGAAGTAACTCCACAAACACTGGAGTTACCAAGCTCCAAGTTATCTTTCATTTCGACATGGAAAATCCTTCACACTGATTCAGTTTCTTTAGAACCAGCTCCCAGGGTGAACAGAACCTCCCACACTCCTGTTTATACCCGTCAGCCTAAGGTCCCTGATTGGATCAGATTAACAGCCTCAATCAGGAAACTCATATTCTATGATGTCTATCTGGCTGACATCAATATAATCACTACACACATTGTTTAACATTCTAACAGAACTGGGCAAGTTAGATGCATGAAGGATGTTCCCAATGGCAAGTAAACCAAGAATCAGGGGTCAGAGTTAAGAGGAAGGGGTAAACATTTTAGAACACTGATGAAGAGAAATTTCTTCGTGCAGAGAGCAGTAAGCATAAAATTCACTATCAGAGAAAGTGGTTGAGGCCAAAACATTATGTGGCTTTGAGAAAAACAGAGATATAGTTCTTGTGGCGAGAAATTTCAAGGGATGTCAGGCGGGAGGAGTTGCATGATTAGGGTATTGAGATCGATGATCAGCTATGATCATAATGAATGGTAGAGCAGGCTCAAGGGGTTGAAGAGCATACATCTGCTCATAACTTGTAAATTTCTATGGTTATATGTTTAAAATAGGCTCTTCTCTATGGTTGTGAGCATTTTAAAACTGCTAAGGGCTGTGTAGGGACCCAGTTAATTCAGGATCCCACCATTTAAAGTTTAAAGAACAACTGGCTGAACAGAAGCAGAACAAGAAAATGTGTGTGGTAATTGAAACAAATAAAAAAAATTAAAGTGGGCCTTAATCGGGAACAGTGTAGATTAAGCACAACAAATTCAAATGCGAACTGGTTATGCCAAGTGCAATCTTACAAGCACACAGGGTTAAAACAAAAGTAGCTTATAAAGCTGAAGACACAATTGGAATCTTGTTACGAAAATAAGACTAATGCACTGTCCTATTCATCTTGAGAACATAGCAAAATCAAACAACATCAACTAAGCGCCTACAAAAACTCCCTAGCACGAACTGGAAAGTTACATACACTCTATCTGATTTTAATCCTTTGCTGTACTGCTTCATACAAAAGCTGCTGCTCAACTGGATAAGCAGCTGAGAAAATAACGATAGAAATTGGAAATGAGAACCAATACTTTTGGCTTAACTGAAGAGGACCAAAAAGATCCCTGAATCGTGCAGGAAGTGCTGGCACAGTAGCTTTGAGTCAGAGTATATTTCAGAGTTCATCACCTACAGTTGATGCCTACAGATAATAGCCACAGGAAGCAGTCAATCAATTTATTCGCAAGTGCTACGATAAAGGGAAGGCGCGCAATTTCTCATTATCTAAAATGTTGGAGAGGCTAATACTCTTGGTGATTGATTTGAGACATTCGAAAAATACTTCTTGAAATAAAAAAAGGTTAGAGCTTTGACACAGTCTAAAAGATTGCAGAAAATATGAAACCATTGTCGCCAGACAATAGCACCTTCAAGCAGCCCAATGGAGCTAACAGTATTGGCACATTAGCCAGAACTTAAAATTCAAATAAGCTGTGTAGTAAGTGCAATTCGTTGCAACCATAATTCCAGGATTTGTGCATGGCATGCAATAGAAAAGAACAGTGGGACTGATATGTATAAATCTAGTATTTAATTTGCAAGCAGATGTAGTCAAACAGAAAATGTGCAAAATGTGGGCAAACAAATGATAGGTGCAGCAACAACAGCAAGTAATATATCAGAGACCTTTGTAAATATAAGCTGATTGAAAAAATTAACAGCAAGAAAGGCCTGAGACAAGATCCAGAGAGGAACAACTTCCATTCAGAGAATAAACTAGCTTTCCACATTGAGAATGGAACACATGGGGACAAAATCAGGTGGCTAATGTCTTTTGCCACAAGCAGTTAAAAGCAAGCGTAATCTGGTAATCACAAAACTAATTGCATACAATGTGTTACCCATCGACTACAATGGCAAATTAAAAATGTAATGTAGTTTTGACAAGTCTTCATTGAAACCATAAATACTTATATAGTAGACATGAATGAGTCAGAACTGGCAGGATCACCAGGGTGTATGGATCTCAACATTGTGGCTATCAATGGAATTGCAATATTGTCAATTGCACCAGAAGAGCCCAAGGACTTGAATCATTTTGAGGTTTATAACAATTGTTCCCAGGCAAAATCTGTCTACTGCATGTTGGCCAGCATAAAGGTGATTGACTTCAGTCAGAAACAGAAAACCAGCCTCACTATTAAATGTGACATAAAAGAGTGGCCTGACACAATAAAAGAGGACCCAACCAATTGGCCTTACACAGATGAGCTTGGTATTTTGAAAGGCATAATTTTCAAAGGAAAACAAGTATTTGTGCCTGACATCCTCAACTGAGGCATATTGTCCTAATCATACTAAGGGATTAAGGACAAAGAACAGATGAGATGACTAGCTGATGATATCATCTATTAGCCAGGGATTAATAGCGAGATTGAAAAGTTAATGAGGATATGTGAAACATGTCAGAGCTATCAGCCACAATAACTTGAAGAAAATTGCAGCTGCAAGAGATTCTTTCAGTTCATGGGTTCAAGGTTGCTACAGATCAATTTTTTATGAAATTGAGGTGACTTCACCTTAAATACCGATTATTTCTCCAACTTCCTGACTGTTAAAAAAGACACTTCAAATTTGTCCATGACAGATATATTGAGTGCCATGTTGAATTTGTTCTTTGCATTTTAAAACAATAATTTCTGACAATGGGCTGAGGCATATGGGCAGACCTTTTAGGAGTGTGAATACCAAACAGGATATATACCACATGACCACAGTACACCCAATCTCATAGTCTTGCTAAGAGAATATTTCACACCTAAAATCACTTGCAATATGACACGTCAGCACTACACTGTATGGAGTTTGCACATTCTCCGGGTGCTCCGATTTCCTCCAACAGTCCAAATATGCGCAGGTTAGGTGGATTGGCCATGCTAAATTGTCCATAGTGTCCAGAGATGTTAGTGTCCAGGGATGTCAAGGTTAGGTTAGGCATGGGAATTGCAGGTATAGGGTAAGGAGTGGGTCTGTTGGGATGCTCTTCCGGGATCAGTGTGGACTTGATGGGCTGAATGGCCTGCTTCCACACTGTAAGGATCCTATGATCTACACGTCTGAATGCAAGATTACTCTCACCGATAGCGATAATATTTTGAAGGCAAGTCAGTACAGCCTTGATAAGCCAAAGACTTTTTGCTATAAGTTCTGTGTCATATGGTCTTATACTCCACAACCACCTGATGAAGGAGCAGCATTCTGAAAGCTAGTGCTTCTGAATAAACCTGTTGGACTATAACCTGGTGTTGTGTTATTTTTAACTTTCTCCAAAATATGTGGATAGTATGGTCTCACATTGTGGTCATGACGTATCATATTGACTCTAGGTTGTTCTCATGCATGCAGATGTGTAAACCAGCATCAGTTAGACCAATGTATAATTGATTACTTAGGCACTGAAAATTCCTTTAACTGGCAATCTAGTCCCTTATCAGAAAGGATAATGACATTTTCAAGAACATAGGTTCAGGCATTATTATGTTACAGCTGGATTTGCTCAAAATTTGAAGTCTTTCAAAGTAAATTTTTTCCCCCAACATTTTAAAATAAATATTGGGAGCTTGAATCTCACATCTCCAAAAGATTCAATACACTAGATCATTCAACATAGTAGTATTTGATCATTAATCCACCATTAAATAAATAGACAGAATGTGAGGTTTTGTCCTTAAATTTTTCAATGACAACTATTTGCCATAGCTGAATGGATGGGAAGGAACATGTTCCTAAACTTGCTATTCTTGCTGCATAACTAGACACTAAGATATAATCAACAACAGTCAAAACATTCTTCCTCCAATTACTCCTTTCTATCTCCAGGAAAGGGTTGAATTTCCATTTTCTGTTTTCTGTAGCAGCAGCAGCATAAAGTAAGGAGATCCATATGCAGAGAATCCAAGCCATGAAGCAGCTACAATTGTACAGGAGACCACAGGTGAAGACATTACTCAAATATGGTGACTGTTAGGTTCTGAGCAAAAGCACTCAGAAATATTTGACATTGGTTTCATATACATAATAAAAGTAGAAGTTTGTATGGGCTTAGCTCTGCAGACAATAGATACACCTTCTGAGGGACAGGAGCTGTCAGGATATTGTATCTGAACCTCATTAGCATTTTATGCATGAGTTGCCATGCCTATCATATATAAGGTAGGGTATGGCTGGGAGTATGATTGCCAAGTTGCCTCAGCAGGAGAGGCATAACTCAATAGGATTGTTACAGAAGGCAATAAAGATGTTGTGGGTGGGTGGATGGGAGAGGTGTGAAGATAATTGCAAGAACTATGAAGGCAAAGAGAATTTCATGGTACGTTGGACATTTCACACCATTGTTGAAAAACTCCCTTCAGCAAAAGAAAGAGGGCCTTAAGTGGCCATTAATTATCAGCTGCAGTGGGGCAGGTTGTTTGCCTGTAGGAACACCAACCATGGTATTACCGCCAATTTTATGTGCCTTTTACCAATCTGTTAATCTGTCCCAGCAACCTTTGTTACTATTTTCATTAAGTTAGAAAATGTACACATGTTGCTGTTCTGGAGATTCAAGGTTTGTGTATAGTTCATTTTTCTTGTGTAGGATGAATCTTTTTTTTTATTCAGGACAATACTCAAAACCAAGCATCCCATTACTTTCCAAAGGCAGCACCAGGGGGCACCATGTGGCCAGGACTGTGGACAGCACCACATGGTTTATCAATGCAGTTCCATAATTGGTCTCTGGGGCGCATAATACAGAAACAAATCAAGACAAGAATAAACTAGTAAGGGGCTAGTTTTCTGCTCCTGCAAAGTGTCATGCTGTGCATCTACAAAGCCTTGCAAATTGCAATCCAGCTATGAATTGACATAACACACCCTAGAAACATTAATATTACAACAAAATCAGTAATAAAAAGCAACTCCTGTTACTTTGCTGCACAGTTGTTCTGTACTGCAATTAGAAAGTCACTGATTTGATTTTATTATTATTTATAATGAACTATTCAATCACTGTTTAACAGATGTTTAACAGATGTAATGATCATGGCATCTATTTGAATGTTATATTGGACAGCAAATAGATGAATTACATTTGATAAATACAGGATATAAGGGTGGTATCTAACTCTTCACAAATAGATCAAATTTATAATGGTTTCCATTCTATGATACAATCTCCGTCTTGTGCTCATATACTTAGATGAAGAACACTATGTTAAAGAAGACGAATTTTCCAGGCAGCCTTTTCATTCCTGCTGGTAACATTTGTTTGGGCATCGATTGAAAATTTAATATTGCACCTTACTGCCTCTTTCCCAGTGAAATCCCAGTATATGCAATTTTTATTGGTTCTTCATACCAGCACTACATGAAAGAATTTGTTTCAATAATTAAGTAAACCGTAATGTATAGAGATCCAAGACTAGACCATTTGCATTGATTGCAATGGGATTGCACAGTACATTTGGGTAGCACAGATCTGAAGAGAAGGTCCTGTCGAAATAAATTCTGAAAGGGCAAAATTCATATTGAATTATTTACTATCCAATCACTTTTTTGGATTTTTAAAGAAACTTTTAAAAAATTATATCTTTACTGCATTTTGTGATCTTGCCTTTGTTTTGTGACATCAGAATACTTTTTGGAATAGTTAAGCAGCTGTACAAGCAGGTAAATATCACTTGCAAAATTCCTGGAAACCCACCAACTGCTATATATACCAAAGATCAACAGCAAAATGTGGCATTCAAACTTTATCTCCAGATCAATGAGTGACAGCCCATTTATCTGTAAGAATCTCAGACCCATGCTGGTTAGCAGGGTAATTCTACATTCATAACTGCAGTCACTTTTAAAGGGCCCCATTTATAGTATTTGAAGGATAATGGTACTAGCTTGAAGGAAGATGCAAGAAAGATCAGCAGGTGCTTCTGCTTGAATATCCTTTCATATCCACTATTCTGCCAACAACTTACTTGCCAATAACTTGACAGACTCTAGATAAACAACAAGCCAGTTGCTAAACTATGCCATCTCTTGCAGCAGCGACAAAGTCATCACCACATTCAACAATTGTGAATCCATTTTCTTTCACCCAGTTTGGGGACCATTGATTACTTGTAGAATTGGCTAATGTGTTGCTCACACAAGTACTGTCAACTCATGAAACACAATCAAATCCATGTTTCCTTCAGTTTGCTCACTGCATAACAGGAGCAGATAACATAGCTCACTGACTTCACCATTTCTTGACAGTTTTTTATGAATTAAGGGTCATTGATGGTATCCCGTTTGCCATCAAGGAAACAGGTTGCTACTTTTACTCAGCCAATGCCATATTTACTTCTTACAAGACTTCTCTTCAGCTTCTCCAATAGCAATGAAAACTCCATCTACCAAAAGCAGTTACCTAAAATATAAGTTGGTTTTGTATTTCTATGTCTGAGTTTGTTGTTTCTAAACTTGATGTCCCTCATCTTCAATATCTAAAATACAAGAGTATCATCAAAATAGGAGATGAGAACCCTTTCACACTTGCTTGGATGGATTGTTTCAATGTCTATTAGTAAAAGGTTAATTTCAGTTCAGATGATTTTGGTTATTCCATGTTGGTTATATGAAGCACACCACTGTCCTAGACTAGGACAACATCCCTGGCATCGAGGCACTAACCACCGTTGATCGGCCATAATGGGCAGATACATCATCCTCATGATTGACACAAGGCTGCCCAAGCAGGTGCTCTATTCCAAGCTTCGTAATGGCAAGCGAGCCCAAGGTGAACAGAGGAAGCACTTCAGTGATACCCTCAAGGCCTCACTGGTGAAATGTGGAATTCCCACAGACACCTAGGAGTCACTGGCCCAAGACCATCCAAAGTGGAGGAGGAGCATCCAGGAAGTCATTGAGCATCTCAAGATTTGCCATCAGGGGAAAGTGGAAGCCAGACAGAAACAGTGAAAGGCGTGCACTGCCACACCAATTCCTCACCCACCCTTTTCCACAACCACCTTCTTCCCCAAGTGTAACAGAGTCTGCAGTAGCCACATTGGTCTGTACAGCCACCCAGAGATTCATCCTGAGAGTGGAAGAGACATCTGCAAGGAATTATCAATGATGGTGATGATGATATGAAGCTTAGATAAATTATGCGGTCAGTCGATTGTGACTATTTTAAATCAATGTTTTCTTTTAAAACCCATTTCAATCCATGCAAGTGCCCAATATTTAAATAGATAATTGAATATGAAAATCAATAGTCCATATATAACTGCTATCGCAATAACTTGAAGATGCAGGCTGCTGTAACTTGCTGGCAGTTTTGGACAGCTATCAATGTAAGTAGACAGCTCCAATCCAACGACAACAGAAAAGGGAGAATCATCAGAATGGTAGCCTGAAGTCATGTAATGCAGAACTTGCATTGCATAATACTGCATGTAATAAATAGAGTGAGCTGAGATACTCGTCTAATCTTGCAAAAAAGCTGTGGCTTGTTTTGTCCTATTCTGTGCATGTTTTTCAAAGCAAGGATGTGAGCACTTTCAACAAAAGTGTAACATTTACAATATTTGAACCACCCCCATGTTTGGTTTCTTTCATTTGTATTTCATGTCATCTTGTCATTGAAGTAGCCCTTGGATGTCACACGAGCAGAGATGTGCTCAACCTGCAACCAATCCTGAGTACCAATGAGCCATCACCATTGTATCAACAAGTCATTAAGTATTACGTAGTTAGGCTGCATTACAATTCTCATATATGTAAAGCTTCTTGAAATCATTAATTCCCCAAGGCTTTCTGTTGCAACAGCTTGCTTTGCTGAAGAATGGATATACAGGGTCAACAATAATATGGCAGTGAGAGGTCTCAGCATGGGCCAGCAGTAAATGAGAAACAAATTGACAAGTAACACTTTCTGCAAATCTTGAAATTTAACTGATCAATGATCGTAAATGAAAACCAAAAGAATGTGGATGCTGGAAATCAGAAACAAAAGCAGAAATTGCTGGAAAAGTGCTGGAAAAGCTCAGCAGGTCCAACTGCATCTGTAGAGAGAAATCAGAGTTAACATTTTGGGTCCAGTTTCCTGAGGAAGGGTCACTGAATCTGAACTGTTAACTCTGACTTTTCAACATTTATAACTGATATTGTTTGGTAGTCTTAAATTAGCAACTTTCTTCAGAAGTGTCAGTCATTGTTTTCTGTATCTAACTGCAAATTATGAAGTCAGTGCATTCAACAATAATAAACTTTATTAATATTGTTTCACTGGGTATGCTGCAGTAATTCTCCCCAGGTCGATGTCTGGCTTTCCAAAGAAAACATGCCTTCGTATATTCAACTCATGCTGCAATATCTTAACTTTACACGGCAGTAAACAGGTTATTTGAGTGGTGCACATACACTAAAGGGCAGTCTTAACTCAGTTCATCCAGGATAAACCAGTTGAGCAATTAATTTGATGCATTTAACACCCAATTAGGCTGGCTTCCCACAGCTTCCAATTTTAACTGGCACTTCTAAGCAGGTGTCAGTGACACCAACTAAGAGCTACTGAATTTCTTTGGATATGTAAATCAGGTGCCAATGAACTCGATGGGCACAGTGGAAAATTTAACTGGAGGTCTTTCAGAACAACTTTGTAGAAATAACAACCGAGGACAAGAACTTGTCCTGAATGTACAGGAAGAGTTTAGGCCTTTCCAGCCCTGAGTATCCTCTGGGGGTTATGAAGAGGTCTGCCTCAGAGTCAGTAATCTCAGGGTTTTTGTTTGCTGCCTCTGTGTTTAATGTGTATGCTCTATATTGATTTCTCACTGCACACCCCACCAAACCACCGCCATGACCCCACCAAAACAGGTGATTTATTTATAGTGCAGACTAGACTAGACATTGGATAGAGTTGAGATAAGTAATATGGAAATATTTGAAAAAGAAGATTAATTTTGAGAGAATAGATTGAGATGTATGTATGAAATAATTATACATGTTTTGAACCAGGTGAACATAAGATATATGAATTAGCACAATTAGATTGCAGTTGGATTTTTTTTAAATTATACATTGAAAGTATTTTACATACATCAAAGAATGGTGCAATTCTGTTTGTCCAGATGAAAGTGGCATTATCACAAAAGATAAGCCTTTTCAATCAGTCAAGTCAACTATCTGTGAGCAACCTGATTTTAATTAGCCGAGATTTGATTTAAAACAACTTTACTTAAGTTTTACTAGCTACTTGGTGCCCACTAGTCAGTTTCTTCATAAATTAAATTTCACCAGAAACTTTTAAAACATATTTTAGTGCCACCTTAGAAACCTGCAAATGAGCACAATTAGCAGACACACACCATGGTGAATCACCGTGATCAGAGATAGACCGATTCTTTTTGGAATTGGACGTGTTCTAGCATGATATTGTTTGAAACTGATTTAAAAAGAAACTAGTGGAAACTCAATTTGCAATGGAAATGGAAATAACCCATACTTGAAATTCCTTGAACTACTCACTGTCATTAAATTGGCTGGTTTTGGGTGAATAAATAAAGTAACTGACCAGAAAGCATGTCCCAGAACTCTCTTTGAAATGTTTCACGTGTTCACCTGTCACTTATTTCTGTGGAGAGCAACAGTAATGTTGATTTCCCACAAACTGTAAAATTCCAAATTCTACATTTTATCTTAATAGATAGAAACCAGAGAATAATATGCACCAACTATGATAATAAAAATTACTTTAATGCTCCATTCCATTTTTCCTGATTTATTCCCTTCATTTCCTGAGTATCCTTTGTCATTGTGAGGGTAGATGTTATCATTCTCAGTGCTGTTCTACATGCCTTTCCACCAAGAAGCATCCTTGCATTGTGCAAATGTGGAGGGTTACTTATTTTTTTCCATTTAATGATCTCTCTCTCCTCCATTCCATCACATACCAGATCCTCTAAATAAAAGTGCCAGCAAAGATCAGCAATCAAATTGTAAGTGTCTAGCCTTAAATCTAATATTGCTGTTACCAGACTGGTTCAACGAAGTATTTCTTTAGAATCTCACTGTCAGTTCAAATTGAAGTAGTTTAGTTATAATTAAGCTCACAAATACTTACTGATCTGAGCATTGGTGTGGTGAAATAAACTGAAGCACTGCATTAGCTGCCTTTGGCCGTATAAATCATCAGCTCTGAAATTAGTTAAATCTTGATCACAGTCATGGTTAATTTTAGCAGACTGCTTCAAAAGCCAATTCAATAAACCGTTTGCATCAGCTATGATGACTTTTGCAACAAACTACATTTTAATAGGCATATTTACCAGTAAGTTAGGTTTTAGTTCAACAGATGAGAATGTTTTGAGTTGCTTTCTGAAAGATTTGCTGTTTACTTTGGGTTATATGCATCAAATACAAAGAGCTGAGTAATGCAGAGAGGACAGCTTTCGTCCTGTATGAATTGCTGTTGTGCAGACTGCATGTGCTGTATCAGCCTCTACCCTCTCATTATTAACTTTCCTTGTTTGTCATCAATCTTCATTTGGTTCAGGTTGCCTTTGCAGTAGCTGCAGCAGGATGGCGTAGGCTGTTCTAGCATCTCTGTGTCTTTTATAATCTATTCTTACGCTAGCATTTTTATTACAGACCAGAATTTCTCCACATCTTTGAAATATGTTGCATGATTTGTTACAAACCTCAAGTGCAAGATTAAAGTGACAAAGCATTGTCTGCCAAATCGTAATAGACTTCAAAACTATAAATAATCTGCTGGGTAGTATTTACTTATACTTGTCAATATATTGATCTAATGCTAAAGAAATGTCAGTAACTTAAATTAATGATATAGCAGGACAAATGCTTATTTGTGTTTTAAGCAGACGTTTATTATTTTGTGCTAATTAGTCCAACTTTTTCTCTTAACAGAAACTCCTTGGAGATTTTCATAAGTGTACATAAAAGTATAATCACTAGATGTGATGTTTAACAGCTTACTTTTACTGCAGAGGAATGTCAAAGCTCCAATTATTTTCACTGATTTGCTGCTAATAACACTGTTCAATGAGTACTTCTGATTAAATATCATTTGCAGACACTCATTTTCAGCAGACAATATAATTTATTTTTCCTTTCTACTGCCCCCCGCCCCCCTTAATCCTGCATAGACCCTCCCCCACTCAATCCTGTATAGACAGTACCTGCAAGCCGCAGTTTGGATTATCAAATTTAATCTTGGCGTTACACAGCCGGCAGTCTTTGCACTCTGCAATCGGAATCGTTCATGGCGGTCTCTATGACTCTCATATATTAAAAAAAACAGATCTGGTGATATGTTTTCACAGTGACAGAAAAAAAAATGACAATGAAGAACCACTTTCCTTTTTCCTCAGCTTTCAAAGATTGAAATAGCAATCTGTAGATTACTACAAAAAATAATGAGAGCATTCAATAGATTTGTCTGAGGGGCGAGGGGAAGAAGTTAATTGCTATTTTGCCTTCTCGTCCCATCGCGTCACCAACTTGCACCAGAATAGAAAGCTGTCAGATGGTTTGGTGCACGTCTCACGAGTTGGTTCTTCGCGGTTTTCCCGTTATATTTGTTTTCGGGGGATGCAGTTGTTTGTCTAATAGAGACAACAGCAAATTCAGTTTCCAGCGGCGATACGCACTGGCGAGGAAGGGAGGTTTGGGGAGGGAGGGGGGCGGGGTGGAAGGTAGGAAGATACACTTCCACTGTGCCAGGCAAGAACCAACAACAGCAACACGCATATATTTATCTTTGGAAAAAAAAGCAATGGAACTGAACGCTCAGTGTCCCGCAGAACTGTGAGCGAGAGAGAGCCCTGCTTCCCGCTGTAGCCGCCAGTTTTATTTCTAACATGAGATAAACAACTACCGCTTTTGTTAAGCAAAAGCTGGTGTTTGCCGGCTTATTTGATATCTCCAAGACCGGGGGGAATGGGGAGTTTGTAAATTTAATATTTTGAGCCCCCCCCCCCTTTAAAGTGAAGTTGCTTGGAGTGCAACGTTGGCTCTACCCACCTCCCACTGAACCGGGAAAAGTTGCTCCAACAGCGTAGTAACCACATCGTTCCCCACCCCCACCCCCACCCCCAACCGCCAAGTTTCGTCTCTTATTTAACGTGAAGGCGTCTAGTTTCTGTAGGACTGACACACGCATTGGATGTTATACGTAAGGAATATAAAACTGCGTGCATGCATTGAACCCAATGTACATACGCACATAACAGAAGCAGACAAACAGAACGTGCTTTTTTTGAACACTCTCGCCCTGCCTGGCAGTTCTTGAGACAAACAGTTTTTTTCTGATCCTGAACATTACTGAAAGTGCCCGGGGAGAGAGAGGAGAGAAAATCCATGGAGTTTTCTGCATTAAACAGAAACGTGGAGAGATATAATTACCCCCTTTTTTTCCTGGCATTCAATGGATGTGCAGTCTGTGTAATTGTCTCCGGGATTTGAGTAATATACCTCGGCAAACAGCAGCGTGAGACCGCAGTGGAGCAAACGTAAAACTGGGGAGAAAAAAAAGATTTTTACTTCGAAGTGAAACCATTCAGGTTGGAAGCGCAACGGTATTCATGCCCGTAACATCTGGCTGTGAATTGATTTTTTTTTCACTCTCTCTCGCTCTGTCCCTCCTCCCACTTCACCGATCAGACGAGATTTTGTGTGTCTGTGTGTTTTAGTGTCCGCGGTACTGGCTCTCGGCAGAGTGCATTAGTTCTTCCAAGTGAGGTGGCGAAGAGAGAGAGAGAGACCAAACTAGAATCATCAGAGAAGCTGATCACATCCTGGACAAAAAAAAAGGAGAAAGAGTGAGTGAGTGAGTGAGAGAGAGAGAGAAACGAGACAAGAGGCTCGCTGGACGGAATATGCAGAGATTGCAGAATTTAGTCTTCCAGCACATTGTGCACACCGATCAGTGGGACAGCAAGGAGCTGACACCAGGCACCAAGTGCAACTGAACAGAGTCCGGATTTTTATGTTTATTTTTTGTGTGGGGGGCGGAAGGAGGGGTGGGGGTAGGGAGGGTGAGGGGGTCGCAACCTGACCACCATGGATTGCAATGCCTGAGAGTGCTTTAGTATTTGTAGTATTTTTCTTGGTGTGGCGTGGTGGGTGGGGGGTTGGGGGGAGAGGGGGGGTGGGGGTGGGGGGGGGCGGTGGGTCTGCCGTTTTGCGATGCTCTTAGGAAACTAGCGGGGCTTCGAATGGTTCAGCCTTTCTGCTGGGGGTCCGTACCCGTGTACTTCTGCCTGCATTGACAGGCCCTGGCACGCTGGACTCGGGCGGAGAGGGGGGGGCTCTGTGATCTCGCCTCGTTGGGTTTTATTTCCGAATAAGGTAGCCCCCCACTCTTCATCCTACCTCCCCCCCCCCCCCCCCCCACCACCACCACCCCTCCCCCCCAATCCGTTGAGACCATTCATGACATTGAGATATGGGAGACTGTTGTCTGAAGATGTGTCTTGCGCTGCTGCTGGGGCTGCAAATCCTGGTGGCTTTGGTTTGGGGCAACACGACCACGGACCTGTGCGAGAAGATGTGCTCCTGCACCGAGGTGGAAGGCGTGCTGCACATCAACTGCGAGGAGAAAGGCATCTCCGACCTGCAGCACTACAGCGCGCCCACCTCCCGCTTCTACCAGCTCTTCCTGCACCACAACTCGCTGTCCAAACTCTTCCCCAACGAGTTCGCCAACTTCTACAACGCGGTCACCCTGCACCTGGAGAACAACGGCTTGCACGACATCATCCCGGGGGCTTTCCTGGGGCTGCAGCTGCTCAAGCGGTTGCACATCAACAACAACAAGATCAAGGGCTTCCGCAGGCACACCTTCCTGGGGCTGGACGACATGGAGTACCTGCAGGCGGACTTCAACTTGCTGCGGGACATCGACCCCGGCGCCTTTCGCGACCTCAACGAGCTGGAGGTGCTGATCCTCAACGACAACCTGCTGAGCTCCCTGCCGCCGGACCTCTTCCAGAACGTGCCCATCACCCACCTGGATCTGCGGGGCAACCGGCTCAAGACGCTGCCTTACGACGGCATCTTGGAGTTGATCCCCGGGGTGGCGGAAATTCTCCTGGATGACAACCCCTGGGACTGCACTTGTGATCTGCTGCCCCTGAAAGGTGAGCTGCAAGGGCCGGCATTGACACTCATGGCGGGAGGGGGGCGGGGGGGATGGTGGTAGGGTGGGGGGTGGGTGTGAGTAGAAGGGCAGATTATCATCATTGGTTAATATTAACACTAGATGGCAGAATTGGGTAAAACGGCTCAAAGAGCAGCGTCCGTCCGACTGCTTTAAAAAGGCAACTGGAGCACCGGGTGCGTTAAGTTCTGACAGTCTGTGCCAAGTCGAAGTGAACATGAGTTCACAGCGCAGAACAATACAGCCTTAACTGACCCACACAGTTTTCATTCAGAGTGGCTTTGAGAAGCAGAAAGGCGGCTCAGTCAATTGATGAGATTGTTGGGCTCCAGCGCATACTGCTAGAGTTCCAGTTGTGTTGCTCTTTTGAGGATGTCCCTAATAGCCATAACACTTGGCAAACACTGCAGCATATAGAGCCTAGTGCTTTCTGTGCCATTTTCTTTCCCCGCTGTGATATTCTCCTTCACAATTGTTTTTCTTTCATGGTTTGTTTCCTTAGCTGCTTGCCATTCAAAGAACTGGTAGAGATTTAAAGTTGGGGCGATGAAATACTGCAATTTCAGAATGCCGTCAATTCACTCGGTTAGCAATTTTTCACAGAACAAAGTTGTGCTAATTACAGCTGGAAGTGGGTTTGGATTTGAATATGAACTGTTTATGTTCATACTTTGCTGAATTATTTTGCTAAGATACTTTTGTGATACATTTTAACATTTGGCAGCAGCTAATAATGATTGCTATAACAAAATATGAGGATTATCTCCAATCTATATTATTTTTCCCTTCAAGAATGGCTAGAACACATCTCTTATTCAGCCCTGATCGGAAAAGTAGTTTGTGAGGCACCTTTGCGATTACAAGGAAATTACTTGAATGAAACATCCGAATATGATTTATGTCCTTGGAAGGTTGATAACGATTTAAGTCTCGTTGCTCCCCCTGCTCAAGGGGCTACTGGACTGCCTGCAACCCCGGTATTTCAGCATCCGAGGTCACCAACATCAGCATCCATGCACAAAGGACAGTTGAAGCCAAGTGGAAATTGGCAGCAAAAGACAAGACCTTCAGCTAACGTTGTACCGAATGGCAGCAATAGCCCTCCTTTGTTAGCTGGATGCCCCACAGCCTGTAGCTGTTCTTTCAATAACCCTGAATCAGGTCTTGAGGTTAACTGCAGGGGCAGCAAGCTTGAAAGTATGGCTGACCTCCAGCCCAAACCAATAAAAGCACAGGAACTGTTCCTAAGACAGAATAACATAGAAATCATTAGGAGAAGTCATTTCGTGGATTACAGCAGTTTGACTTTGTTGGATTTGGGAAATAATGCCATAAAGTTAATAGAAAACAACACTTTCCTTAATCTCACTGATTTGCGATGGCTGTATCTGGATAACAACAACTTGGAAACTCTCAACCCTGATATGTTTGCTGGTCTGCAAAATACAGAGTACCTGAATTTGGAGTTCAATTTAATTCAGTTAATCTTACCAGGCACATTTAATTCAATGCCAAATCTGAGAGAATTGTTTTTACATAACAATCTGTTGAAATCTTTGCCTGTCGATGTGTTTTCTTCTGTCTCCCTCTCCAAGCTAAGTTTGCACACTAATTATTTTATGTATCTCCCAGTTACCGGTGTTTTGGATCAGCTAACTTCAGTTGTGCAAATCGACCTTCATGGAAATCCTTGGGATTGTTCATGTAACATCATAGCATTCAAGCAGTGGGTCGAGAGAATGGGCACTGACGTTGTTGTGAGTGAATTAAAATGTGCATCTCCTGACCAATTTTGGGACAGAGATATAAAGTCGATAAGCAATGAGCTGATGTGTCCAGAGTTGTACGCAAAAATCCATCTGACATTTTCCTCGTCAAGTAACATTACCATATCAACAGAGACAGGGACTCACGTGAATCCTTATTTGGAGACTAGCAGAGTTTCAATTTCAGTGCTGGTACCTGGCCTTTTACTAGTCTTTGTCACGTCTGCCTTTACAGTTGTTGGCATGCTGGTGTTTATCTTGAGAAATCGTAAGAGATCGAGAAAACGGGAAAACAACTCTTCTGCTTCAGAAATTAACTCCTTGCAAACAGTGTGTGACTCTTACTGGCACAATGGGCCTTACCACGCAGAGGGACCTCACAGAGTATATGATTGTGTTACACACTCCCTTTCAGACTAGGCTTCACAAAATCAAATGCTGAAAAATATAGTGTGTGATTTTAAACAGCAAATTGTGTGGAGATGAGGTCATTACGTTGACAGTTAAGCTCCTGATGTAAATAATAATGCTGTAGGCTTCTGCTAAAATTCTGCAACAGAATGTTGAACTCAGCTTTCTAATGAAAATAGAAAGTACACATGCTAAGAAAGTACATATAACTCTTAGAACTAACAATTTTTCTCCTGCTGTGAAACATACATTTATTTCAGAAGAAAGCACAGACACTACTGTGCTTTTCAATGGTCTTTTCATGTTGATATTCCGAATGTAAATGACAATTAATCAGTTGTATAAAAAAAATATAAAGATGATCTGTTGTTGTTTGGAGATATGGAAGAATTGTAAAAAAGAATACACAAATGGGGAAATAGATTTCAGCATTTAGGTTTTATGGTTGTAAAGTTGCACGAACGCATGAATGTATTGTACAGAACTGTCTAATTAGAATCAAGTGATGCATGTCATGCATGAACTCAACGCCACAGGGATACACCACATAGCTGGAGGAAATAGCTATTACTATGCTCCATTCACGAGTACTAATTGTATTCTATGAAGTCATGGATCCAGTATTGAACCCTGTTTATTTTTCTGTGATTATAAATTGTGCAGTTTGTGCTATTATTGCTTCGATAAGGTGTAAGCTGCAAATTCATCTTGTTTTAGACCATATTTGTTTGTGCATGGTTAGTAACTATTTATTTTATATTATGAATTTTTCCATGTTTTTTGGTGTTATTTTGTATTTGCTAATGCCTATTTCCATCTAAATTTCAGAGCAGTTACTATGTTTTGTACCGTGCTATAGGAATTAAAATGGCCAATGGAATATTCTTTTTTTTAAATTTTGGGAATAAATATATAAAGTACACATAAGCATGCCCAATTTATGTCACTCAGTTGCTCAAGTTGCATCAGTGATATGATGTAACCTGTTCAAGTCATCATTATGTAACATAATAAAACAGAACAAACTATGGAGGTGCACTTAGAGGACATTTAATAGGATTATTTTAGAGTTTTATAACGGCAAATTTTTCAACATTAAAATGGCTGGTTTAGTCTGAAGACTGATTAAGTTATTTAGTCCTCATGATGGCAAAACTCCCATTCATTCAAAGAGTATGCTTGTATTTATGGGTAATTTAAATGTTTATCAATCTCCATTTTGTTTGAATGTTTTGCAGCTGCTTAGATTTTAGGAGACCCTGAAAGTTTATTCAGAAGCATCATGGTATTTTTCTTCGACTGCAGAAACCGGTAGCACAATGGTGCAGAAAAATGATTGAAATTTCCAAGGCTGTATATGGGATGATCCTCTATTTTCGCATTGATCTGTGAACTGCCATGTCAGTTAACTGGTCAACACATTAGATTGACAGTGCAAAGTGCTGGAAGTCTTGGCAACAGATACCATGTTAATAGAATATATTGGAAGTAAATGGTGTCTCAGCTCATAAAATCCCTCCTTTGTTTTAAAAACAACCCATGTTGTTGCAGTGTTCAGGATTTTTTTTTTAAAAAGCAGCCCTCAACCACATCCTGTGACTTTTTTGAAAGATCAATCAAGCATCAATCTGACAACTTACAATATTCCATTCATGTAAAACAGCTAAATGCTAATGTCAAATAAATGGTCGCTGATGTAGTGGTGTGGTTTTACAGGCACTGGTTACCCTACATTAATTTGTGAAAATCGCCTTGTTTCTTATGTGGGTTTAAATGCTGCTTGTAAACTGTCTGACCACAGGGAGCTTCACAAATTTCTGGAATCCTTTCATCATCTGACATCCATGCCCTCATTTTTCAGTAATTGGCCTTGAAGCAAGAATCCTGGATGACCCTACATTTTTGCAAACTAGGGTGCTTGGGCAAATTTATTACAGCTGCAGCAACCCTGGTAGAATTACCAAACAAGGATAGATTAGAGATTAAATTCTAAAATACCCCTGTTCAGCATCGGTCTATACTGCACCTGACAGAATGTGACCTCAGAGAACATCAGTAGTACAAGGCATAATTCTTCTCTAATTTGATGCTTTCATTTTTTTTTGTACAAATCAGGAATATATCTTGGATTGTCTATATAATTTAAGAATCATCATTATTAAATTATGCAGTGTGAAAATTAGTATATGAGTAACACATTTGTATGAAATTCCCTTGTCTGTTCATTTAGTAGCCATTCTAATGCTTTAATGATTCCGTTAACATATCAAAGAAGTTTTATTCAACCTTGCTAAGTAATTATAGGATACTATAAACACAGCATAATTCTAAAGCCCATCATATAATACTGTTCTTTTTAAATTATTTTAAGAGAGTTAAGGAATTTATCCCAGAGGATGTGGTGGAATCTTAAAGACATTTTGTAAAATGAGAACATTTGAGCTGTGTAGAAAGTGAAATTAATGCCCAAAATAGATTCCTTTCCAAAGTAGGAATTTATACTGAGACATTGTATTCAAGAAAGATAATGAGGAATTGTTGACGAATTATGGGAAAAAAGGATTTCGTGGTGAGCCCAACATAGGAGAGAAACTATTGCAGATGAACCTGAGAGAAATGGTGAGCTAGATGGGCCTATCTTTTCAAATCTACCTGTCTGAGTTTTGGTTCAAATGCTGTTAAGCTGCATCTCAGTCATTCCTGTGGCTGCATTTGGAGGGAATGCTGTATGTAGAGCAGCAAAGAAGGAGGTGGTATATGTCTAACAGGGCTATAGGTGGGGGTGGGGGGTTATGGAGAAGGGTGAATATGTGTGTGTGGTGCAGGGGTATTTGAGGGAAGGACAGATAATGTGTGTGATGGGGATGTGTAAAGAATGGTGGTTTACAGGTGGTGGCGTCAAAGCTGATTGTTGGGAGGGAGCAATGTATACGTGGGAAGGTTTGTACATGAGGGGCAAAGATATGGAGGGTAGGGGGGGGTGTTGTGTAGGGGGATTGTGAGGAGGTGTGAGGGTGTGTGGGAGAAGCAAGTGGAATATTGGAATTTCCCAGAAGGAGAAAACAGTCAAATTGGCAAATGACACACAATGATGCAACTCATTTTGTTTATTTCAATGTGGAGGTCCAGTATACTCAGCAATTACATTTCAAGTATTACTATTTCTTTTTTCAATGCTCTTTCTCTTTAGGGTTGAGGAGGCTGGTGTGGGGAAGAGCTATGTATATGTAGAGATGCAAGCAAGATTTTCTTTGCAGTGTTCTTCTGAAACAAGCATTACAGTTATTTGTAACACTTCAAACTCGCAATTTTGTTTTCTAATCAACCCGCAGAACTAAATGAAAAAATTGTAAAAGTGAGAAATTTTGAATGAACAGCTGACTTTTTTTTTAAATAACCTTCTTCTGTGAATTCAAGGTTTCCTCAAGAGTCATAGAGGGTTGGCTGATTGTCAAAGCTTGTGATGAAGGTCTGTCCTCTTTAACACTAGAATAGAGTTTTTAGAGGGAAATAGAATTTCTTCAGATAATTGGATGCCTTTGTTAATTAGACATTTCATTACCAATTAGGAAATTAGTGATGTTCTGATTTTTGTAATGAGGTGGAGATAGATTTGACTTTTTTTGTCTGTTCACAGTATCATCATTCTCAGAACACATTGATAGCAAAAGTCCATTAATTAGGACACTGTGGTTGAAATTAAATTGCCCTATTTATCAAATTGCTTGCATTGAGTAAAAATCAATCAGTCTTGGTTTAATGCACTGGGAACCCATTGGTTCTTGAGAAACATCCCTATTTAGCACAACTAGCAGATAGACCAGGCATTTTAACATATCAACTGAATCCTTTACCAAAACAGGATAAAAAGATATTAAAAATGAACAGCATTTTGAAAAGTACAGAATATAGAAAGGATGAATGGGAATAACACAAAGAGACACAAAGAAATATAATTGCTTACAAAGTGCATATGTGTGAAATAGAAGAGGGTTAAATGGCTGTTAGGATTAATATTACTAATACTGAAAAATATAAATTAAAAACACAGAAGAAAAATGTTTGATTAGTTGGGTGTTTTTTTTTGTTTTCATATATCATCGCAAACTTATCTTGGATAATATTATGAAATATTGGAAGGATTTCCAATCTGATTAGCACTCTGACAGGCTGCAGTCTGAACACTCTTTCCATGCCTGCAATTGTCTTTCTGCCAGCCAATAAGGTCATTAGCCTTAAGTGGCACACGAGGTTCTGAAGAGTGAGGCCTGAACCCTCAATAGTTGCAGTAATGAAAAGTAGAGAAGGAAGCATGAATGATTTGTGAAGTAGACCGCAGGAGATGGGGAAGAAACTAGGCCTGTGTTGTTTTATCACAAAAACCAGTCTTCTTCTTTCTCCCTAAAATATTGGAACATCTATCCTGTACATCCTGTTTTCGATACTGTCTTTTAATTGAATTTATTCATCAAAGTTATGGCGATTAATATAGAATGTGATAAGCAACTATGTAATTGGATACAAGTCTGGATCTTGCGAGGATGAATTGGGAAAAGTATAATGTTATCTATGGATACCACAACCTAGCGATTCAGCAACATATGGTGCAATGGTGAGGGTGGATGTGCATTCTGATTTTATGTGATTATGTCATGGGATCAGAAAATATTTCCAAAGCTTTGCACCATCACATTAAATGTGCCGAGTAGAGTCTTTATATGGCTTGTAGAGAGGATGGCCTTGATAACCTGAAAAGCTTAACATAAATATTTGTTGATATTTTGTTCTGAAGATGTTAGATGTGTGACATTGATGAACAATTGCTAGATACCTTTGTATATTTTAGATTTTAATTTTTTTCTTTCATTTGTTTCTCCTTTGTTTATATTTTATTTTCACGTTATGCTAACCTATACTGAAAAGAATTATTAAGAAATTATAATAATACAATGACCACGATATGCTCATTATTTTATCTTTCTGAGATTTAATTCAACATTGAGAATTATAATGTGATTGTATACTTTATTTTACAATTCTCTCTTTATCTTCCGAAGGCATTAATTGTTGATACGTTCATCTTACCCAAATGGCCATTTTACAGGGATAAATTAAAATGGAATAAAATTACTGACTATTTGAACATATGGGGCATTACATCATGCTTAATTTTGTCCTCTTCCAACATCCACGCACACATTTTCTTTTTAGCATGCATTACTCAGTACACCTGCAACCACTGAAACATATGATAGTTGGTACATCCCTGAAGAATTCCTGGCTGATATGAGCAAAATTAGGATTACACTTGGAGACTCTTATGTTCCATTGGGCACTGAAATGTGCAGTGGAGTTGCTCATGAACTGCAATATTAAAAACATCTTTGATACATCATCTTAACCATCGAACATCTAAAGATTTATTATTGGAAATTTATCAGATAAAAGTTGACACCAAGCCACATAAGAGGAAAGTTGGGACAATTAATTGGTTTAAAGCTTAAGGGAAGAACTTTGTTATAAGAAGAAACTAACCAGGAGGACGAGAATGGGCGAAGTTGTAGATGGGAATGCAAAAACCCTAAGACCGAGCATCTGAAGGTATAGCTGTCTCCTGTGGAGCAATGAAAATTGGGGATGTGCCAAAAAGGCAGGAGGAATGTTGTGATCCTAAAAAATTGTAAGAGAATGCTACAGAGACAGTGAGGAGGTCATAGAGGAACTTGAACAGAAATTACAATAAGTGCAACAATTTTCAAGATCCTTTGGAAAAAGTACCCAAAGTGCTATTTTTCGCATTAATAATAGGGAAATTATTTGCCTTAAAAAGAATAATCACCTTATTTGTGGAGGTATATTTGGACAAGGAATGCATTACCCTTATGTATCTTCCCAAGTGTACTATCTCCACAAGTGCTTTAGTCAGTCAATGTACCTGGGCTGTATATTGAACAAGGGGCTAATTCCTTGTTCCCTAACTCAGGGGAACTCAAGTCAAAAGCAACTGACATTAGTTAACCTAGAAATGACTGAAATTAATGGAAAACCTTTTGAGGCACAGTGGTAATGTTCCCTACCCTGGACCAAGAAACCAGGGTTCAAATCCCACCTGCTCCAGCGGTGTGTAACAACATCTAAGGACAGGTTGATTAGAACTATAGGTTAAATGATTGGAATAAATAGAATAGCTCTTGTGGCATGGTGGTAGTGTCCCTAGCTCTGAGCCAGGAGGCCTGGGTTCTAAGTCCCACCTGCTCTAGAATAGTGTCGTGATCTCATTGAACAGGAGATTAGAAAATGCCTTAGAATGGATGGGGACTAACGCAACTTAGAGATCACTCCTCCATCAACTCAACTAACTGGTTTATTTGGGTAGTTAACTTTTGGCACTGTTTAACATTTGTTTTCTGGCAGTTGATTTCAGTACAAAATACTGAAGACAAAATACTGAAGCAGGGAGTAAGACAAGGTGACACTAACATAATTAATTTACATATAAATTCTACCTTTGCTGAACTGGAGAGGGAAATTATTTTGTTGTTATAATAGTGAACAGTAGTAGATTGAGCTAATTTGCAGAAATGAATAAGTAAACAAGGATATTTCCTCATAATTCAAGAAACCACCACCCTGTAGCATTATTTCATTTCCTAATGAACTTTGAATCATTCCTGTGTGATAATTTGTCTAACCTGATTTAATTTGCATGTGCAAAGTGCATCCAGAATTGGAGCATATTCTCTCTAAGTTTGATTGTAGTAGTTCCCCCTGCATCCATGGGGGATATGTTCCAAGACCTACCGCAGATGCCCAAAACCACGGATAGTAATAAAACCCATTCATTTAAATGGGAAATTTATCTCTCTGGCAGTCCCCTGATTCCTGATTCTGGAATGTTACATGTAATAATTTCGGGCCATGGCAAACCCCAGATAACTGAAACCGTGGAAACTGATTCCACAAATAAGGCAGTTGCCCTGTACAAACCAAATATCTCTCCTAAATTTCTTTTTTAAGCTTTCAGACATTTTTTAATGTCGTGCCTAACATGTTTTTCTCATTAGTAAAATTTAAGACAGTGTAGCTATTTAATAGTCCTGTTCTTTTAGTTTTATTTCCTGAGGCTTTAGTATGTGTATCTCTCAGTGATCCTATTCCCGTGTTGATTTTTCTTCAGCTGTTGTTGTGTCTGAAGAATACATTGCCATTTCTCTCTATATTCCATCAAACCTCTGCAAACCTTCAAGAAAGGCAGCACAAATGCTTAACTCAAATAAAATCAGTGCTATGTCTCCAGTTTGCCACTTGGAAAGGAATCGAACCTTTTGTGGGTTGGGGGTTTTCTGGGTTGGGTAGATTTGGATGTTTGAACAACTTTATTCCACTAAGTACTTTTGAATATTTATTGACTAATTTAAAAATATTTGCCTAACAATGTAAAAATCATTTAGAAACAATCTGCCACTGAGATCTGGTTATCTGAGTGAGTCAGCACAGGGTCTTGTGATTTCTTGGTTCAGATCCACTGCTGATTAATGCAGGAAAACTTTACTCTTTTTGCTAGTTAGCTGTGAACAGTATGTGGGCAGTTGCAACCTTGTTCCCTCTGGGCATTAAATCCATCTATTACATTTCTAATGGAAGAAAAGTACTGACTGTTCTGTGAATTCTTTCCAAACAGTCGACATTTTACATAATGTCAGATACTGAAAGCAGAGCTTTTCACGTGTATTTAAATAGCATTTGGTCTGGTTGTTCTGTGCAGGGAATTGAATTAGAATTATTCCAACAGAATTCATTATCTCATCATTATATATGTAAATGTGAAACAGGATGTGCATTTACCCAAGAGTTTTTTCTATTAATTTGCAGAACAGTCTAATAGATGAAGGTGATAATATATATTATAAACACTCGATGGCAGTCCTTTTTGGAAATAAAAGTCTATGAAAATTATTTGAAATGTTTGACAAGCGAAAATTTGGTTTGGATTTTTTGTTCTTCAAAGTATTTAAAAATTATATGATGATAAATGAATATTGGATTAGTTTCTTCTTATTGTTGCTTTTGCTAATAATATTGACAGATAGAGCATTCTAGTTTGATTCATAGCATTAAAGAAGTCTTTTCATCGGTGGCCATTTGTTCCATTACATCAGTGCCTATTCCAAATCAGACCTATTTATTTCAATCCTGTTCTGTTTTTTTTTCAACTCGGTAGATGAAGTTTTCTTCAATTACATTAAATTTAGAATACAACCATGGTATTTAAATCTTAAAACAAAGCAAACTATGTAGGTATGAGGAGCAAGGCGACAAATGTAAATAAATGGAAACCTAGGTATAAAGATGTGATAATAGATACTTAAATGTCAAATAGGTAAAAATACAGGATTAGAGGCTTTTTTTAAAAAATCAGCAAAGAATGATAAGGAATGTAGTAAAGGAAGAAAAGAATAAAGGGATATGAGAGTAAAGTAACCAGAGACATAGAAAACAGACAATAGAGGGTTAGAAAAACACAACACTCGATTGTAGTCCAACAGGTTTATTTGGAAGCACTAGTTTTTGGACTGCTGCTCCTTCATCATGATGAAGGAGCAGCATTCCAAAAACTAGTGATTCCAAATAAACCTGTTGGACGACAACCTGGTGCTGTGTGATTTTTAACTTTGTACACCCAGTCCAACACCACCACCTCCAAATCAAGCGATAGAGGTTTTGCTTTGTATGGAAGCAGAAAGAGTTTACTGAGAATTAATATTGGAAGCAGACTGGTAAGTATTGCCAGAGACACGTACCCAAATATTTTATAGCTATCTTCGTGATAGAAAGCTAACAGTAATCAAATGACGGGATGCACTGTTTCACCATTTTGATAATAAAAGTTTTCATTCTCCCAGTCAAACAATTACAGATTTTGCTCCTTCCCCAAATCTCTACCTAAGCTGGCTATATCCTTTTTGGCCTCCTTATGTCCTCTTTATATTTTACTTTACTACCTACTTTGTGTTGTCAGCAATATGTACTAACCATCCTTCCATTCCTTAATCCATTCACTTAACCTGTAAAAAAAAGTTGAGGCTGCAACACTAATTGTTGCGGTACGCCACTTTTTATATCTTACCATCCAGAAAATGACCCATTTATTTATACTCTCTGTTTTCCATTAGTTAGGCAATCATATCCATGGCCATTTGTTATCTCCTACACAATGAGCCATAATTACTGCAATGTGGTACCTTGGAAAATGCCTTCTGAAAAGTAAATGCTACAATGCCAGCTCATTGCTAATATTCAGATTCCAGAGTGAAACCTGGCTTAACAGATCTTAAGCTGTTTCTTTGAAAATTAGTTACCGTGTTGTCCAGTCACTGAGCATATTCACATAAGCTGTCAATGTATTTTAAAATAAAATAACGTGAATTTGTTACATTTATAAAAAGAAACAAAAACCATGATAATTAAGACAATTTGGCAATTTCTTCATAAACAGCAAAAAGGAGGATTCAGTCCATCCTTTGCAGACACTCAATCCTTATGAGGTACACCTCATTTTTTTATTATTTCATACTAAATTGAGGTTTCAAGCATTTATTTGTGGTGACTTTCTACACAAACAAGCAGTCACAGGCTAACTCACTGACTTGTCATCTGGGAGAAAGGGACACAGGCCTTTCTTCAGCCTATCTGCTTGAACTGCTGAAAAAAATTAAGACTCCTTTCCAGCTCCAGAGACATGAGGACTTCAAAAAGCTAAAAACTGCCCCTCTGCTAAAATGGATTATCTCTTCTGAACTTAATCTATTTGAGAATCTATAGCCACCCAAGAGAAAAAAAATTCTTTCTTGTCATTGTCTGAAATCATAGAATCCCCCTACAGAGTGGAAACAAGCCATTTGGTCCAAACTGCCCCTCCAAAGAGCATCCCACCTATCCCTACATTTCCTGTGGATAATTCACCTAACCTACATATTCTTGGACTGAGGGGGTAAACAGGAGCACCTGGAAGGAACCCACACAGAAATGGGAAGAACATGCACACTCCACACACAATCAGTGAAGAGTGGAATCGAACCTGGGACCCTAACACTATGAGGGAGCTGTGCTAACCACTGAGTCACCATGCGACTCAATGGGTGACCCCTTATTTTTAAATAATAATCCTAGTTTCAGCTCCATGCACAAATTGAAACAGCCTTTCCACTTCCGTACTGTAATTCCCTTTAGGACCTTATTTGTTTTAAGCAAAACCATAAGGATTCAGAGATGTTTGGCATCCCACAACTCCAATAATTTGTGCAATACCACGTTCTTGCTTATTATAATTTTCTTGAGCCCCTCCCTCCATTCTATCCTCTGATTTACAACTATTTCTGGGATATTACTTCGGATCCCTTTTTAATGAAGACTCATGTAAAATACCCGTTTAATTCTCAATGTCATTATTTTGTATTATAAATCCCTGGACTATGGGATTAATGTTCACTTTGTTTCTTAGAAGTATCTGTTGAAATTCTGACTGTTTCATATTTCTAGCTTTTTCTGAAAGTCTAATTTTGCTTAATGTTTTGTTGTTTTTTTATATTCTATTCATCACCCATCCTTATGCAAATATATGCTTTTTCTTTATGTTTGATCTTTTCTTAACTTTTTAGTTAACCACGGACGTTAGATTCTCCCTTTTTTTCTTGCTGCAATTTATCTATCCTGTGTTTTATGACATATCCCCTTAAATTTCTGTCATTGCATCTCTATTCTTGAATCTTATTTGCTAGTCCACTTTAGTTGACTGTTCTTTCACAACTTCATAATTGACTTTAAGTTTAAGATACTAGACTTGGAACTACTCTTCTGTCCTTGGAGAAAGTGAGGACTGCAGATGCTGGAGAAAATGGTGGCACTGGAAAAGCACAGCAGGTCTGGCAACATCCAAGGAGCAGGAGAGTTAATGTTTCGGGCACAAAGGAATGTCATCCTTCTCTCCGTGAAACTGAATGTGAGAATCAAACCTGTGATGATCACTGCTGCCAGGGGCATGTACATTGCAAGATCATTGGACAATTCTATCATACTTAACACTAGCAGGCCTAGTACATTTGCTTTCAGGTTCAATCCAGAAGATATTATAAGAACCTTTTCCCAAAAATATTCTCTAAGCTCCTAATGTAGGCCAACTTTACCAATTTGATCTTTCTAGTCCACATGTAATTTAACATCCCCATGACTATTGCCATACCTTTCTGACAAGCTTCCATTCTTTCTTCACTTATACTTCAACTGGCCTTGTTGTTACTGCTAGGGGGCCCAACTGTCACTCCAATGAGTGACTTATTGCCTTTATAATTTCTCATCTTGACCCAAAATATTTCCATCCCATCCCGTTCTATTATGCTAATGTCATTCATTAACAGAGCTACCCCTTCATCTTTTCCGAACTCTTGTCCTTCTTAAATATCCCACATTCTTCAATATTCAGGTCTCAGTATATACCATCCTGCACCCATGAGTAACTTATCACATATTATTTATTTCTATTTGCATTATCAGTTCATCTGTTTTGTTTAAAATGCAATAAGCATTCAGATACAAAGCCTCTGGATGGTTCCTTTTGTTTTTATTTTTGGAACTTCTCCACTGTTGGTTAACTGTTAGATTTGTACTCTTTATCCATTCCCATCACAGTCTGTTTATAATTTCCCATGTTAGTACCTTGCTTTAATGTCTTGTTTCCAATTTTTTAATTTAACATGTGCTCCAAAATTTGATCCCTTGCCTCCACTCTATACTTCCTACGAATGCATTTCTTAAACACAATTCTCAACAGAGTTCAAATGAAGCCCTTTCTCATGGTACAAATGCCACATTCTCTAATACTCACATCAGTGCCCTGGAACCTACTTCTCTCACACTTACCTTTGAGTCACATGGATTGTAAAGTTTTAGTATGCAAGAATTGTAATTAATTAGGAATGATAGTGGGATGTTTGTGTTTCAAGTGATCAGAGTTGAATATAAAAGTATAGAGGCTTTGCTTAAATTATACAGAACATTGGTGTGACCACATCTGGAGTATTGTATATCAATCTCCTTATATAAGGAAGTATAGAAATGTGTTGGGACCAATTCAGAAAAGACTTACCGGACTCATACTCCAAATTGGCAGTTTGTCGGAACAGGCTAGGCTTGTATAATTTACAAAAGGAAAAGGTAAATTAGATGAAACGTGAGAAGAAGATCTTGAGGATTCCTGATGCAGTAAATATAATAATGCTTCTCTTGTGGGATAATCAAAAACTAGGGTTGCTGCTTAAAAATGAGTCACTATATAAGACAGAGATGACGATTTTTTTTTTCACAGTCCTTAGAAGTCTTCTTCAACATAGGGGAAGCAATGTCTGGTTATTTTTAAGGAAAGGGAAATAGATTATTGCGAAGTGGACAAAAGGTCATCAGAGGGAGGCAGGAATGTGGAGTAATCCGAACGGTCATTATTTTAGTGAATGGTAAAGTAAGTTCAAGGGTTTAGTGGCCTACTCTAGTTCCTAATTCTGACATTTAGGGGCGGCACGGTGGCACAGTGGTTAGCACTGCTGCCTCACAGCGCCAGAGACCTGGGTTCAATTCCCGACTCAGGCGACTGACTGTGTGGAGTTTCCCCGTGTCTGCGTGGGTTTCCTCTGGGTGCTCTGGTTTCCACCCACAGTCACAAAGATGTGCAGGTTAGGTGAATTGGTCATGCTAAATTGCCCATAGTGTTAGTTAAAGGGGTAAATGTTGGGGAATGGGTGGGTTGCACTTCGGCGGGTCGGTGTGGACTTGTTGGGCCGAAGGGCCTGTTTCCACACTAAGTAATCTAATCTAATCTAATTTGTAAGTATATTCATATAAAAGCATCCCGAAAGTAAGGAGGAGCCAAAGGTCAGAGACTTAAGGACATTCAAAGAAATAATACTATAGAAATTACTGGATCTAAAATTTGACAGAGTCTCTTTTCATGATGCTCATAACCTCATTTTAAACAAGGTGGCTTACAGCTATAGTGAATGATTTGGTTCTGATCTTTCAGAACTGCCCAGATTCTAGAATGATCACTATGGATCAAGAAGTCACAAACATGGTCCTGTGCTTTAATAAAAGAGGTTGGAAGAAAACAGGGAGCCTTGTATTATTTATTCATTGAAAAGATGTGATACGATCACTAGGGATGAGATAACAAGATGATTACAATGTTATAACAAGGTTGGGCAGAAATGCCTTGGATTTAGAACAAAGAACAAAGAAAATTCCAGCACCGGAACAGGCCCTTCGGCCCTCCAAGCCTGCACTGATCCAGATCCTCTATCTAAACCTGTCACCTATTTTCTAAGGATCTGTATCCCTCTGCTCCCTGTCCATTCATGTAACTGTCTAGATACATTTTAAATAAGGCTATTATGCCCACCTCTTCTACCTCCACTGGCAATGTGTTCCAGGCACCCACCACCCTCTGTGTAAAGAACTTTCCATGAATATCTCCATTAAACATTTGCCTTCTCACTTTGAACTCATGACCCCTAGTAATTGAGACCCCATTCTGCGAAAGAGCTTCTTGCTATCCAACCTGTCTATACCTCTCATGATTTTGTAGACCTCAATCAGGTCCCCCTCAACCTCTGTCTTTCTAATGAAAATAATTCTAATCTATTCAATCTCTCTTCATAGCTAGCACCCTCCATATCAGGCAACATTCTGGTGAACCTCCTCTACACCCTCTCCAAAGCATCCACATCCTTTTGGTAATGTGGCAACCAGAATTGTTGACCACTTTATTGACCTGCGATGCCACCTTTAGGGTACAAGGGACCTGAACACCCAGATCTGTCTGTTTTCCCAACGCTTTTTCATTTACCATATAGTTCGCTGTAGAATTGGATCTTCCAAAATGCATCACCTCGCATATGCCTGGATTGAACTACTTCTCCCATTTCTCCACCCAACTCTCCAATCTATCTATATTCTGCATTCTCTGACATTCCCTTTCACTATCTGCTACTCTACCAATTTTAGTGTCACCTGCAAACTTGCTAATCAGACCAACTGTACTTTCCTCCAGCACAGATCCCTGTGGAACACAACTGCTCCCAGTTCTCCATTTTGAGAAACTCCCTTCCACTACTACTCTCTGCCTTCTGTTGCCCAGCCAGTTCTCTATCCATCTAGCTAGTACACCCTGGACCCCATGCAACTTCCCCCATGGGAACCTTATCAATGCCTTTCTGAGGTCTATGTATATGCCATCACTTCCCTCATCAATCAACTTTGTCACTTCTTCAAAGAATTCTATTAAGTTGGTCAGACATGACCTTCCCTGCACAAAACCATGTTGTCTGTCACTGATAAGCCCATTTTCTTCCAAATGTAAATAGAGTCTATCCATCAATATCTTCTCCAGCATCTTCCCTACCACTGATGTCAGGCTCATTGGTCTATAATTACCTGGATTATCCCTGCTACCCTTTTAAAACAATAGCAAATCTAAACATTAGCAATTCTCCAGTTCTCCTGGACCTCACCTGTGTTCAAGGATGCTGCAAAGATATCTGTTCAGGCCCCAGCTATTTCCTATCTCACTTCCCTTAGTAAACTGGGATGGATCCCATCCAAACCTGGGGACTTGTCCAACTTCATGCCTTTTAGAATACCCAACACTTCCTCCCTCTTTATGCCGACTTGACCTAGAGTAATCAAACATTTATCCCTAACTCAACATCTGCCATCTCCCTCTTCTTGGTGAATACTGATGCAAAGTACTCATTAAGAATCCTACCCATCTTCTCTGACTCCACGCATAACTTTGCTGATTTGTCCTTGAGTGGTCCAACCCTAACTCTAGTTACCCTCTTGCTCCGTATATTTGAATAAAAGCCTTTGGGATTTTCCTTCACCCTGTTTGCTAAAGATATTTCATGACCCCTTTTAGCCATCTTAATTCCTCATTTCAGATTGGCCCTACTTTCCTGATTTTCTTTCAAAGCATTATCTGTTTTCAGGCACCTAGACCTCATGTTTGCTTCTTTTTTCCTCTTAGGTCATCTCATAATTTCACCTGTCATCCATAGTTCCAAAATTTTGCCATTTTTATCCCTCTCTTTAAAAGCCTTTCACATATCAAATGTGGATTTACCTTCAAACAGCTGCTCCCAATCCACATTCCACAGCTCCTGCCAAATTTTGAGAGAGTTGGCCTTCCCCCACTCTTCCTTTAGGACCACTCTCTTCTTTGTCCATGAGTATTCTAAAACTTACGGAATTGTGATCACTATTCCCAAAGTGACCCCTTACTGAAACTTCAACCAATTGGCCAGGCTCATTCCCCAATAGCAGGTCCAGTATAGCCCCGTCATGAAGGGGAAATTATTTTTGAATATTATTCACATTTTTTGAGACTGGTATCATGTATAAGAAGGGATCAGTAGATATAGTGTATTTAGAATTGCAGAAAAAAGGAATTACACAGTGCCAAATACAAGTTCTCCCACAAAAATCAGGGTCATGGAACTTGGGGTAACATCCTAGCATGGATCGTGGATCAGTAGACAGTAAACACAGTAGATTTTCAGGTTATCAGGCAGTCGCTGGTGGAGTATTGCAAAGGACAGTGCTTGGTCTCAGCCTTTTATAATCTACATTCTTGACTTAGATAATGAGATTGAGTGTAATTTATCAATGCTTGCAAATGAAACAATATCAGAATGGAAACAAAGCTATGAAGGGAATCAATGTAGTTGGTTTTTGGTAGGTTAAATGTGTGGACAAGCTTCTGGGGACTCCACAATGACATAGAAAAATAAGTTATTTACTAGGGAAAATAGAAAATCAGAATAGACTTTGAATGGCAAGAGGGAGGGAAATGTAGTTATTGAGATGAGCTTGAGTGTTCTTGTACAAAAATAAATTTAGTTTTATATTTCCTGAAAGGTAGAAGAATAAGAGGTGATTTTATTGAAACCCTCAAGATTTTGAAATGACTCAATGATGTCGACACTGAGAGTTTGTTTCCCTGACTTAAAAATCTAGATTGCAGTGTCAGGGTGATCTTTTAAGACTAAACTTAAGATAAAGTTCTTCACTGAATTATTTGGCACAAGGAAGATGATTGTGGTTGTTGGAGATCAGTTATTTGAGTTCCAGGAGATCTCTGCAGGAATTCATGAACTACCAAAGTCTGTCTGCCATGTATAAGGCATAAGTCAAGCTTAGAGTGGTGCTGGAAAAGCACAGCAGGTCAGGCAGCATCCGAGAAGCAGGAACATCGATGTTTCAGGCAAAAGCCCTTCATCAGGAATGAGACACAGAGCCTCCGGGGTGGAGAGACAAATGGGAGGTGGTGGGGCTGGGGAGAAAGTAGCTAAGAGTGCAATAGGTGACAGTGGTGGGAATGAAGGTGATAGGTTGGAGAGGAGGGTGGAGTGGATAGGTGGGAAGGAAGATTGGCAGGTAGGACAGGTCATGAGGATGGCATTGAGCTGGCAGGTGGGAACTGGGGTAAGGTGAGGGGAGGGGAAATGAGGAAACTGGTGAAGTCCACATTGATGCCCTGGGGTTGAAGTGTTCCAAGGTGGAAGATGAGGCATTCTTCCTCCAGGCGTTGGGTGGTGAGGGAGTGGTGGTGGAGGAGCCCCAGGGCCTGCATGTCATTGGCAGAGTGGGAGGGGGAGTTGAAATGTTCGGCCATGGGGCAGTGGGGTTGACTCTGATCTCCAGCATCTGCAGTCCTCACTTTCACCATGCATAAGGCATAAGTCAGTAGTGTAATGGAATTTTCTCTACTTGCCTAAACAAGTGCAGCTCCAAAAATACTCTATGAGCTGGACACCATTCAGATCACAAGTCTGTTTGCTTGCCACCATGTCCAGAAATATTCACTCTGTCCATCACTCATGCACAGTCACAGAACCTTGGACCACTTCCAAGATGCACCGCAGAAATTCACAAAGGCTCTTTATCAAGAACCTTTCAAACAAGACCCTCTAGTATCAAAAAGGGCAGCAGATAAATAGGCACACCACTAACTATAAGTTCCTTCTAAACCACTCCCAATCTGACTTGGAAAGATAGCACTTTTCGTCAATATCAGTGGGCCTAAATCCTGGAACTCTCTTCTTAATAACATTGTGAGTGTACAAATGGACTGCAGCAGTTCGATAATGTAGCTCATCACCACCTTCTTAATGGCAACAGGGGTAATAAATATTGGCCAATGCAGTGAGACCCACAACCTATGAATGAAGAACAAATTCAAACAGCAGAGACTTCTTGGGATTCTTTACTCCAAAGATTAGTGTATAGGCGGTTGCTCAACACATTTCGGGCTGCTCCTAAAGAACAAGTTGACAGAGAGAGAAAACAGGAAGGTGGCGACAAAGCTGATGCTCAGCCACGATCATATTTAATGCCAGTGCAGGCTCCTTTAGACCATGTGGTTTGTTCCTGTTCTTGTCTTTTACGTTCAAATAAGCACAGAATGTTGACAATGGCAGAACAATAATGGTGAAGAAAGCAAATGTTACTTTAGCTTTATTAGAAAGCAAAGAATTGCATTATAAGAATAAAGAAGTCGTTATCCCAATTATATGTGGCCTTATTGAGATTACATCTGGAATACTGTGTGCAGTTACAGTCTTCTTCCCTCAGGAAGGATGTATTTGGCTTAGAAGGAAAGCAGTTATGATTCACTAGATTGACTTTTGGAATGAGGTGTTTGACCTACGAGGACATTTAGATTACATTCGGTTGATCTTCCCTGGAGCTTCGAAGAATGAGAGATGATCTACATGTAAAATTAATTCAGAATTGGACAGGATAAATGCTAAGTAGTTGATTCCTCCTCACTGTGGAGTACAGGGCTAGGGGTCACTGTTGTGTCATGCACTGATTAAGACTAAGACATGCTCAACTGCTGGCAGCCATTATTGAACAACATTGTTTAGACTTCCCTTTACAGAGAGAGATATAAAATAATACAGAGAGGTCTTGTCATATGTTCAAGTCTTCATCTTAAATCAAGGGTAGACCATATAGGCCTGAGTTGAGAAATTCACTGAACAAGCTGTGAACTTTGGAAACCTCTACTGCAGATAACTGTAAATACTTAGGCACTAAACATATTAAGAGTCAAATAGGTTTTTGCGCAGTAAATAATCAAGTGATGGTGTAGCTACACAGGATGGTGTAGCTGAAGTAGGTGTTATCTTCTTGAATGCTGAAATGGACTCAAGGAACTAAATAGTCCCCGTGTCTTACATTCTTGTGTATTGACAATTCTGTCGAAATGAGATGAAGGAGTATAATTTCAATCTTGTGAATGTTCTGACCTTGAAAAAGAAGTGGACTTTGGTCAGCATTGCTGATGAGACAGTTTGAGTTCATTACACATCTACCACTAGTTAAGTAGATAATATAATTAAATGAATGTAAATTAGCTACAAATGTTAAGTTGGGTAGCAGTATGAACTTGTGCATTGATTCTAATTAGATTAATATGAAATACTTACGTTTTATTTTCACCATACTGCTATTTGCAATTACACTGCAATCTGCAAGAAATATGAAAAGTAGTTCAGTAAGGTAATGGGTATGTATAATCTAAATATGTATATTGACTTTTCATTTGAATAGAATTTAATTGCAGGTTAATCTATCTATTGTTCAGTTGCTCTTCAGGTAGTGCCATTTTCTTGCAATATGCTTTCAGCTTTTTTACTCGCTTTCCATCTTCAATGTTACACTTTAATTAAAAAAGAAAACTAAGCAGCTCAGCTACTAAATAAATGAACACAGTGGCTACTAGCACTTAAATTGATTGACCTTTGTAATCCCTTATTGCTGTACAGCACAGCAACTTTGAGGCAATCAGGATTTTCAGCAAGCTCAGTGATCATTAATAACGACATTGCCAGCGCTGACTATGCAACACGTCTCTTTAAGGAAGAGGTCTATAAGCTTATAAATGATTGATGGTGATATTAGCACACAAGCCTTGAGTGAGAAATTGCCTCTTATAGTGCCACTTGTGTACTGATGTATTTTGCTGATCTCCTTGTGTCCTCCAAAACAATGGGTGCTTCTTGTGTGTCCTGCATGACCAACGTATTAGTGGAAGGAAATGCATAATAGTGTTCCCCGCATGTACTGTGAGGTTGTGAATGGGTCCTATCTTGAGATCTCACAGTTTATCTGGCTGTTATCACACCAGGATTTCATATTTGGGGAAAAAAATGTCCAGGCCAGAATCTTCAGGGTTCAGTCTGCAAGCTGCAAGCTTGTAAGGCTGAAAGATGGGCCAGTACAGGCATCATTTAAAAGATTGAACATCCAAATTGAAGGTAAGGTAATTTAATTTGATCTTCTTCCGTTGCAACATTTCTTAAAGTCCCGGAGCTCTTCTGGTGAGTTCTGATATTTGCCAATGTCTCATGTTCTCACTGGAATGGTAAGAGAGTAGGTTTCCTTTTCACATAAAAGCTAAGAGAGCAACTGCCCCAGTATGTATCAAAGCTAGGAGATGAAGTAGAGGCTGTAGTGAGGAAGTTTTAAAGCCACAAAGGGATAGTTTCATGTTTTACTTCTCTTTCAAGGCATACTGGGGACTCAAGGGTTAAAAATTCCACTACCAAAGAGACTCACTGCAGTATCAGTTGCATGTCTTGTCCTCTTACAGAGTAGACAGAACATCTCAGTAGGGAGGAGGCAGACTGACTCTTAGGGAAGGAATCCATTGGAGCCACACATGTGGATTCCTCTGCAGCCACAGGCAAAAGTATTTGACCTCCCCAGACAAGACTGATAGGCTTGGCCACAACCCTGTTAAACTGCCTCCTGCTCTCATTATCTTGCTTCCCCTCTGTTAACATAGGTATGTGAATCCCCCATTGAGAACAGGCAAAACCTTTCTGTTTTAATCTCTTCTCATCAACACATGATCATGAAGAATACAATAATCTGTCCTTGTAGTCCATTCACTCGTTATCACAGGACATTGACATTTACTGGCTTTGTAAAATTATAATTGCCCGTTTTAAACAATGTAATGACAATCAACCATGAGACTTATAAACCTTTTGTATTATTCCCATAATAAGTACTGCCTTTGTGTGTAGAGCAGAGATTTGTGCAGAAGTGTCATCACAAGTAGACACATGACCACTTTTGGGGCCATTGAGAATCTCTCGTCGGCTCTCCAATAATAAAGCATCTACCATTGTGCTGAAACTTGTGTCGTCTAGATTTGTGGAGCAAAGTATATGCCAACATTTGGTGCTGTGACTCGGACCTTAACATAGGGAACATTTCACTGGGCTGAGTAAGTGACACGAAAGTCTGAATTGAACAAAACAGAGTGGTAAGGGTGCCCCGGGCTATTTAACCCAGACTGCTTCTTGTGTTCAGCCAGACAATCTGTCCCTCACACAGTGGAACTGGTACCTTGAAGAGGTTGAACGAACCATCCAGACACAGCTTGTAAAGTAGGAAAGTTTTGTCAGATTGCTCTGAATTGCTGCAGGGTGACATTGGCTGCTCTGTATGTTTTCCTATAGGAAAAAGATCGGGACTGGGGATCCCGGTCAGGGAAGTGTTTGTCACTACCTGACAAATTTGGTTTAGGGAGCTGCTTCTTTCAGATTTGGCCAGTGGAAATGAATATATAATAAGGAAAGAGGGCAAACTCGGTAAATTTCTCACACTGCAGTGTTGATATTGCCAGTAAAAATTGTTGATAGCAGAGCAAGAATCATAAGTTAAAATGGGACAGTCCCTCTATGTAGTTGGGAAGGGAGACAATCTATGAGAAAATACCAGATCAGGAAAATGGTTATAGGGGTTGAAGGCCCCTCTGAGAGATTGGCCATTTTAGTAAATTGTTATATACAAATTAAAGGATATCCAGATTGAATTTTTGAGTGATTGTGATGGTATGTGTTGTGAAAGCTTTCATTTGAATGGTGAATTAATTCCAAAACTATGACTTTTTAGCACTTTTAATTACGATCAAATAAGTCTCGTCTCACTGAGAAGGGTAGCCAAGCATTAGTCTGCTGTCTCATGGAGGACACAGAAGTGCCCCATTGCAAGAGTAAGGTGGGGGGAGAGGAAATATAGAGGGTGGGTGCAGAGAGCCTTTGTGGGATAGGATTCATGTGATCCAATGCCTGGATGCATTTGGGAAGGTGGCTGGGTTTCATCAGTCTCCTAAAATTAAAGAGATCGCAAAAGCATCCAAGGGCTCTTTCAGGATGCTCTCCCATCACCCTGGCATCCTATTCCCCTCAGTACCCCTAAAGTTACTGTCAGTGCAGGGCAATCTAACCCACGGGTGGACCTGCTCACTGTTTTGGTTGGTCCTGGTCATGCAGTGAGAGACTGATACAATTCTCTATACTGGGCTACAAGTTACTCGTGTCAGTACTCAATGGAGTCCTAGTGTCCGGATGGAAAGTGCTGGTGATTTGTGAAGCTTATCTGCTCATTTCTTAACAAAAAAAATCTAAACCTAACATTGAGGAAACTCACCTCAGACTTTAACATTAATTCATTAAGTGGAGGAAATACATTGAACTTTATATAGTTTAATTAGAAAATTGTAAAGCAGAGTATAAAGGTGGATCTGGATATACCAAACCAACAACATTGTTTTCGAAAAAGCGACACTGGTTGAATTGAATCTTTGTTGCGGACTCGTTTACCTCCACTTAATTTTAAGACTGCTGCATCTCCTTTGTTAGTATAGAGTGCCATTCATAGCTTTATTCTCTATAATTTGCCTTCCTCCCTGAGAACTGAGGTGTCAGTTCAACATTATCTTGCGAAACAAAATCTTGTAACAAAAGTTAACAGACAGTTATAAATATCTATGTCTTTGGGTTAGTCATTATTTGTGCAGATGAAACATCTTGACAAGACTTTCTTAACCCTGCTGCAGTCATTTCACAGCCTAGGACATTACAAACGAGCAACGACTGATCAGAACTGCTTTAAAAAAAATCAAAATTGGGGATTTACATTGAAAGACTAGAACCAGGTAATGATAATGGAGTTCAGAGTTGGAAACTGTGCACATTCTACATTATAGCACTGGATTTTGATTAAATGAACTTTCAGTTTATATTGAAGACTCTTAACAAACCTCCTACTTGATAGGTAAAAAACTTGTGATTGGGTCAGCTGAGTACAATATGCGTACACAATCCTGCTACAATTTCATATGTATAGTCAAAAGCAACAAACTGTATGATAACTCTATCTGGACTTTCCTCATTATGTCAAATAACAGGATAAAGGAGAACCTTAAAGATGTGAATGGAGAAAACATAGGACTGTGAGATCATCCTCGATGTTCTCTGTCACATTAGATGCCATGTGTTTCTCTGCAAGCAGCCCTACAATACAGAGAACCACCTCTTTGAAGATGAAACATCTTATATTTGCAGCAGTTATGCTGAGCTCCCTTCTACCCTTTTCCACTTTGTCCTTCAGAGGTTGGTTCTTTGGTGATATACCATAGCTGAATAGCTGGAGGCAATGAAAGACAGATGTAAGCCTGAAGGCTTTTGTAGGTATGTGGGGATTTAGTTAGGATTTTAGCTGTGAATCCTATGTGCTTGGGAGTTTTGTTGTGTAAGTGATGGGGTTGTGGTGTACTGAGCAGGTCGGATGGGCAGGAAATTTCATGTGAAGGTGACCTTCACTGAGCATGTGAGCTCAGGGCTTTGACCCGAACCTCCATGAGTTCCTGCTGTCAGTCTGTGGACCTTTCCGGCTACCAGAGCACATGGAAGGAAGAAACAAAACAGTGTCATAAAGATGGCCCACCACTTGGCTGACACTAACTGGCACCAGCTCAGATATTGTCACTGAAGGTACCCATTGATGATGGTGGGGAGTTGGGATCAGCATGTAATGACTCATTAGATTCAAGTGGGCTGCATAGTGATTCTATGGTTAGCACGATTGCCTCACAGTGCTAGGGACTTGGGTTCAATTCCTCCTTCAGGCTACTGTCTGCATGGAGTTTGCATGTTCTCCCTGTGTCTGTGTGGGTTTACTCCAGGTACTCCACAGTCCAAGATGTGCAAGTTAGGTGGACTAGCCATAGGAAAATGTAGGGTTACAGGGATTGGGTGGGCAGGGAGGTTAAGATGGGATGCTCTTCAGAGGGTTGGTGTGGACTCAATGGGCTGAATAGCCTGCTTCCCTGCTGTAGGGACCCCATTCTCTTCTGAAGATGGTATATGAAGGTCTCCTAGCTCCTCTTGAGATGTGGTACATCTGCATTGTTCTCCTTCACCATTAATGTTTCCATTGCCACACCTATGGCATTAGAACTTTTCAAAAATTTAAATTAGAGCAAGATTTTTCTGCAACTTCTCTTTAAATTAGAGCCTGCCTTTAAAAACAGCAGGCTTGCTGTGCCACATAATCTTCAGAAAATGCTGCTGGATTACCCTGTTATGCACAGAAGCTGTGAGCTGCAGGGGTGATGGTGGCATTGTTTTATTGTCACTGGACTGATGATCCAGAGACTAAATTAATATTACAGACACGTGGATTCCAATTACACCACAGCAAGTGGTGAACTTTGAATTCAATTTTTAAAAAAACTGAACTTAAACAGATGTTTTAATGGTAACTGCGTAACCATTATCACAGAATCATGGAGATCTACAGCAAAAAAAAGGCCCTTCTATCTATCATGTCTGCAACAGTCAAAAACAACCACTGAATTATTCTAACCCCATTTTCCAGCACTTGATCCATTGCCTTGTATGCCTCTGCATCAAAAGTATACCTCTAAATATTTATTAAATGTTATGAGCTTCTGCCTTTACCACCCTTAGTGAATAAACCCCAGATTTAGTTTTAATTCCACCAGATCCACTGATGTCATTACAGCCTTCATCCAAACATGACCAAAAAAGCTGAACACCAGAGAGCAGGTGAAAGTGACTGTCCTTGACATTAATCAAGCATTTGACCAAATGTGCCATCACTGAGCCCTAACAGAAACAGCAAACAATGGAGATGGAGGGAAACTAAGGAAGGTGGTTGTGACTGTTGGACGTCAGTCATCTCAGCTCCAGGATAGCACTGGAGGAGTTCCTGAGGGTACTGTACTTAGCCCAACTATCATCAGCTGCTTCATCAATAGAGTCATAGTCGTAGAGCCATAGAGATGTACAGCACGGAAACAGACCCTTCAGTCCAACTTGTCCATGCCGACCAGATATCCTAAATTAATTGAGTCCCATTTGCCAGCACTTGGCCCATATCTCTCTAAGCCATTCATATTCATATATCTTTCCAGCTGCCTTTTAAATGTTGTAATTGTACCAGCCTCCACACTTATTCTGAGACCTCATTCCATATATGCATAACCCTTTGCATAAAAAAATGGCCACTTAGGTCCCTTATAAATCTTTCTCCTCTCACCGTAACCTATGCCCTCTGGTTCTGGACTCCCCCACCCCAGGGGAAAGACCTTGTCTATTTAACTTATCCATGTCCCTCATGATTTTATAAATTTCGTTACGGTCACGCTCAGCCTCCAAAGCTCCAGGGAAAACAGCCCTAGCCTGTTTAACCTTTCTTTATCATTCAAACCTTCCAACCCTGGCAACATCCTTATTAATCTTTTCTGAACCCTTCAAGTTTCATAACATCTTCCTACAGGAGGCAGACCAGAATTTCATGCAATATTCCAAAAGTGGCCTAAATGTACAGCTGCAACATGACCTCCCAACTCCTATACTCAATGCTCTGACCAATAAAGGAAAGCATACCAATGCTTTCTTCACTATCCTGTGTACCCTCCATCATAAAGTCAGAAGTGTGTAGGTTTGCTGATGATTGCAAAGCATTCAACACTATTTCCAACTCCTCAGATACAGAAACAGCTCATGTTCATGTGCAGCAAGACCTGGGCAATAAGTAACTACGGGCTCACAAGTTGCATACCCGTCATAAGGCACAACTCCCAGGCAAGTACCATATAAAGCAGAGAGATGTTCAATGGCATTGCTGTTGCAGAATACTGCAACACTCTGGGGCTTACCATTGACCATGGACTCCCACAAAATACATGGCTATAAGAGCAGGTCAGAGGCTGGGATTTCTGTGACAAGTAAATCACCTCCTGATTCCTCAAAGACTGTTAATCATCTACAAGGCACAAATCAGGAGTGTAATTGAACATTCTCAACTTGCCTGGATGAGTGCATCTCCATCAACATTCAAGAAGCTTGATACTGTGCAAAAACAGATCAGCCTGCTTGATCGTTATTGTATTCATCACTTTCCATCTTTATTCAATCCGCTACCAAAGCATAATAGCAGCCATGTGCACTCTCTACAATATACCCTGCAATAATTCATCAAGAATTCAGTGATAGCACCTTTCAAAACTGTAACCTCCCCCACCTAAGAAAGGCAAGGCCAGCAGGTGCACAAGAATACTGATTGTAAGTTCTCTCCAAGCCACACCATCCTAATTTGGAACAATGTCACTGTTCCTTTATTGCTGCTGAGTCAAAGGCCTGGAACTACCTTCCTAATGGTATTTCAGTTGTACATCCCTCCCCAAAACTTGCAGTAGTTTAATAAGACAGTTCACTAGAATCGTCTCAGGACAATAAATGCTGGCTTAGTCAACACCATGAATGGTTTATTTAAAAAAAAAGAAGCAGCTTAGAGGAATAGACAAATGCACTGAAATAGACTCAATAATTGTACAGACAGATACATGAAAATAATGTGGCACCCATTTCAACCTCAATGGATGTAGGCTATTCTTCCATGACCAGAAAAAAAAAGTCAACTCTGTTTTTATCTCATTAGATTTAAGTTACAAACAATTGATGTTGCTCGTCTCTACACTAGAAAGATATATGAACTGTGAAGAAGAATATAAGGAATTTAATGTAAATCTGAAAAAGTGTGTTCTCCAATTTTTAAATGACAGTGTCTCCAGAATTCAGGCCAATGTAAGTACATGGGAGCAGAGACCTTTGAGGCTGGAGTCATTTGCATAGCTGACATAGGTTTACCTTGCTTGTAAGTGCAACACAATGGCACCTAACCCAAAATGCCTTCAAATCCCTGCTCCTGAAAAAAACAAATAGGTCTGTTTGACAACATTGCCAATCTACCACGTCAACCACATTACATCTGTAAATTTTTCAGGCCTTTTTACAGGTATTAATGCTGAGCACAAGGAGGGCATGAAGGTCGTGATTTCCTCTGAAAAGCCTAAAATCTATCAGGCAGCCTCACTTGAGGAAGTAGGATGACTGTTCATCCATGCCCTTCCTAGAATGATTTAAAAGGGCAAGTTATATGGGCATAATCCTGGCATAATTTGTAAAGCAGAATATTGTGGATGCCGGAAGTCTGAAATCGAATTTTTAAAATGTTGGAAATACAAGAATTACAAACATTACTTTTTCTCCCCTCTCCTATCTTAACTGATGCTCAAAACTTACAACATTGCTAAATTTTCACAGTTTGATGAAAGGTAACTGAACTGAAACTTTACCTTTGCTTCTTTCTATACAGATGCCATCTGTCCTGAACAGTACTTTCAATATATTCTATTTTTGTTTCAGAATCCTAATCTGTTTTTCCCAAGCAGAATTCAGCCTCTCTGGCCTCTATGAACTAAGTAAATATTAGATGACTGAAATAATGCATTTAGGCTGAAAGCACAATTGAAAGAGCCTACATCACTGCTCTTTTTATATATCAAAAGGCTTAGTAAAGAACATGTTGTATTAAGGATACAATTTTGTTCCATATGTGGTGTAAAATCATGACATATAGTACCAGCATTTAGACTGGTCATATATTTCTGCTGTTTAATGAACATGTTCACTCATTTATTATAAGTAGGTTAATATAGAGCAGACATACTTTTAAGATAACTGAGCTACATTTTTTATTTCAGACATTGAATTGCATAAAACATACAAAGATATTTAGAGATTTTTTTTCTTTATAAAAAATATGACACCAAATCAGAACAACATTGGTCAGAAATATACAATTTGACCATTTACAATAATGAGATTAACTGTACAACATTGAAATATACAACCCATTGGGTTAGAATACCATAAATCAAACACCCTCTTTCTGCAGTTGTACCAAATCTTAATTATTTTTTAAGTGTGCAGAGTACACCAATTTATGTGACTTTTAGACCAAAATTGGTAGAAAACACAGACCAGGTTTCTGTACTAAACAAGAATTGCTATTTATTGTAAATGATTAGACAATAGATACAGGTAAAGAGATAAGATCATAAGAAATAGGAACAGGAGTAGGTCTTTCAGCCCCTCATACCTGCTTTGCCATTTGCTAGGATCACAGCTGGTCCGACAGTTCTCACTTTGCTGCATTTTCCCTGTAATCCTTGATTTCCCCTACAGATCAAGAATCTGTCTATCTCAGCCTTACATAGGCATAAGGACTCTGCTCCTAGATGCCTCTGGCAAAGATTTCCAAAGACTCACAACCCTCAGAGAAAAAATTCCTCATGCTCTCAGTCTGAAACTGGTGCCCTGTTATTCTGAGACAACGCCATCTGGTCCTAAACTCTTCCATGAGGGAAAATATCCTCTCAGCATTTAAACTGTCAAGCTCATTAAGAATCTGCTATATCTCAATGAGATAATCTCTCCTTCGAGATTCCAAGGAAAGTCCCAACCTGTTAGGTTTTGCTCATAAGACAATCCCTCCATATTGGGATCATCCTAGTGTACCTCTCTGAACTTCCACCGATGAAATAATGTATTTCCTTAAACTAAGGGGAACAAAACTGCTTTCAATATTCCAGATGTGGTCTCAGCAGCACCTTGTACAGTTGCAGTAAGACTTCCTTACTCTCACACTCCAATCCCCTTGACATAAAGGCCAACATTTCATTTAACTTTATGATTACCTGCTGTGCCTGCGTGCTAGCTTTTGTGCACAGCTATCCTCAAGTCCCTTTGTGTTGCTGCTTTCTGCAGTTTTTCTTCACTTAAACTGCTGTTCTTTTGCTCTCACTTCCAAAAATGAATAACTTCGCATTTTCCCACATTATACTTCATTTATCAACATTTTGCACACTTACATAACGTACCAACATCTCTCTATAAACTGGTTGTATCCTTCCTGCAACTTGCTTTTCCACCTATGTTTTGCAAATTTGGCTACAGTACATTTGCTTCCTTCCTCCAAGTCATTAATAGATATTGTATATTGCAGTCCCAGCACTAATCTCTGTGGGAATCCCACTGGTTGCAGATTGGCAACATGAAAAAGAACCTCAAACCTGCACTCGTTATGTCCTGCCCATTAGCCAATTCTTTATCTGCTAGCTCCACCATGGACTCTTAATTTATAACTTAACCTTTGGTGAAATATCTTGTTGAATGATTTTTGGAAATCTCATTGGAAGATGTAAACTACTAGCATGTAATACTACTAATTAAATCTTTAATCCCGTTATGAATACATCTTACACACAAAGAGACAGACAAATATGGAAAGTAGACTGTAGTGAGGGTAGGAAAAAACTGGAAAGCCGGATCAGTGGTCTTTGCTTCTTGATCCTAATTTTGAAATGGTCCTTCTTTGGCTAGCCAGATCATTAATATTCAGTCGTCCTTCCATGGAAGTTGCCAGTACAGAGCAACTTCTCACTTGGAAAATGTCTCGGGTTTATCTATTCAAAATTCACAGCTCACAGCAACTTCTGCAGGAAAGTAACTGGTTTTATTTTGCTTAAACTGAGCTATCAAAATATCATTGCAACTCCAAGAGCCTGAAGCTTGATAAAGTTATTCACTCCAGTGATGAAGATTATTTTTGCTTCAGAAAAAGATGAAACATACCGTTGAGAAGAGGAATATGCAAGTGTCAGTTGATAGGTCCAGGCTCTGCAAGTGGGCATTAAACAAAAGCAAATAACTTTCAACCAAAGCACCCACAGGGAGGAACTAATAATGGTTTGATTGGATAAATAGTTGGTGACAGATGCTCTTGTGGCACAGTGATAGTGTCCCTTCCTCAGAACCAGGAAGCCTGGTTTGAAGTCCCACCTACTTGAGACATGTATCATATCCTTGCTAAAGAGGTTGATTAGGAAAATATCTAATTGGTGTCACTCTGATTGAATTGATAAAACTATTGCCTGTAAGTCAGAAAATTGTGGGTTCAGATGCCACTCCAGTTATTGAATACATAAAATTAGGGTGATGATCTAGTGTGGTATTGAAAGAGAAATTGTGGTGAAGTAAGTGATAGGGCTGGGACTGCCTGAAAGGAAGAATGCAGGAAAGCCTAAGTCCAGATGGAAAAATTTGGTGATTATAGACTCATACCAAGTGGGAATTGATTGAGCAATGGGTGAGTGACAGGAGGAGATAAGTGATCAACCAGTATTGTGGCAACTCCACTTAAAATGGGATAAGTCAAAAGAAAAACATCCATATGTAGTTCTGAGGGATTGCAATCATGTCAAATATGTGATCTCTCCAATGAGAGGTTAAACCATAAACCCCTCCTGTTTCATAGAAATAAAAGCTTCTGGGTGTTTGTTAAGGAGCAAATCAACTATTAATTCCTACATTAAAAACATTAACAAAATTTAAAATCACCTTATTCGCTATAAAGTCTTTGAGGATGTGGTTTTCCCTTTGCCCATCACAGGAAGCAAAGTTGGAATAAAGTAATCAGCTTCAATGCTGATTCACCTCTTTTGTTGAACCCAACATAGAATATGTAATAAATATCCTGTCCTTGATGACCAAGCCGCAAAAATATTTCTTAGCTCAACTTCCTAGTTCAAAACCAATCAGGGGGCAAACCTAGAATATTCGACCTGCTTTGTGTTCATCACACTCATTTTTCTGAACAAAAACATTTTTTTTTAAATTTTGGTTTATTTTCAGTGTTCTCTTCTTATTTTCTAAGCGACTTTCCATGTTTTCGATGCATGAGTTATCCTTGAGGACTGAGGATGAATGAAGGGGATATTTCATTTGGTTGGAAGTTATTTCCCAACACAGTGAGAAACCATTGCCTATAATGAGCCCCCCAGAAAGCTGATGTTTATTTTTCACTTTACTGATATTTGACACTCTAGTCAACAGACCAAAATGGTTTAATATGTACCACTCACTTAGGCTCAAGACTGACTCCAGGAGCTGTGTGTAACATCGTTGGCACTTACACATATTTAAATTTCTTACAGTGCATTCTCAAGGGACCAAATGGCTACTTCTACTCATAATTTGTATGTGATTGCTACCTGATTATTAACTAAGTAAGTGCAGCAATAAATAAATGAAGATTTCCCCAGTACCATTAAACAGTCAATTGGAGGTTTATCACATACACAGAGTAAGGAAAGGGACAACTACAAATTGACTTGCAATGAGCACGAGGTAGAAACAACCAAAAAGAAACTCCTGTTTAGTATGTGCCTACAATCATTTTAACAAGTAAAAATCACAATGTTCTGGAGGCAAATGAAGCAAGAAGTAGTAATTGTCTGCATTTATTGCACATTCTGTGATAAAAATACACTTACTCCTACACACTTCAAGCAGTACAGCGTTGGAAAATCAAGATTTAAAAAAGTGCCTTAATTAGAGACTGCAATTAAAGATTGCAGTCACCACATTATGTTTGTCATCTGAGACACCAAGCTGTTGAAGCAAAAGAAGGTGCTGTGAGCTGACTGTGATGTGGATTTATCCCATGCTGCAACCAGATGTTGATGCTGCCATGTGTTGATGAAGTTACATATTGGAAGATTCTTTATATTCATTCATGTGCAGATGCATTTTAAAGAAATGTCTGCTATCAGTAACTCAGCTTACATAATTGAAAAAAGAGGTGTTATGATCAGTCTCTTAATAACTTGATAACCAGATCTCATTGAAGCAGTCCACATATGCATGAAAAATCTATGTGCTTACATGAAGCAGTTATTGGATGATGGCAGTGAAACTAATGAATATTTACAGCCAACCTTACTTCAAATATAATTTAAAAATATTTTTTACACTTTTAATTTCCTCATTTCCTGAAGAAAATGACTCATGATGTTCCAAAGCACCACTGTTCCTGTAGTCTCCAGTATCTTGTATTAGTGTATACTCTTAAGTACGATCCAAGACTATAATTGTTGACAAGCTGTTTGACAAACTGGGTGAGGACAGGTGAATCTAATTCTACTTTGTCAACACGTTTTTTTTGCAATGTTGAAGAGACAGTGATTGGGTCTGAATACTCTTGCAGAGATATGACTCCAATTTTTTTTAATATTATGTGGACACATGAGTATGTCTTGAACTTTTAAACAAAGGATACTTTGCTCGGGATAAGGCATTTGATACCACAACAATGTTGCACCTGTAAGGGAAAGGGAACCCCGTTGGAGTCAAAGGTCTGGCAAACTTTCAGAGAGAAATGACATGGCTTAATTTGCATGGAATAAGATTATTTTTATTTGTCCATGAAATGTGTACATCATTGGCTAGGCCATTTTACTGTCCATCCATATTTCCCCATGAGTTTGTGGCTTGTTAGGACCATTTAAAAGGCAGGTAAGAGTCAAGTACCTTATATACTTTTTTTAAATTTATATGAACTTTTTTGACTACTTTTTAAAGTTAAATTCATGCCCATCAAAATTCATACCATATCATGAGCAGAAGTCCAATTGATCTCTAAGCAAATAAATTTTAAAAACACAATGAATTATGGTAATTCTGAAAACCCGGAGCGGAACATGACAACCGGCATACTGACTCATAAATGTTGATCTATTATCTGTGAAGGACTTAGGTTGACTTTTACATGAGATACATGGAAAATTCCAATTTTTTTTGGCTTGAGGTATATGGTACATTGAAGTGGGTCTGGAATCACATGTAAGTCAGTCCAAGCAAGGACAACAGTATCCTTCACTAATGGACATTAAAATAACAGTTGAGTCTTTATGACAATCAGTAATGGTTACGTAGTCATCATTAGTTTAGATTAATTTCATAACATTTTTGTTAATTCAACTTTCACTATCTCCTATCATGAGATTCAAACTTGTATTCCTAAAACATTAATCTTGTTTACCCGTCCAATGATATAACTAGTATGGCACTGTCTCTCCTAAAGACAGCATTTTGGAACTTAGAGAGAGCATTTGAGATTGGCTTGAGAAACAACAGCATGTTGCTCTCTTTCTCCTTCTTTGCAATTTCTCTCAGCAAACTGTGAGGGCTGACAACTCACCATGAGTCATCTTTCCCAATTGAGAAGAGATCCTGAGCAGGATTTTCACAGAATCTATCCCACTTTCTGAAGCATTAAGAATTCAGCAACAATTTTTCTAGGGACACACACCAGTCCAGGACCCTGCCTGTACACAGAATAGCTACAGGATCAGAAAACCAGTTGAGATACCCTGACTCCTCCTTATTTCTTGAGTTTAACTTAGCTGAAGTGCTTTAGTGTTAATGTTCTGGAGAGTGTTTTGTTTCTCCTGAGACTTCATGTGCATTTATCTGAGTTTCTTTGAAGATTATGAATACATGTGAATAATAATTCTTTGTTTAAGTAAGTTTGATGACTTTTTATGATAATAAGCTAGTAATTTGATTTGATTAAATAAATCTGGCTGACATGTTCTTAATACTTAAACTGACACAGTCTGACACTAACATACCTGACCATACTGGATAAATTTAAAATTTGTGATGACCATTGGAGGCAACTGTGATGGCAACAAGAGTGAATGGAAACAAATTCTGCTCAGCACCTTTTTTTATTATTTAATCTCTCTTCCCCCATAACAGACTAACTATCCTTTACATCCTTTCACTTGCTTCATTTTCCTAATTTCATCAGAAAGGTGATCAAGCTGAAATTTTAACTGTGCTTCAGTCTTCTGATGCTGCCTGACTTCTTGAAGTTTCCAGCTTTTTCTGTTTTTCCAACAGTGAGTTGGTATCTTCTGTATCTTCTGTCTCTGAATATGACTTTCAATATATCCCTTTTCATATCGGTTCCTCTTCAAGTCTTTCATCATTTTGTTGTTCCTTTTTATGCACTAATTGTGGGTTTGGGAACATATTTAAGCCCAGTGAGCCCATCATCAGTGAAAAAGCACCAGGTAAAAGACAAATCCGGCACATACGTGCAGAGCAGTGGTTTTCTCAACCTAAATGGCTTGCCTCTTTCAAATCTGCAGAGAGCCATCAAAGCCTAAGGTTATCAGACAAGAAAAGCCTGACTGGTAAGAAGCTGAGGTTTTGCTTTGGGGTTATCACAGAATGGGGGTCGTGGGAAATGAGTGTCAAATGCAAAGCCAGGAGGACAGTCTCAGTGCCAACATCCCGCCAACCCACCCAATAACCTGGAACCTCATTTGGCAAAGTTAACTTGAATGGGGAGAAACACATTGGGCTGAATCTTATAATATTTCAGCTAAGTGTCACCTTCATCAAGTTTTATGAAGCATTACTCACAGTAAATGGTAATGAGCTCTCCTCTACTATTGTCCCAAATCATTAACTACCTTTCTGACCCCTATGGCACCCCTCTTGTGTGATGAGAGCTCGATTCTACCACTTCACTGGAAGAATCTACCATGTCCACATATCATGGAATGGACGAGTATCATGTCATAGTGCTGTCTTGAAAAGACTGCTGTACACTCAAACAAGTGCTGTCAGTCTGGATTTGCTCTGCACAATTTATGACATTTACCCCATGCATTGAAGATGAGGAGAAATTTTTGCTCTGGTTTGTTTGTGAGGAGGTTCTTGTGGATGGGTGATGCAGAGGAGGATATCCTCTTACCCCTGGAGTAGCAAAGAAAGCCATAACACTACAGCCTGCCAGTCTGGTCTGAGGTACCCACATGGACCTTGCAGTCTAGCCATGTGAAGGAATGCATAGTCATGTCCTCAGAGTGTGAATTACATTTTCTGTTCCGCTCAAGTAAATCCTGCCATCTTTTCTGTTATTTCACCTACATCCCACTAAGGCTCATGCTCTGCCACTCGCTATCAAATACAACACCGTCCCTCATTTGCTTCTACCCACCCAATCTCTGCAAAAATCCCTGCATAGCGTCCCCACTACCTACTCAATTGCTTAGAATACCTTTCTCCATCTGGATCAGCGCTGACGGAACAGAGGACATGCAGGGTTTTCACTGTGGCCTTTTGCAGGAGCCAAGTTGGGAGTGGTGAAAATGAGTGAGGGAGATGGTGCATGCAATAGTGAGAGTGGTAGAGCATAAACCTTGGTTGGAAGTAGGTGCAGTAGCAGGAATAGAGTGAGTGTGTGTGAGCTAGCAGGATGCTGTAGATGGCAGTTACCCTGGAGAGCCTTATTTGCAGCATCTAGTGCAAAATCACAAATTGTACAGTTCGACTTCAGACATACAGTGCTTGCCTGGGTGCAGGACAGCCTTTTAAAAATGGTGCCAGGGATAATAACTGACTACAGGATAACGCGGCAAGTTCTTCCAGCTATGGCAAGTGGCAGAATTGGGCTAGTATTGCAGCAGATGAGTGCCATAGGACAGGGTATGCAGGTAAGTTTAGAACAATGGCATTAGAAAACTCACTAGGCCTCAAGCAGAGAAATTCTACGTCAAACTCACCAAATTGACAGCTAAAGGAAAAGAATATTTAATTCAGACTACCACAACAAGAAGCCTTGAGAAACACTGATGATGTAAAAATAGTAGCTTATCCAGGAAAATCAAGAAATACATCAAGCAAACTTCACATTGAAAATGCTGAAAAAAAGGCCAGGAAGTTTGATAGCGGCTCCCCAATTACCTGCATTAACTTTAATGACAAGTCTGCAGAAATAAAATTCGAGGTCATTTACACTGCCTCACTGGGGGTTTTCTCTAGTTCTCTGCCAAAGTTTCAGTGGGAGACCAGGAAACTACTGCAGTGATTCTACCCTAACCATTTGTTTTTCAACCTGTCATCTTGGTCTAAAAAAACCTGCTTAGCAGGCCAGCTTTGCATGCTCCTAATGTAACTATTTTATATGGGTAAGTTGTGCCCCAGTGCACAATTTTCATTTGTTGTCATGTCATTTCGCACATTGATCAGGATTGCACAGAGTTCTGTGTGGCCCTCATAATTACACGCCATAAGATGCGCAATGAAGTATATGCCTGAATTATACCCTTATCTGTCACCAATGTTAATGGACCTCTCAAAATCACACAGTCACTGACATTTATATGTTTTACCTTTTTAATCCCACAAACAAAACTCAGAGGAACAACATCAGTTACTTTCCCTATAAAAATGTAACAGGAATTACACTACAGCCTTGGTTTAGAGGAAATGTTGCTGTGAAGCAATAGACAATAGAAACAGTCTAAAAAAGTCTATTCTTGGATAATTATTTATTGCATATTTACTGTCTGTAATAGTTAGATAAATTATTCTTATTTGAAATTCATTCTAAAGTAATGAATTATTTCACATTTGCAGACTGCTGCCCTCAGATAGTGATTTATTTCACGGCTACACTCCATCATGATTGGATAATTAGTGCTATATTTGCAATCTTTTCTTAGGTTATCAAATGTTTTATGTTTAACATCTGGTCACCTTCACTTTGTTTTGTTTTCATTGGCTGTCTTATAGCAGATATGTGTTTTGGTTTCATTTATTCTAGAGATGAAGGAATGGTTTTGTTATGCTAATAAAGGGGATAAAGCACTGTGAACAGTTTATGAAATACACAACATAAATAGACATTTTGCGTTTGTCACATTGTATTCCCCATGTTTTATGGCTACGTCACATTTAACTACAGGAAAAATCTATGATGTGTTAAAATATTGGATCCGCAAGCTCTTTCTCCTTGCATCACTAGATTTCCATGTTCACAATCATATGTTTTTGAGTCTACCTTTTTTCATTATTAATCATCATTTTCTCCTGCTCTTGATTTCTTCCCAACAAGTTTTGGTTTCAATGCTGAGTTCCTTTAATGATAGCTCAGTAGTGCCTGGCTTCTATGACCTTTTGGATAGACAGACAGTTCCTTTTTTCTAATCTTACTTCTTTCTACCCCCATTACAACAAAGCCTAATTAAATTAATGCTTCTCCTTAATAAACAGCCCTCCATTCACAAGCCAGAAAGATGGAGGGAGGCTATTTTCCTTCTGATTGAAGGTTAAAGGAGAGTTGGTTCAAGGAATAGAGACCACCACATCTTCATTTCAATGTGCGATGTTTGTTGATAAATGTTGATAAATTTGCAAAAATTGGGTCAGAGGTTAATGCTACAAATCTATCAAGGCTTAGGAAGTAATTATAAAAATGCAGGGGACTGAAGGTACAACTAATGTGCTGAGGTGTTTAGAAATGGTCCCTGAACTGGAAGCACCGGAGATAAAAAAAAATAGGTTATTTCAAATAAATTAATGAGAAAATTGTAGAAATTATGTGGGAAAAAGGGATGGAAGATAATCGTAGCTTTTAATGTAATGTACCTACAAATTTCAGCATGTTTATTTTGGCTTCAGTCTTACTCACTAATTTATGCAACTCTATATATCCACACATAAGCATTTAATACCTAGCATCTTTGTAACGTTTTGTTTTCTGTGAACATCAAATGGAATTGCTTTATCCATTTTTATTTTCCAAGTTTTCATGTACTGGCAATATCAATAAATGCAGAGGCAAAAGAATTGGCGAAAATGACTTCATGTATGATTTGCCGTATCCTATTCATTTCCAACTCCATTTTCCTTGTGCTTCACAACTACCACCAGCTGTGATGAAGAGTGCACTTCATGGGAAGTTACAATTGACAATGCACTATTCCAACTCACAGCATGTTGAAATCCTGTTTGGTCTTTTCCTACATTTGAACATCAAATAATAGTCACTGGCATGATTGTACAGTGTAATCTGGACACCAAACAGCTTTGCTGTTGAAGCCACATCACCTCAGTTTTGAACAAAGCTTTTAGTGTGTGACATTTGCATTGTGTGGCTTTTAACACAACCACATGCCATCTGTGTAGTCTGAATCGCTGAATGTATGCCATCATCACATTACAGATTTCAACAGACTGATACAGTAGTACATTGACAAAATTGACCAATAAACCTGAAATGAATGACTTACCTTATGCTTCCTGACATAACCAGAGGTAAGAAGCAAGATCAGCTCTGAGTTATTAAAAAAACAATGAATAAACTGATATAGGTGGTAACAGACAGAGGAACTTCTGTGAGGAAGGGGAGAAGGACAGGCCCTACCTTGAGACAGTATTGTGGGAGCTCTATTCCTATTTCGCTATGTGACAGGAACAGAGCCTCAAGAATACAATTTACTAAGGAGCTAAAGCACACTGACTGAGGTTACTACGAATAATTCTCCTTCTCAATCTTTCCTTCCAACGTGAGCAGGTGGTGACTCTCAGGTTGAGCCATCACCGGCTATCTCTTCTTTTGAGAGAGCAACTCAATGATACACCAGAAGTCTGGCAACTTGACTTTATCTCAATTAGACAATTATGTCACTTCCTTTGAAAGGATTAGAGCATCAAACCAGTGGAAGTGTGACCCTGCCAGTGATTGAACATTACAGTCATCTTTTCATGTTTTCTTCCAGCTAGGAGTTTGTAACTTTAGCAATGCACTGAAATTGTCTGTCCTCAGAATCAGCAGGGTGGTGAGAGGGGCCCTCGTTTGATCCAAAGATCAAGAAGGAATTGCTGATAGTTTTCTAAAAGAGTGACTTCCCAATGGTAAAGCATACCATTGATGGCCCCTCATATGGATCTTTGGGCCTTTCTACATCAATGGAGCATGATAACCCAACTGTAAGAGCGAGTGTTCAGTCACTGTGCAGTTGATGTGAAACATTATCAAAAATTCATTTCAGTTCATTCCCACTTTCCCAATAATTGCCAGATTTTTTTTATTGTTCAATAGTCACACCAACTTCAGGCACCCAAGACAGAGAATAGGCATGGTTCTACAAATGCCTCATGAAGCTCTTCCAACACAGGAGATCAAAAAGCCATACATTTACGTGAAACACCATGGATTGACCAATTAGAGGTATGAGTTCCCTGATTGGGACTTCTAGTCTGGTTCAATCAGGGAGACCTGGCTGACATAAAAGGGTGAATGCTAGGGATATTGGGGCCCTGAATGCCTGACTCAGTGAGATGCAGTGCTATTGTCAAAGGTTATATCTTTGTACATAAAGGGTGATTGGTAATGGTATGATGACCTCTGAAGAAGGATAGGTCCTTTAGTGAAGAGTTATATTATTATAAAGAAGATGCTTCACTCTGAGGATGGGAAGGATTACTGCTGTACATACATCGGAGAATCTCCCTGTTTATGATGGTGCAATGCATTCTCCACAATCTGAATTATCAGGATTTAGTCAATATCTTCTGGGATGGGATGGGGAGGAGAAGGAGGAACATATAAAACCACATTGACCACTACAGATGGATATTTTGAGAAGGAGTTCATGGCAATGCCTCACTTAAAAGAAACCGTCATCCCCACAACACAAATTCACATTTCATTTATCATGCACCCAGTTATATACCATTCCTTTGACATATCTCCCTCACAAGAGAATATCAACAGTACTTTCAATGGTAGCTTTATCTAGCAACATATAAATAAAACTATATATAAATATCTAGCAACATATAAGTAAAGAAAACTAAAGTTAGCTTGTTGTATTCCCTGAATACCTTCCTGCATGTATCCTTGCCTCACCCAGAATCTCAATGCAGTTTTATCCCAGCAGCTGCTACATGGCTGGTGAATACCTTCTGACTGCAACAGACATTGGAAGAAAGAGCAAAATGCTTTCTGTCTGGAAGAAACAAAAACAGAAATTGCTGGAAAAACTCAGCAGGTCTAACAGCACCTGTGGAGAAACACAGAGATAACACTTTTTTAATCCAATGACTGAAAGCAGATAGCAAAAAGTGGTATTTATGCTGATGAAAGGGAGTAGGAGTGACCAAATAGATGAAGATGAGCCCAGAGAGAGAGAGAGAAAGAGAGAGAGGACAAAGGGATTGTTTACAGTAAGCCAGGGAAAAAAGCAAGCCAGATTAATGATAGTGGGCACTACAAATAGTTAGAATGGGTTGACTGTGCTGAAAACAACCCATTTCATGACAAGACTTGGTGTAGTGGTGGGTAACAGGCACTGAAGGAGGTATTCATGCTCTCAAATAATTAAACTCGATGTTGAGTCCTGAAAACTGTAAGGCCCCCAAAAAGAACATGAGGTGTTTTTCATTTATCTTGCATTAGGCCTTGCTGGAGCACAGAGAGGGCAGCAGGCCTGAGACACAAATATAGGCCATGGAACATGTTGGTGTTTTGAAATGGCAAGCAGCTGGAAGCTTGTGTCTGGAGGGTCTGACTGCCGACAGCATGATCTCAGTTTGGGCGATAGCAGTTTTTTGATAGCTTGCTGAGAGGAAACACTAAAGGTATCAGTCAGGTTTTAGCCATATTTGACTTACATTTTGGGAAATTTTGGGGCCATAAAATAATGCATACCTTTATTTCTTATATGCTTGTGGGGCAAGGGTGTCATTGGCTGGGCCAACATTTATTGTCCGTACATTGAGAAGATGGTGGTGAGCTCCTTTCTTGAACTACTGTAGCCCATGTGCTATTGGTTGACCCACAATACTCTAAGAGAAAGATTTCCAGGATTTTGATAGAGTTACAGTGAAGCAACGGCGATATATTTCCAAGTCAAGATGGTGAGTGGCTTGGATGGAAACTTGCAGGTGGTTCTGTTCCCATGTATCTGCTATACTTGTCCTTCTGGATGGAACTGTTTGTGGATCTAGAAGTTTCAAAGCAAGGATCTTTGTTGAATTTCTGAAGTGCTTCTTGCAGACAGGATATATTACCACTACTGAGCGTCAGTGGTGGAGGAAGTGAAAGCTTGTGGATATGATGCCAATCAAGTGGGCTGCTTTGTCCTGGATGGTGTCAAGTTTCTTGAGTGTTGTTGGACCTGCACCATCTAGGCAAGTGGTCAGTATTCCATCACACTGCTGACTTGTGCCTTGTAGGTGGTGGACAGGCTTCAGAGTCAGGAGATGAGTTACTCGCTGCAGTATTCCTAGCCTCTGACCTGATCTTGTAATCATTGTGTTATGTGGTGTGCCTAGTTGAATTTCTAGTCAATGGTAACCATGGGGACATTGATAGTGTGGGATTCAGTGGTGGTAACGCCATTGAATGTCAAAGGGCAGTGGTAGATTGTCTCTTATTGGAAATCGTCTTTACCTGGCATTTGTGTAGCGTAAATGTTACTTGCCACTTGTTAGCTCATGCCTGGATATTATCCAGATCTTGTTGCATTTGAACATGGATTGTTCCAGTATCTGAAGACCTGTGAATGATGTGGAACATTGTGCAACCATTGGTGAGCATTCCCACTTCTGACGTTATGATGGAGGGAAGGCCATTGATGAAGCAGCTGAAGATGGTTGGGCCTGGGGCATTACCATGAGAAATTTCTGCAGAGACATCCTACAGCTGAGATGACTGACCTAAACAACCACAACCATCTTCCGATGTGTCAACTACTGGAGAGCTGCTGGTTTGGAACATGTTGGTATCAGTTATGCCGGGCTGTTTAGGAAGTACCAATCACCAAGGGTGACAGGGTGACTGAGTGGTTAGCACTGCTGCCTCACAGCACCAGAGACCCGGGTTCAATTCCCGCTTCAGGCAACTGTCTGTGTGGAGTTTGCACATTCTCCCCGTGTCTGCGTGCGTTTCCTCTGGGTGCTCCGGTTTCCTCCCACAGTCCAAAAATGTGCAGGTTAGGTGAATTGACCATGCTAAATTGCCCGTAGTGTTATGTGAAGGGGTAAACGTAGGGGAAAGGGTCTGGATGGGTTGCTCTTCAGAGGATCGGTGTGGACTTGTTGGGCCGAAGTGCCTGTTTCCACACTGTAAGTAATCTAATCTAATTTTTAAAAAATGTGGAATAACATGTAAAAGAAACAATGGGCTCTCTACCTGAATTAATACAGTAGATGCAATAAGGCAAGTGATTTAAAAGCATGAGCAGATGGGAATGGATATTATCTAACTGCCATCTTGAACCCCTAAAGTGTGGAAACAGACCCTTCGGCCCAACAAGACCATAGTCTTCTCTAAGTCCATACTCTTCAGTCCCTCTGAAGAGTATCCCTCCCAAACCCATTTCCATACCCTATTACTCTACATTTACTCCTGACTAATGCACCTGACCTACACATCCCTGAACACTATGGGCAATTTAGCATGGCCAATTCACCTGACCTGCACATCTTTGGACTGTGGGATAGAAACCTATACAGAGACAGGAAGAATAGCAAATTTCACACATACAGTCACCCAAGTTGGGATCGAACCTGGGTCCCTAGAGCTGTGAGCTTAAAAATGTGTTGCTGGAAAAGCGCAGCATGTCAGGCAGCATCAAAGGAACAGGAGAATCGACATTTCAGGCATAAGCCCTTCTTTCCCTAGAGCTGTGAGGCAGCTGTGCTAACCACTGAGCCACCATGAAAGAAGCATACCTGTAGAGTGACCAAGACTGGAAACTGAACTTTTAAGGATATTCAACATTTAGGAAGGACAGGAAATAAAGGAAAAGGGTATGGTGTTTTGTTGAGAAACAAGGTTGAGATCAGAAGATCAATGGGCATAAACTTATAGGGATCTGAGTAATGTTGCAAAAGGAGATCCTTTTCGACTAACCTTGTTGGGACTATCTGAGGTGGCAGATAGGGAGTCTCTAGATTCTTCACACCTAAATTTGAAAATTTGGGGTATCCCATCTGGAATAAGAATAAATTAGAGAATATAACCACAATACTCATTGTAAAAATGCCTATGTGCTATTAAACATTTGAAGGTATTAATCCAATCCATTTTTGTCAACTTGCCTCTCAATACCTTAATTATTGCTTTTGTTTAAATTTGATACCCTTGCTGGAGGCTGAGTACCTCACTTTCAAATGTTGTGTAAAATATTTTCATACTTTGACCACACATCACTGAAGGTTCTTTTAGATCAAGATTTTTAATTAGCCAGAAACATACTCCAGAAACTCATCCTGCCATTCTGCTTCCTTCCCTGCTACTGCACAAACCTCCAGCAAAGAACTCATATCCTTCCACTCTCAGTAATACTTGCAACATTTTCCCTCACTTGCTCTTCACCATCCACACTCCCACACTGTAAACCATACATACCCTCTGTGCTGCCTCCTCACTCCTTCAAATGCCTCAGCACCTTTTGCTCACCTGTACTCGGAACAATTGCTGCGCCACAAAACTTCCATCTCACGAAATCTTTCATTCTCTCTCATTCCAAGAGAAGGCAGCCCATAAGAAGGCAGAGAGAACTTGCACTCTTGGAAGCCTGCTGAACATTAGGCCCTTCAACCCCTGTGAGGACAAAACCTTTGCCCTTGGAGGAAAAGGGGGAGGTGGGGGGGTGGGGGGAAGGGGAACTGCTCCTCTGGGGATGCTGCGGGGATCCTGTTAACTGAGTAAAAAACACTCTTCATTCCAATTCTCACATTAACCCTGTTTCACTGACATTTATTGCACACTTCTTCTGAACACTCGAAGTGATGTCTCTTCTCCCTTGTCTTGCAGTTACAGCCAGCATCTCCACCAGCTCCATGGAGAAATGCGCAGTTCCCCCAGAACCACCACCTTGACATTTAAGTAGCAAGGATTCAGAGGAAGCTATCTGCACCCCCTCACTAACTCATTTAATGTCACCTCAGTGAGAACAGTTAAGAAGGTTGGAACCAAAATCTGGTGAGCACCTCATTGCTTTAGCCCTGTAGCTGACCAAGACACCCCTTCCCCTAAAAATCCTCCAACTCCACTTATTACCCTCACTCCTCTTCCCACTCCCACCAAACCTGCAGCCTCAGTCATGAATAACAATTTGCCAAATGTCTTTCCTGAAGCAGCAATCAGCTTTGAGCTGCTTCCTTCACCTCTTTAGCCACCTCACCTCTCTTTTTCCTTGGGTTTTCTGAACAGATCCTGGAGGCTGACTGTTTCCCTCCCCTTTGAGTGAACAAACTGGATAGTCCCAGACAAGAAGTGCTGTACATCTCCCTGGCCGCATTGACCCTGCCCCCTAGACTAGCCTATGTGGAGCCAGATAGTGACCCACTCCCCATTATACAGAGGCACAAAACTCTTTACCAAGATCACCCCGACCAGATGCCTGTACTATTGCAAGTCCCATGGGCTTTGAATCCTGTGTCATAGAGTCACAGAGTCATACAACGTGGAAACAGACCCTTCAGCCCAACTAGTCCAGGCTAATCACGTTTCCAAACTAAACTAGTCCCACCTGCCTCCATTTGGCCCTATCCCTCCAAACCTTTCCTATTCATGTAGTTATCCAAATGCCTTTTAAACAATGTAACTGTACCTGCATCTACCACTTCTTTTGGCAGTTCATTCCACGCACTAAGCTCTCTCTGTGTAAAAAACGTTGCACCTCATTTTTTTTTAATCTTTCTCTTCTCACCTTCAAAATATGCCCCCCTAATTTTGAAAACCCTACCTGAGGGAAAAGATCCTTACTGGTCACCTTATATGTACCCCTCATGATTTTATAAACCTCTATAAGGTCACCTCTCAACTTCCTATGTTCCAGTGAAAAATGTCCCAGCCTATCCAGCCAATTTTTATAACTCAAACTCTCTGTTCCCAGCAACATCCTGGTAAATCTTTTCTGAATGATCTCCAGTCTAATGATATCCTTCCTGTTACAGGGTGACCAGAACTGCACCAACTACTCTAGAAGGGGCCTCACCAATGGCCTCTACAAACTCAACATGACATCCCAATTCCTATATTCAAAGGTCTAAGCTATGAAGCCAAGCATATTAAACTCTTTCTTACTACCCTGTTCACCCTTGATAGAAATTTCAAACCCCTTGGTCTCTCTGTTTGACAGCATTACCCAGAGCCCCCTGGACCCTCAGATTAATAGTCTGATGCTCTAGGGCTTTTGCCCGAAACGTCGATTTCGAAGCTCCTTGGATGCTGCCTGAACTGCTGTGCTCTTCCAGCACAATAATCCAGATTTTGGTTTCCAGCATCTGCAGTCATTGTTTTTACCTAGCATTACCCAGGGGCCTACCACTAATTGTATAAGTTTACCAAAATGCAATACCTCACATTTATCTAAACTAAACTTCATCTACCACTCTTCAGCCCATTGACCCAATTGATCAATATCTCTTTGTAATGTTAGATAATCTTCTTCACTGTCTACTGTACCAGCAATTTTAGTGTAATCCAAAACCTTACTAACCATGCCTCCTATGTTCTCATCCAAATCATTTTTATATAAATGACACACATAAGTGAAACCAAATGACACACATATTGATCCCTGTGAAACACTACAGATCACAGGTTTCCAGTCTGAAAAACAACCCTCCATCGCCACCCTCTGTCTCCTACTATAAAGCCAATGTTGTGTCCAATTGGCAATCTCAACCTGAATCTCAGGAAAACCTCCTGACTGATCAATGTCTTCTTAGACTGTAATGAGGACTATTCCCCTCAGACACTGAGTCATAGCTGCCTGCGTGCTGCACATGTTGTGTGATTGCTGAGTAAGCTGCTGACACATGGAGCAGGTGTGAGTATGGCATGGGCATACTACTGTACAACAAAATGTCCACCCCCTTGACTGGGGACTACTCACCAGCAAGACAGGATATCTGGTTTTATGACTGCAGTAATTTGCTTAGCAAGGTAAGGCAAGGCATGGATACTGTGACCATGCAGGGACAGCACTAAGTATGTGAGTACTAGGAAGAGTAAGCAACTTGGCCTGAGATGCAGCCTGATCCAGTCCATGAGCCATGTGCCCGTGCCTGCGCCTGCGCTTTCCAAAGCTAATTGCCAGTATGCCCTCAATACAATTATATACTTCAAGAATGACTTGCCAGTATACCTCAAATGTACCAAGATGGTCTTGAGGTTTTGACAAATGCTTTATGCCAGAAATGCCTGTAGATTACATCAAAAATAAAGTATAATCAAATGCAACACTGAGGTCCTTCCAAGCAAGTGGCTTGTTGAATCCACCTGGTACCTGTTCTGGTCTCAATGTTAGATTTTCCCAACGTCTAGCATATTTGGAGCATTTGGTAAAATAGAAAGCTGAATATGAATGAGGAGAGTTGGGCTATGAAAAATTTTGGTTGACAAGCAATAATCCTACTTCATTGGCAACTTCCCCTGCAAAAATCTCACACATCATTTGTAAAAAAACATAAGTTAAATAGGAAGATGCTCCTATTCTGCCCATTGATTTTCTGATCTGAGATTCTCTTTTAGAAATATTCTGATCTCAATCCTTATTGTCACTGCAATAGCACATCATTTTCCATTCTTGCTGTCCTTCCTAAATGAATAGTCAGTTTCCAGTTTTGGTAACCCTGAAGCCATGTTTCCTTAATGGCAATTGGATTATACCTATTCACATCTATTTGGGACAGTAAGTATCTGCCATACTGAAAATGCTGTGTTAATTCATGCAGAGTGCACTAAAGTTTTGACACTATTCCATAATCGAAGTTTAGTTGATCATCACTTTCATTTTGAGTGTCTTCAAATTTTACTTGCGCATCTGCTCCTTCCTTTTACCAGCTTGATTTCCATCCAATTTGAGTTACCCCTCAGATTCCCAACCCCTGAAATGGTAAGTTAAGCCCTCCCCTGTGACATTAGCAAATCTCCCTGCAAGAATATTGTCCCAATCCTGTTGTGGCATAATCTATCCAGGTGGTGCATGGCCCACCTACCTCAGGAATAATTCTGATATTTTCCTATTTGCACTAATTCTCCAGTCACAAATTCAATCAATCACTCCTCCTATTCCTGTGCGTCCTTGCCCATGGCACTGGCAGTATGTCTTAGATTACTGCTTTTGTGCTCGTGCTTCTTAATTTCTATCCTAATTCCTTAAAATTTAATTTAACACTTGATTTCTCTTCCTACTTGTAATAACTCAGGAAGTCTGAGTGAAAAGGAATATCATTTATTGTTGATCACTAAAATAGAGCCACTATGTGTGGCATACATGGGCTAGTCCCAGACCAGGACAGATATTTCTGCAGACTCTGGTTCTGTTTTTCTTTTCCTTCTTCAGAAATACTGTGTTTTTTTCCCCCAATCATCAAATTGCCATGGTACTTTTTTCCTCTATTAATCACCACTGATAAATCGCCAATATTTCCAACTGAATAATTTATGTGCAAAGCCCATTAAATGTAATTGGGGTCTGCTTCATACCGAAGTGTTATCACACGCAGCTGAACATTTGTTTATCCCATCACCAAATCACCATGGTATTTTTTCCGAATAATCACCAGCAATAAATCCAATCCAGTGTTACCAAGAGAATATTTATGAGCAATCTGGATCTGCTTTATTAGACCCTTAGTTCCTGAGTTTTATTGAATTCATATTTCACTATGGCAGGATTTGAACCTGGCTCTTGAGAACATTACCTGGACCTCTAGACTAATAGTCCAGCAACAATACAAACTAGACCATTGCCTCCCCCCGGGTGGTCTATTAATATTTTTAATCAATCTGTTCAGAGATGTAACTACTCACTTCTAATGTAGATGTAAATTGCACCAGAATTTCCTGGCTCAAAGGCCAGACACTACCACTTTCTTACTAGTCCCCCAACTAGGTCTGCTTTATGCTATTTATTTATTTTGTATTTTTTTCAATCACCACCAATAATCACCCATGAAACCAATTAGATATTTTCAAGCAAAAGCCCATTATGGGCAATGCAAACCATCAAAAGTGAAGGGGGAGCATGTAGATGAGTAGGAAGGGGCGAAATCAAAATAAAGATGGATGAGGAAATAAAGCACTGTATCCCCTGTGGTGCCCACCTCCCTCAAAAGGCATCAAGAGAATTGATGGAAATCACGTGCCTGGGCCTGCTTTATAAAGAGATCAGATGATAAGTTCCAGCTGGGCAGGGCATTGCCTGTGACCAAGGATAGACTTGGGACAGACTTCAAATAGATCCAGCCACTCAAGACTGGTATCCATGAGTAGTTTTGGGCCGTCAACAACAGCACAATTGTACTCCAGTACAATCTGCAACCTTAAGGTCCAGCACTCAATCATTACCATCAAGCTAGGGGATCAACCCTGGTTCAATAGAAAGTGCAGGATGGCATGCTAGGAGCAACACTAGACATACCTAAAAATGAGGCGTTAACCTGGTTAAGTTACCGAATAGGGTAACTTGCATGCCAACAGCATAAGCAGCAAATGATAGAACTAAGTGAACCAAAATCAGATCCAAGCTCTGCAGTTCTGCACTTGCAGTCATGAATGGTGGTGGACAATTAAACAACTCAGACGAGGAGGTGGCTCCACGAATATCCCCATCTTCAATGATGGAAAAGACCAACACATCTGTGCAAAAGATATGGCTGAAGCATTTGCAGCAATCTTCAGCCAGAAATGCCTGGTGGATACTCCACCTCGGCCTCCTCCAGTGGTCTCCAGCCTTAGAGATACCAGTCTTCAACCAAGTCAATTCACTCCACATGATCTCAAAAGATGGTTGGAGGCATTGGATACAGCAAAGGTTATGGGCCCTGACAATATTCCAGCAATAGAGCTAAAGGTTTGTGCTCCAGAATCTTGCTGATCCCCTAGCTAAGTTTTTCCAGTACAGTTGCAACATTGGCATCTAGCCCACAATTGCTCAGGTATTTCTTGTACATAAGAAGCAGGACAAATCCTACTTGGCCAGTTACCACCTCATCAGTCGACTAATGATCATCAGTAAAGTGATGAAAGGTGTTATTAACAGTGCTATCAAGCAGCATCTGTTCAGCAATAACCCAGTTTGGGTCCTGCCAGGGCGACTCCTCTCCTGATCTCTTTTAGCACCTTATTTCAAACATAGACAAAAAAGCTAATTTAATGAGATGAGATAAGAGTGACAGCCCTTTACATCAAGGCCATATCCAACTGAATGTGTCATCTGGCAGCCATAGTAAATCTGGAGTCAATGGGTTTTGGGGGCAAGCTCTTTGCTGGTTGGAGTCATACATGGCATGTAGGAAGATGGTGTGATTGTTGAACATTGGTCAGCTCAGCTCAAGGACATTTCTGCAGGAGTTCCTCAGGGTAATGTTCGAGGCCCAACCATCGACAGCTGCTTCATCAATGGCTATCCTCCATCATAAGGTCAGACGTGGGGATGTTTGCCAAACATTGCACAATATTCAGCACCATTTGTGACACCTCAGATACTGAAGCAGTCTGTATTCAAGTGCAACAAGGTCTCAACAATATCCAGGTTTGGGCAAACAAATAGCAAGCAACATTCAGGGTACACAAATACCAGGTTATGACCATCACCAATAAGAGACAACCCAACCATATGGTGTCACCATCACTGAACCCCATCCCACTCCCACCCCCCTCCCCACACTATCAATATCCTGGACATACCATTCACCAGAAATTCAACTGGACTCACCACATAAACACAATGGCTGCAAGAGCAGATCAGAGGCTAGGAATATTACACCTTCAGACTTTCCAAAGCCTTCAGTCATCTACAAAGCACAAGTCAGGAATGTATTGGAATACTACCCACTTTACTGAATGGGTGAAGGTCCAATAACATTCAAGAACCTTGCTACCATCCAGGACAAAGCAGCCTGTTTGATTGGCACTACATCCGCAAGCATCCATCTCTTTACCATAGCAGCAGTGTATACTTTCTACCAGATGAACTGCAGTGATTCACCAAAGTTTCTTACACAGCACACTCCAAACCCATGACCACTTCCATCTAGAAGGACAAGGGCAACAGACAAAGGGGAACCCCAAGACCTTCAAGTTCCCTTCCAAGCCCTTCATTATCCTGAATTGGAAATATATCACCATTCCTTCATTGTCTTGAGTCAAAATCCTGGAATGCCCTCCATAAGTGCATTGTGGGTCAGCCTACAGCATGTGCACTGCAGCAGATAAAGAAGACAGCTCACCAATCATCTTTTCAAGGGCAACTAGGGACAAACTATAAAATGCTGGCCAGCCAGTAATGTCCATGGCTCATAAATGAATTATAAACAAACAAAAAACAACTTATATTCAAAGAACTGCGCAGGGAGATTAATTTATGAATCTTGTAGGGGGTCATCACACTATCTGTGTCATTGGTACTGTTGCCCATGCTTTGGACACTTTGACCAGTTTCCACATAAACTCATTTAACTTGAGCATTATACTCGTGAGACAAACAAAAGGGTCTGAGTAAATTTACTATTCAAAATATTTTGAAGACATAAAAGGAGCTGTATGGTTGAATATTATCTAAAACCCAGCTCTTTCATGAAACAAACTTTCAAATCCTACGTTAATTGCTCCACTAATTACAACCTTAAATCTTTCTCACAATCCTTACCTAAAGTAGTACTGGCTCCCAGATGAGAACCAGGTACTACCCATGCAGTTGACGTTGTCCAGGTGGTGTACTTGGCACTGGTTAACTTGATGAAGGTTGGCCTTGCATGTGGTCAACTTCTCTCTTTTTCCAAGTGGTCAGAGCTCCACTAGTGGACCAGGTCAAGTCTTCAGAATTTAGAATTAGAATTAGCATTTATTGTGAATAACTCAACGAGTTCAGAATCATAGAGATGTACAATACAGAAACAGACCCTTCAGTCTAAGTCGTCCATGAAGACCAGATATTCGAAACAAGTCTGGTCACATTTGCCAGCATTTGGCCCATTTCTCTCTACACCCTTCCTATTCATCTTCCCATTAATAAAGATGCCTTTTTAATGCTCTAATTGTTGCCAAGCTGAGCCGAGGATGCCATGCTGGGCGACTGCTGCCTGAGGCCAGAATGTCACACACTGGGAACCTGCTACAGGAGGCCACAGCACCAGGCCAGAGTCATCACCGCAGGCTGGGAATCGATACTCTTTGGAGGCTGAGAATCATTGCTAGAGGCTGGGAATTGTCATCGGAGGCTGTGAATCATCACCGTAGGCTGGGACTCATGAGATGCCATGAGAGAAGAACAGAAAAAAACATTAAGAGGAAGAAAAAAACAAGAAGAAAAGAAGAATAAGAATGAGCAGAGCAAGTGAGCTCCCGCTGGAGCATCCTACTCTGTCGCCATCTTAGTCACTGAGAGAGTATCTGCCAGCTGTCGCTTCTTATCCCTCTCTGCTGTATCCTTCCAGAATGTTCTCAGGCCCTCAGCCATTCAGTCTTCCAGGTCAATGCTGTGGTGTCTAATCTATTATGTATAGAAGAGGCTGGAGCTACCCTCAGTGTCCATCCTCAGTGTGCCCAGGGCACATCCCCTTCTCCATATATGGCCATGGCAGGAACCCAAGGCATCAGTGAGTCTACTCACCGCACACCAATACACAAATCAGTCTCATTTTCCAAGGAAAGTCCAGGCTTGCTCTTGCCAACCTTTGGCTAGAAAGTTAGTGAGGTATTTTGTTATAGGTCTCTTTACTAACCCACTCAGAAGCACTATATATTTACTAATACCACATTCCCATTCATTTATTCATTCATAACTCTGTTCTAACTCACCCACCAGCTCGCTTTGTTCACTACACCGTGTTTACATTCATTCATTCATTCAGACAACCACGTTTCAGTAGTATATTCTGCTATTACAAAGCAGACTAAGTTAAAATATCCCTTCCAACGCATTCCTGCTTCTTCACACCTTCAATCCTTATCAGTCCCATGCTGCACGCAGTGTTTAGACCTTCGCAAGTTTTGAGAAGATTTGTAGCTCAGGTTGTAGTTCTGGATGTAGGTTTGCTCGCTGAGCTAGAAGGTTCATTTCCAGAAATTTTGTCATCCTATGAGGTGAAACACTGCTGATACTTCCTGCTATTTATATGTTTTGGTTTCTTTGGGTTGGTAATGTCATCTCCCATGGTGATGTCATTTCCTGTTCTTTTTCTCAGTAGGCATTAGATGGGGTCTAACTCGATGTGTTTGTTGATAGAGTTCTGGATGGAATGCCATGTTTCTAGGAATTCTCGTGCGTCTCTCAAAACATGGCATTCCAACTGGAACTCGATCAACAAATGCATCGAGTTAGACCCCATCTATCACCCCCTGAGAAAAAGAACAGCAAATGACATCTCCACGGGAAATGACATCACCAACCCAAAGAAACCCAAACATATAAATAGAAAGCAGGAATTATCAGTTATGTTTCACCCGGTGACCCACTGAAGATGTTACTTAGTAGGGTGTCAAAACGTCTGGAAATGAACCTTCCAGCTCAGCGAGCAAACCTACATCCAGTGTTTAGACCTATTTCTATATCAAAAGCTACCCCTGAATAAGTGTCAATATTGTAACCTATCTAGAACAATATTATTTCTGCTATCATGTCCATGATTCACCTGAAACTATGGGAAGATTATACTATTAATCAGCCTTTAGCAACCATCTCTCGAGACCTCAATAGTTACAGAACATCAAACAGTTTCCTCAACTAGCATGTACCAGTTAAATATATATTCAATAGGGCTACTATCCCCATTAAGAAACTTACAAACTACAGGAATGGATGTCAAAATCTCACAACCCAGCTGCGGTAACCATTTTTATAATATCCTTTACGTTTTTATTAAGCACATGTATAAATTCTAACTTATTTAAATCATATAGTTTTAGTACTTTTACTAGCGTTTACTAATTTAAAAGATAAAAGGACTAACACCTCTTAATTATGCGAGTAGACTGGTCCAACTCTCTAATCCCATCAGGAATAACAGCCAGTATTTAGCAAATGTTTAAACAATCTCCTGCTTCCTCAGGACAGATGTCACACAAACTTTTGTGTACAATAGATACAATTATGTAACACCATAGTGTCATAATTTCAACCTGTGTAAGAACTGTGCGTAAAGAGACTATTGTAAGAACTGTACTTCAGGATTTTATGCCCCCTCCCTGCCCCCCCACCATGAACAGTGCAGTTGCCATTGTTGAAGAAAGAGGCTATTTTCGCCAATCACTGATTTCGGTCATTATTTGAACAAGATCTCCCAGTCCCATTGGACCTAGCTGCTCAAAGGTTGTCCATTCTGGTTTCAGGTGTAGTCTTTCAAGCCCAGTACCAATGTGGACCTGGATATCTGGCTGTTTACCTTTCCCGAATGGATGTTTTGTAGCTTGTCTGTGATATCCTTACTCTGGCACCTTGGAGACAATGCACCATCCTGGATGTACTCAGTGGTGATCTGCCAGTCATCTACTTTGCCCATCTATTGTGGCAAGAGAGAGGCTAGAACACGTGTGACTTTCTGACACTATTTTTGTGTGCTGTGCCTGCCATTGCTGAATAGCCAAAAGTATGTGGAGGAAGTGATTTTTTTCTGAGGCTCCCATCATGGTTAGGTGTGAGAAGGTGAAAAGTAATGAAAATATTAGGGCTGAGTCCTGGGTATTAAGTTGAGTAATGGGGTGTGGATATTTGGGAACTGTGAGAAACATGTTTGATGGGGTGTATGGTAAATCAGTTGGAAACAGTATATGTGGGATTAATTTTCTAATTTATTATCCTTGGGAATTCAGCTGTGACAATGGCTCACCTGGCAAACTTTCATGCGAATGAAAAACGGTAAATGATTATTGTATAGTGGCATTTCTTTAAGTCTATGAACCTTCAAAATATTTTCCTGTAATGTGACACATAGCTAGCAGTACTAAAATAAAACATTCATTGTGAAACCACACCAAATTCATTCTTTACAACATATTGATTAGACCAGATTCCTAAGACCAATTTCAATCTTCATATTTCCAAGGGGATACACATACATTGAAGATGGTGCATCAGAAAAAAAAAGTCTGGTCACATGTCAAAATGGATGGACAATAATAAACAACAAGAGAAGTTTAAGCAGTGCAACTGAGAGAAAAAGCTTAACATTAACATTCATTATGACTGAAGGAGAAGAAATTGAACTTGCACCTGAAAAGACATCAAGTCAGCAGAGCAATCGATTCCCTTGTCACTCGATGTCATCCCAATTCTCAAAATCAACTGGACAGGCTCAGATGTTCCCTTCATTTCAAATGCCTGACAGTCTGTTTGCCAGGCACAAAATGACTTATTATGAGGTAAGTTTATTGAAGTATTAAATTGCATTAGCAGAATGAAACTTAAAAAAAATCTTTCAAGTCAAGCCAGACAAGAGAACATGAAATTTAAATCAGAGGAAAGTGAACATAGATCAGAAAAAAAAAACAAAAATATCTTCAAAGTAATGTTTCTGTTAACTACCCAGTGAAGCAGTGAAATCAAAGACATGATTTAAAATACACTTGGATGGTAGGTTTTTGGAGAATAGAAGAAACAAGCTTTGATAGCCAACAAATCTTTGGCTGACACGTCTTTTTTTTCTTTCTTTAACATATTATATTTTGAAATAAGCAGTTGCTAACTTGATTTAAAATTGAATGTGTAATAATTCAACTAAAAGTTATGGTTGTACCTTGACTACAATTGCAGCAGCATCTCAACTGTACTTAATTAGTTCTGAGCTTGTTTTGCAGGGTCCTGAGGACATGGAACTATATTGTACAGATGTTTATCAAAAATGAAGAAATTCTCATCAGAACTTATTATGGTATCGATTCTTTTCCTCCTATTGTTCTATCAGATTCCAAATGAGGTTCTGCATGTTACTGTGGTTCGAGACATGATACCCTAAGTTGATAAGGACCCAGGTAAGGATGGATAAATGAGTTCCTCTTCTTTAACCAACCATCCCCTCGATTGATCACAATAAAATTAATTTGGCAAGGATCCCCTCCCTTGTGGATGTCTTTCTCCCAAACCAATTAAGTTTGTTTTTTAAAAGGAGCCATTTTAGCCAAGTTGTGTTGAGTTAACAGATTATTAATTACTAAATGCAACAGGAAATAATAATGCAACACACGTACACCCAGATTAGATATGAAAAGTGAGAGCAAATAAAACTTGAACAGGTCAGTCCATATGAATCATTCATAAAGAATAAATACTGGAATATTGGAAGTTAGACAGTGACTTTCAGGAATCTTTCCTTTGCTGGTTAATCCAAATGTGTTCGGTGTTTCATTTTGATGATGGTGATTGGTAACACACAAAACAAGAGAGTCCTTCTTTCACCCAGTATCTTTCTAACAGGTTTGTTCGCTAACTAGCTTCTAGCACACTAGCCTGCTAGAAAATCCTTTGCACTAACCAGTTAACCCCCATCCTTGTGCATTCTTTAAAGGGAAAACATAAAACATACTTCTGACCCAGACTGTTCTCTTTTCTTCCATCATGTTCACACTCCAAGATAACTCCCAGGAGGTGCCAGTTCAGTTTCTCATATATTTCTTGATTTGCACATGTCCCATTAATGAATAATTATAAAGAAATACATGTTGGCCCAACCAAAGTTGTCCACATCCAGTACATGATTAAAAAAAAATGATGGTTAAACTTTCTTTAAAAATTTACTCATGGTTTGTGGATATCACCAGCTGAGCCAGCGTTTATTGATAATCCCTAGTTGTCCTTGTTATTTCAAAGGGCAGTTAAAATTCAACCACATTGTTGTGCATCTGCAACCAGATGAGGTAAGGATGGCAGTTTCCTTTTTGCAAGCACATTTGTCAAACAGATGTTTTTTTCTTTCTGACAATTGACAGTGGCTTCATGATCAGTGTTAGACATACGGTGGCACGGTGGCACAGTTGTCAGCACTGCTGCCTCACAGTACCAGGGACCTGGGTTCAATTCCCATCTTGGGCAACTGTCTGTGTGAAGTTTGCACATTCATCCCATGTCTGCGTGGGTTTCTTCCGGGTGCTCTGGTTTCTTCCCACATTCCAAAGATGTGCAGGTTAGGTGAATTGGCCATGCTAAATTGCCCATAGTGTTAGTTGTAGAGGAATGGGTCTGGGTGGGTTGCTCTTCGGAGGGTCGGTGTGGACTTGTTGGGCCGAAGGGCCTATTTCCACACTGTAAGTAACCTAAGTAATTTATTTTCAGATTTGTCTCAAACTGAAATTTCACCTTATGCTGTGATGGGAATCAAACCCTGGACCTCAGAACCTGGGTCTCTATGAGTTTAGCAGCAATATCACTAAGTCATTGCCTCTTCTTTCAATCAATTTAAGAAGAGATAGTTACATCTAGAAATGTGGCAAAAACAACAGCATGCCATTATTGTATTTCAATTATCTATTTACTGTTCAATAACCCTGTTTAACATTTATGCTTAAGTTATAGTTTAGCAAGACATTTATTGTAATGCCTTCCAAATAACATCACATAATTTTTTTGTCGAAGCTCTAGCTATAAATTATTCATTAATGGGCACATACTGAGTTAGTTTAGCGTAATAACCCTAAAATATAAACCATGCATCATGAAACATTTACACGCTACTCCATCATTTGCAGATTTTCGAGCTAAATATATTATCAGAGATGTGTTTATGTAGTTATGTATTTTCCATCTGTGGAGGTAATGGAAGTATTTAATGCGAGCTAGAATTTTGCATGATGATTAATGAGCTCATCTCACCTATCTACTAAAAACTCATAAGTTGAGGCACAAGATCAGATTTTACTGTCACAAAGACAAACATCATCATTACCTTCAAGCTACTGAATCCTCAACAAAATCCAAGCAGAGATGAGAAGAGTAACTGATTTTATAATAGCTACTTTTAAAGCATTAGTTACATGCAGTGCAGATTTTCAAAGGGCGAGAAGTATGTTAGTAAACTTTATCACAAATGGAACTAATGTTTAGGAAATATTAAAAAGCAAAAGAAAACATGATTAAGTACAAAGGAGAGAATGATTAAGTACAGCCATGTGATACCAACTGTAAGATGACGTTGTCGAAAAACAAGCTCTTAAAAATAGAACACTTTTTCCAAGCAAATTAATACAATATTCAATATAAGTTATGACAATGAAGTACTTGAACTTTCCATACCAACAATTTGGAATTGGAGCTTCAATAAGTCAACTTCAAAGGTAGTGTCAGTGTATTGCAGGCTTAACACAATAAAATAATTATATTTCTGCACAGTTGGCAGTGTAATTCACATCATTACTGGATTTTCAATGATCTGGCTCATAATGAGCCAGAGGAATGTTCAGCCTACGGTGGGCTAACTGCCGAAGGCTGCTGGCTTTCAGTTCAGGAGATTGCACAGTATGAGCCTGCCGAGGTCTAACTGCAACTCTGCTTCCAGTGCGACAAGATTTAAAATTCAGCCTGTTACATGTATTCTCCCTGTTACTTTTGCCTATTTCTCACCTTCACAATAGGGTATCTCTTCTTCCCTAATTTTGCTTTTTGCTTCATAATATGTCTTTATCTGCTTTCACTCCAGTTCCCAAATTGGCACATTCTATTTTTTTCCAATGTGGTGTAATATCTCCTTGCTTTATCCCTCATTCGGAACCTTTCCCAACCCAGGAGATTTTCTCTCCCTCTGCCATTGCTGCCAAATCACATAATGCTAATCTTCCCTCCCCATGTTATGGATTACAGTTGTACTGAATTCAATATAATCTGATTATCAAATGCTTACAATCCACGGTGACTGTTAAAATGCATCCCTTTTCTATTCTAGTTAACTCCAAATATTAACTCCAAATATTAATTTACTTGTCAAAATCCAACAAGTAGATGAATTAGTGTAATTGTTTTATAAAAAGGGTGATGAAATATTTGTTTTACACAAGCAAAATAAATAATTTTTGTATTTCCACTTTCCACTTTATTTTTTCCTCCCAGTAAAACTCAAACTTTCCCATTGATTTTCAAAGACTCTCTTTGGTATTTATATTTTGCCTTTGTTAGATTTTCTGTATTTCATAATGACGAGATCCTCCTCCTCAAAACTGTTTGCAGTTCTGCAATATGTTCCCTCACTTTTTCTGGCCTTTTCTGAAACATTTGTGTTCTCTCCCTCATAATGTTTTTCCACAGTGGTTGATGTATGATTTATTTTCTGTTTATATCTGGAACTTTCCCCTTTCTTCCAGTTGTGTACAATCGCCTCACATGCTGCTCCATATAATCTAACTGCATCATACAACTACCAGCAATCTGTATCAGTTCCAAATGGGGCCTCACATTTATGGCTTTATCTCACCCCCACAGACTTAGTAGTGCTTGAATAATGCTTGAATACACTACCAGCTGTTCAAACTCTATCACCCAGACACTTGCACGTTACTGACTGACATAGTTCTCTCTTGGAGGAAAGGCAATGAACAAGCAATAGGAGCAGTAACTAATTGCTTGTGAACAGACAAGGCGACAGGTCCTGTGAAGCAGACTGTCCCTGTGACAGTGTGACTGAGTCCTGAGCAGAAGGGAGGCAAGAAAGCATCAAAGTGCATTCCTAACTAATTCTCCACGAACAACTTTTCACCTCATCCCCAGACACACTTCTGATTTAAGAAGGGCAGTTAACTCAAATACACAGCACTTACATCCCACCTTTCCTCATCCTCTTTCCTATACCCCAGAACTGCAGCCTGACAAGGTCATGGAATCGGGGTGAGAATTGCCAAAGGGAGAAGTCTGATGAAGATAAAAATCTCACATTCATATGCAATAGGTCACATATTGACATTGCATGTACACTTGAGGGAAGCACAGAAGTGGGGTCTCCACATGTTCAGTCACTGGGCATATGCAGCCTGCAGACGTCAGTTTACCAGACTGTGAGGTCAAGAGTGAATAATTCCAATCAACATTTTGATGTGCCAGAGCAAAGAAAATGGCTGATTAGTAAGTCCGATGAAATGCCACATTTATTGGCTGGTGACAAAACTGTCCTCGAGATTGTGGTCACTATCAGGGAACATGGAGGAGACTGGCATCAACCTTGCACATGGCTTTATTACTTTACACTATGGAATTTATGGTCAACTCCATTAACACACTGGTGGACCAATTGGGATGCAGTATTAAGTGAATGATGTTCAATTTTTGTTACAGCCCAGGTAGAAGTCATACGACAACTAAATGCTGCAGTGAAAGCTCGGATTCAAGTTATGTAAGCTTACTTTGTTATCATTCAAGCACAGCTGTTGTGATATACAATTTCAATTATCACATCTACAGAGATCAATGCTCAAAGGGTACAATAGTTCAATGTGTTGTCCTCTACAATGTTGAAATACCATCCCAAGAAATGGCAGCATTTCCAAGGAGCTGTCTTTTCTCAGATTACATCATTCAATATCCTTTTTCTACCATACTACCATCGCCCTCCAGTAACCCATCAGTCAGCTCGCCCAGACTGCTGATGCCAAAGTGGTACAGTCTAAAGATAGATCTTCTGCCCACAGTTAACAGTGGTCACCTTATGAGACCAAATGCAGCCTCTTCCACTGAAAGTCATCATCCTTCTCCCAGCTTTGCTGCAGTCAGTCATTGTGTCAGAGCACCAGGCTAGGTAAGACTTCTAGGTAAAAACAAGGACTGCAGATGTTGGAAACCAGATTCTAGATTAGAGTGGTGCTGATTCCTGATCGACTCCTGATGAAGGGCTTTTGCCCGGAACATCGATTTCCCTCTTCCTCGGATGCTGCCTGAACTGCTGTGCTTTTCCAGTACTACTCTAATCTCGGTAAGACTTTTGAAGGACAGAGAAAATACATAGGGGTGATTAATTGACCATTTTGAGAAACAACGAATGGTTTGGACTTTTTCTTTACTTTATTTTATTTCAGATATGTGACAAAGAGAATGCTGGGATGGTCAGTGACAGAGGAAACGTTAGGTGCGCGACAATAATAGAACAACAACACAGAGTTCTATCACAGTACAGTACATTGCTGTCAATGGGCCATGGCAGACAAACTGGCCAGAAAGGGTATAACATATCTCCCTGTGCTGCAGACTTACTTTGTGCCCTTATGCCACAATTACTGATGAAAAAATACTGCTTGGTGCATCCTACAAGTGAATCTGCAGAATGGGTGGCATTTTGACAAAGAACTGCAGGCAAAGTTAATTATTAAAAGATTTATGTTAGTAATTGTTCAACAGTCTGTAAAGATTAAATAATTTTGTACAAGTTAAAGCTCTAAGGCTAATTCCTGCAAACAAATCAAAGAAATGGATTCAGAAACAAGAAATCCCCATGCCTGATAAATAGAGCTTCTCTCATCCAGTAGCTAAGAATGGATTTGGTCTATAACATGACTCTATATAAATAAGCTTCAATGTCAAAGCATATCAAGTCGATAGAACTGTTGAATTGATTTCAGTGCAACTGATGAATTGGTAAGAGTCTACCATATTAGGAGTTTAATGAACACATAGAGTCTGGTAACAAAGAAATTCCATATTTATCATTTGATTTTATTAGTTTATAAGATTTCAGTAGGTGACTTCCAGTGTCATGTAAGCTTTCCATTTTATATTGGAGTATAATTCATTGGGACTTTGTTGCCTCAGATTACTGGAATGAAGGGGCTATCATGACAAAATGTTGGACAGACTGGACCTGTATCCACTGGAGTTTTCAAGAATGCAAAATGACCTGATTGAGTCTTACAAGAACCTTAGGAATTTGACAAGGTGGATGCAGCAATGGTGTTTCTCCTTAGGGGAGAGTCTAGAACTATAAGATACGATTGAAAATTAAGGGGTCTCCCACTTCAGAGAGAAGAGGTTTTTCTTTTCCCAAAATATCCATTAGAATTCTCTTCCCAGAGCACAGTGATTAAATATTTTTCAGGTTATTTAAAATAGATTATGACTGCTGAGGGAGTTAAAGGCCATAGAGAATAGACAGGAAGGTCATAGAATCCCTATGTATCTTCTGCTTCTGTTCTTCTATGTAGTCAAGGCTGTGGATTTAGAAGGTGCTTCTATAGAGCCTTCAAGAAATCATTGAAGTGCATCTTTAATATAGTACATAACACTGCAACATTACATCGGTATTGGAGCGTATAAATGTTGAAAGTTTTAAATTGGGTGCTGATCAGGCTGACTACTTATGTCTTGGAAGGATTTTCCCTTCCTGAATGTTGTTAAAGTTGCATCCACACAGAATACTTAATGAGTTGGCATGGCAGGTGAAGGGGGAATGAATTATGGGTGGAAGGAGGCTCTAGGAGTGTGAGGGACCTTGAAGGATGGGCAGAGAATACAAGATTCCACAGATTGGAAATATGGGTCATGGGGAGCGTGTGAGGGTGAGAAGAAGAGTGGAGGTGTGAGGAATGAAGTCTGGATTAATATTTTATATTTCACTCATTTTGGAGAGATATTGTATTGCTTTGGATCTTGTCCTGGAACACTATAATGGGGGGAAGATATCCTTTTAAATTGTGAAAATATGTGTATAAAAAACCAGATGAACTGCAGATGCTGGAAATCAGAGACAAAAGCCTAAAGGGCTGGAAAATCTCAGCAGATCTGGCAGGATTGTGGAGAGAAATCAGAGTTAATATTTCAGGTTCAGTGATCATTCTGCGGAACCCCACCTTTAGTTCTGTGTAAAATGTGCATACACTCACTGGGACTTGCAAAGTTGACGAAAAATTGTTCAATAAAATGCGGAAGTTAAAAAAAAAATTGATAGCTAGTGTGGAGGTAATGTTCTTATTAAACCATGACAGGATTTGTGCTGTATGATTGATTTTCCAAACTATCATTTTCACAGTGGGGTGCCTATTGATGGACAGTTCCACCTACTTATTCTATGGAACTGTTTGTGAAATAAGGTGTTAACCACTTAAGTGAAATGTTTGTTTACATAAATTATTGAGCACTTAAGAACACTGTCTGGTTACAGAAGAGAATTTTTAAGCAATTTCATTATATTGGGGGTTTATTTTGTGTGTGTGATTTTTTTAAAGTGATGTAGTCAAGACACTTATTATCTCTCCTGATGCCTCCTGAGTAATGACCATGTCATTATATTCGGTGACTTGGTAGACAGAGGGGTAAAGGGTGATGGTGGTTGATGTGAGATATGGGCAGTGGGTTGGTAGAATGAGTGTTTAGGACCATGTGGATGGTTAGAGCATGTGGGATATGAGAGATCATTCTTGGTAGGCATAGGGTGTCACAGGAGGTAGGATGGGCCATGGGGTAGGCAGATGGATATTGAGTGGCAGAGTATGTATGAGGAGCAATGGGGCTGCTGGAAAGGACATGGGTTGCTTTGGGGCTAAAAGAGTCTGTGGCAGGTGGATAAATGGAAATATGGTGTCACAAAGGTAATAGGGATCTTGAGGAAAGGTACAGGAGCATAGGTTAGCATGGATAGTGTGGGTGGGAGAACAAGAGGAATGCTTTTTGTTTTAACCTTTATTTTTAATCTTTGAGCACAGTGCCAGAGTAACCAAACAGGCTTTGGTCTAGTTCATCTCACGAATCTGGAAGCCTCATAGGGCCTTCCTGCGTCACTAGGCCAGACTCTCAATCCATGTCAGTCATTTCAAACCAAAAATCTACAGTACAGGATTCCATCTTTTTAAAAGGTCAGGTTTATAAAACAAAGATATTGACTGAATCTGTGCCCTTGAATTTACAATGATAATTAGTTTTAAGTGGAGGCAATTAGGTTGTTAAGAGCTGACCAATGTGCTTCAGTGAGTACTTGGCCTATTACTGTTGTGTCCTGGCTCACTGGATATCGATGGCCTAGCAGCCTCTGGATCTAAAAGACTGTCACTTGAAGCTGACTCTTCAGAGGATCCAACAGCAATCATGTAGATAATTTTCTTTTGTTTCTTGTTGGGTGGATGTTGGGGGTAAAGAGCGTCACAGGGGGATTGAAGACATGGGGAGATGCATAGCTTTTTGAAGAAATTTATTGTGTCTAACTGAGCCTCTAATTGTCCCAGATAGAGGTAAACAAAGCCATCTCCACAACTCAGCACTGTGATTTCCCAGTTGTAGAATCAACTACTTTCTTTTCCTGACAGGAAGGCAGGTAATTTGGGAGGTGGTGAGTTGCAGCCCTTGTTGATAATTAATTAACCACTTAACAGCCTTGATTGTTATTGAGTCAACAATGTCTCCAATGGACATTTCTTGCCCAGTACTTAGTTGTGGAGGTAGTGAAAAGGAGGCAAGTATCTCTTCAGGCCAAGTCATCCAATTAGTTCCCCTTCATTCCTACTCTGTCATTATGTCACAAGATTGAGGAAAACTGTAACTACTGTAAGAAGTTTTGGTGCCCACATTTAATAAAGGATATGTTTGCCCTGCAATTGTAAATGAACATTTACTAGATTAGACCTTGTAAGAGGATTATTCAATGAAATAAAGATGAATAAATTGGGTTTAAATTCTCTGGAGTTTAGAGAATGAGAGGTGTTCTTGTTTGAAATGGGCTCACCAAGGTAGCCACTGAGACATTGTTTACATAATCGGTACTTCAACAATACTGGGTCACAGCCTCCGGATAAAAGGACAATCAATTAGGACTGAATAAATAAAAGTTTCTTCACTCAAATTGTTGTGAATCTCTTAAATTCTCTACCCAGAGTATTGTGAATGTAGTATAATTGAAAGCTGAAATAGATAGTGTTTTTTTTGGTGTGTCAGGGAATCAAGGGATTTTGGCAGAAAATTGGTGGGAAGCCATGATCAGCCATAAACATATTGAACAGAATTGATTGCTTGTGTGGCCTAACTGCTCCAATTTCTCTTTGGACTAAAAGTGAGCACTATTGATTTCTTTTAGCTAAGAGATTTTTTTTCAAGTAAGTTGTGGTGACATCAGTTGCATTAACTGTGTTGCAGTTCATCACAGCACTGAAAGTTGACCATTCAGGAGGGACATACAACTAAGATTGTTCTAAGTGGAACTACCAAGTAAGAGAAGCAGAACTATCTTGTTCTTTTTTTCAGCAGAATGTATGTCATGCTCAAAGCCCTAGATGGCAATGTCTTGAATTGTGTGAACAGAAAAGGTTTTATTGTATTGCACAGGTAGTGTCAAACCAAACATTTTTCTGGATATGAGTGCAAAGCGTCAGGATGCTATCATAGTGCTTTGATCGTATAATGATTCACAATACCAATTCTCATAACACACCCTTGCACCAACAATGATTGCTTGGTCATATGCAGCAAAAGCTACATTCTTATAAGAATTGCTGCTAAATGGCCTATACAAATCCTCAAATGTTGTGTTAAGGCCATATATAACTCTGATACAGTTCTACCAGCATAGTCCTGCAGTGTCATCTCGACTCAACTATGGATATCTTTTTCACAATGCAGAAAGATGACTCCTTCCAGAATCTTATAAGGAAGCTGTAAGTGCAGGAAGAAACAATGTATCTCCACAGCATGAGGAGGACTCAGTGGAAGAGGAGGATATGGATCCACTGAGAACATCCACAGAACAGAGAACAACAATTCAAAGCCTGTGGAAAAGTGTCATGAGATTTGAACATATGGTCAGCCCAAAGATCATGAAGTAAGGATTTTTTATTCACTGACATGAGGTTAGTACTAACAGAAGGGAAATTGTGGATAAATGAGGAACAGCTCACACTGACTATGTTATTTGCAATCGGCCACAGAGTTCTTTTGCCTGCTTTCATTTTTCATCAACCATTTCCCACCAATGACCACCTTTCTTTCCATTGAAATGCCATTCAGTTGTTCCAGCTGCACTCCCTCACCATCCCAGCAGGTGGAAGTCCCAGAGAGCTGCTCAATGCCCTCCATCAAAGTTGCCTCCTTCTGTTGGAAGTTCTGTTCCACAATAAAAATTGAAACACCAAATAAAGTATTTATTTCACACTTGCGTATTCGCCTTTCATGCCCCCATAAAGCTTCTCACTGTCAAAAGAGATAATTCCAATTACCTTCATAAGGAAGAAGCACAAAGCTCAACAGTAGAATCTCACTCCTGGATGCTATTGATTACAGAGATACAAATTCACAGAGCAGTAAAATATGATCAATACCAGGTAGGCAAAAAAAACCAAAAACAAAAGCTAATAAATTCTAGCTTTTATAAGAAAATGTACAGTGCATTAAAAAATACCCAAGTGTAATCATAAGTTTATACAAAGCCTCAGTCAATAACTAGGCTACTGTCGCACACCGCTGAGGCTAGATTTAATGAGGTTATGGCAGTGTTGTCCCATGTCACCCTTTTTTTCGGGAAAGCCTAGCAGAATAAGAAGCATACAGACAGTTATATAGACAGGTTGTAAATAGACTGAATGGATTTTTCTTTGATTTTTGATTAGCAAATGGTGAATAAAAGAAGCATCAACTTTTGATGGTGCAGAAATCATTAAAGGTTCATGACTACTGCCTTGCAGATATTGCCAGTAGGATTTAGTGTACTGTATTATTTGTACAATCTTAACAAAACACAGTATGTTCATCCTGTTTTTATTGTACCATGGCCTTCAGCTATGTTTGCTGTTAGTGAAACTGTCATACTGGGGTTTCAGACTTGTTCTGTGTGACAAGGTGCAAGAAGTGTGAGCTGATAATGTTTCAAATGGGCACACTTGATGTCTGAGATCAGAGTGAAGAATGAAAGAAATTGTGCCCCTCGCCAATGAACTAAGAAGGTTAAGGGTAAAATTGTAAATTAGCTCTGCAATTTCAAGAAAAAGAACAGGAATGCATTTATCAGTATATAACACAACCACTATTTACCTTTCCAGGCAATTGAGTACTTCTGAAATGTAATGATGTGGAAATAAAACAGCCAATATGTGCACAGCAAAATTCCACGAATAGCAAAATGATAGCATTTTTCCAAATTTCCCATGCTGCACCTGAAAAATTGGTATTATTTGCAGTCCCATTGTGCAAACCATCTGCAAAGGTACTAAAATCTCCACGGGTTAGTAATCAAATGGAGTTACTATTTACAATGCTAGCATTCAGATGGACATTCCAGCTCAGACAGCTCCCGGCCAATCTGATTGGCTCTGCTGGGATCATAGAGTTGCTGGCTATTGTGGCTAAAACTGGGATTGGAAGCATTTCCCAGTTTCTGAGTCTAGGAGTGCAAGATCAGGCAGTTGCAGGGGTGAAGGCAGAGAGCAGTGGTGAGGCATAAGAGGAGGCAGTCAGCAGGGATCCTGTGGAAAGAGCAAGAATGAGGGGAACACTTCTTTGGGGCACAATCTCCTCATTTGGCAGAGAAAATATGTGGGCTGCTCTAGGTTTCACCCACAATAAGTAAAATTGCAGAAAGGTTAGTGTTTGAAAAGCGGGAAGTGAGAAAGTCACCTGGTAAAGACACAAGCACCACCCCAGCTTCCCATCTGCCAACCTACTTGCAAGAGACGATAATATGCTATTCCAGACAAACTGTCATTGTGATGTTGACTGAAGGTTAATTATTGGCCAGGGCACCAGGGCGCCACTCTTCTTTGAAATAGTGGCCAATATTTTACATTCACTGAAGCAGGATTAATACCTCATCTGAAAGATGGCATCACTGGCAGTGCAGTGTTCCTTCAGTCCCGCACTGGAATATAAACTTTTTTTTTGCCTCCAGGCTTGGGCTGGCACTTATACCTGAAAGTTTGTTATCGAAAGCAAGACAACTAACATCTAAGCCAATGCTGAGATTCTAATTATCAAATCACGTACTGAAAGAGAAATAAGAGGAGGGGAAAAATTGTAAAAATAGAAAGATTACAAAAGGACAGAATTTGTTTATTTATTTCCCTTTTTATAATCTCCAGCAATAAGTAAAATCTGACTGGGCAATAATTTTTAGTGTCAGTGAGATTGTTAAACAGCAACGAATGCTAATTCCTGATGAAGAGCTTATGCCCGAAGCGTTCACTCTCCTGTTCCTCGGATGCTGCCTGACCTGCTGTGCTTTTCCAGCGCCATACTTTTTGATCTCCAGCATCTGTAGTCCTCGCTTTCTCCTAATAGTTAATACTCGTCAACTCGTTCGGAGTGTATTTGAACTGGAATGAACCAGATTTAATTAAATGATTTGAGTTCACATTCACACACAGACTTGACAACCTGATGTTATTCAACGCAATCCAATGATAAGGTTGATCGTGAGATGTTGTTTGCAGCAGTATTTTGACAGCAACCTTTGGACATTTGCATTTAAGTGCACATCTGAAGTTGTTGTAATGCTGGCATATAAATGTGAGCAACATTAGCTATGCTGTTATCTAGTCAGAAAATAGATTTAGATTAGATTCCCTACAGTGTGGAAACAGCCCCTTCGGCCCAACAAGTCCACACTAACCCTCTCAAGAGTAACCCACCCAGACCCATCTCTCCCAGACTAATGCACCTCACACTATGGGCAATTTAGCATGGTCAATTAACCTAACCTGCATGTCTTTTGGATTGTGGGAGGAAACCCATGCAGACACAGGGAGAATGTGCAAACAGTCGCCCAAGCCAGGAACCGAACCTGGGTCCCTGGTGTTACGAGGCAGAAGTGCTAACCATTGAGGCACATGACACCCCCTTAAAATAGTATACTTTAGTTCAGTTGGCAAAACAGATGGTGAGCAATGCCCATAACACAGATTCAATTCCTGCACTGGTTGAGAGTACCATGGAGGATTCTTGTTCTCAACCTCTCCCTTCACCTGATATGTGGTGACCCTTAGGTTAGACCACCGCCAGCTGATGATCCAGTAGGAGTATGATGACTTCACTTATCAAATTACTTTGGATGTTTGTTCAATTGTAGATGCTACTGACTGATTTAGACACGCTGGGAAGGTTCAAATGAATATCAGAAGATGTCTGTTATACTGAATAGAATTTGGATTGATTAGACTCAATCAATTAAAACAATATTGAAACAAAATTAACAGATGATTTGAAATTAGATGGGTTTGCAAGAACATAGAAATTTACAGCACAGTACAGCCCTTCAGCTCTTGATGTTGCGCCGACCTGTGGAACCAATCTGAAGCCCATCTAACCTACACTACTGCATTCTCATCCATATGCCTATCCAATGACCATTTAAATGCCCTTAAAGTTGGCAAGTCTACTACTATTGCAGGCAGTGTATTTTACACCTATACTACTCTCTGAGTAAAGAAACTACTCTGACATCTGTCCTATATCTATCACATCTCAATAGCTATGTCCCTCATGCTAGTCATCACCATTCAAGGAAAAGCTTTCTCACTGTCCAACCTATCTAACCCTCTGATTACCTTATATATCTCAATTACATCATCTCTCAACTTTCTTCTCTCTAACGAAAACAGCCTCAAGCCCTCCGCCTTTCCTCGTATGACGTTCCCTCCATACCAGGCAACATCTCTTCTGAACACTTTCCAAAGCTTCCACATCCTTCCAATAATGTGGTGACCAGAACAGCAAACAATACTCCAAATGTGGCTGCAACAGAGGTTTATACAGCTGCAGCATGATCTTATGGTTCCAAAACTCAATCCCTCTACCAATAAATGCTAACACACTGTATGCCTTCTTAACAACCCTATCAACCTGGGTGGTAACTTTCAAGATCTATGTACCTGGACACTGAGATCTCTCTGCTCATCTACACGACCAATACTCTGCATTCCTGTTACTCCTTCCAAAGTGAATCACCTCATACCTTTCCTCATTAAACTCCATTTGCCACCTCTCAGCCCAGCTTTGCAGCTTATCAATGTCCCTCTGTAACCTACAGCATCCTTTGTCATTATCCACAACTTGACCAACCTTAGTGCCATCCACAAATTTACTAACCCATCTCTCTATGCCCTCATCCAGGTGATTATAAAAATAACAAAACAACAGTGGACCCAAAACAGATCCTTGCGGTAGCTCACTGATAACTGAACTCCAGGCTGAATATTTTCCATCAACCACCACCCTTTGTCTTCTTTCAGCCAGCCAATTTCTGATTCAAACTGCTAAATCACCCTCAATCCCAACCCTCCATATTTTGTGCAATAGCCTACCATGGCTATTATCAAATGCCTGACTGAAATCCATATACACCACATCAACTGCTTTACCATTATCCACATGTTTGGTCACCATCTAAAAGAACTCAATAAGATTTATGAGGCATGACCTACCCTTCATAAAACTGTATTGACTATCCCTAATCAACTTATTACTTTCTAGATGATGATAAATCCTCTCACTTATAACCCTTTCCAACACTTTACCCACAACCGAAATAAGGCTCACAAGTCTATAAATTTCAGGGTGGTATCTACTCCCCCTCTTTAACAAGCGAACACCAGTTGCTATCCTCCAGTCTTCTGGCACTATTCCTGTGGACAGTGATGACATAAAGATCAAAGCCAAAGGCTTGGCAATTTCCTCCCTGGCTTCCCAGATAATCCTAGGATAAATCCCATCCAGACCAGGAGACTTATCTATTTTTACACTTTTCAGAATTGCTAAACCCTCCTCCTTATACATTTCAATCCCATCTAATCTACTAGCGTATATCTCAGTAATCTATTCAACTACATTATCTTTTTTCTAGTGTGAATACTGACAAAAAGCATTCATTTAGCACTTCCCTATCTCCTCTGATTCCATGCAAAACTTCTCACTACTATCCTTGATTAGTCCTAATCTTATTCTGGTCATTCTTTTATTCCTGATATACTTTTAGAAAACCCTAAGGGTTTTTCTTGATCCTATCTGCCAATGGCTTCTCATGTCCCCTCCTGGCTCTTCTGAGCTCTCTCTTTATGTCTTTCCTTGCTAACTTTCAAGCATCCCAACTGAGCCATCATATCTCATCTGAACATAAGCATGTTTCTTCCTCTTGACAAGAGATTCAACTTTCTTTGTAAACCACGGCTCCCATGCTTGACAACTTCCTCCCTGCCTGACTGGTACATACTTATCAAGGACACATAGTAGTTGGTCCCTGAATAAGCTCCACCCCTGCAGTTTCCTTCCCTACCTATGCATCCTAAATCTTGCCTAATCTCATCATAATTGCCTTTCCCCCAGCTATAACTTTTGCCCTGTGGTATATACCTATCCCTTTCAATTGCTAAAGTAAACATAACTCCCGAATTGAGTTCACTATCACCAAAGTGCTCACCTACCTCCAAATGTAACACCTGGCTGGGTCCATTACCCAGTACCAAATCAAATGTGGCTTCACCCTTTGTTGGCCTGTCTACATACTGAGTCAGGAAACCCTCCTGCACACATTGGACAAAAACTGACCTATCTAAAGTACTTGAACTATAGTATTCCCAGTCAATATTTGGAAAGTCCCCCATAACAACTATCCTGTCACTCTCACTCCCAACGAGAATCATCTTTGCTATCTTAGTCTATACATCTCTGGAACTATTTGAAGGCCAATAGAAAACTCCCAACAGGGTAACCTCTCCTTTCCTGTTTCTAATCTCAGCCCATACTACCTTAGTAGGTAAGTCCTCAAATGTCCTTTCTGCAACCTTAACACTTTCCTTGACTAATAGTGCCACACCCCACCCCTTTTACCATTTTCTCTGTTCTTACTGAAACATCTAAATCCTGGAGCCTTCAATAACCATTCCTGTCCCTGCTCTACCCATGTCTCCGAAATGGCCAAAACATTGAAATCCCAGGTCCCAACCCGTGCTGCAAGTTCACCCACCTTATTCCGGATGCTCCTACCATTGAAGTAAACACACTTCAAATGAACTCCTTGCTGGCTGTGCCTTCTTGCGATCTTGAAATCTTGGATCGGACTTCACTACCCTCAACCTCTTATATACTCGAACTACAATTTTGGTTCCCATTCCCCCACTGAATTAGTTTAAACCTACCCAAATAGCGTTAGCAAATTCCTCCCCACCTCCCCCGCCCCCCCCAAAGGATATTGGTACCCATGTGGTTCAGGTGTAGATTGTCCTGTTTGTAGAGGTCCCACCTACCTCAGAAAGTGCCCCAATTATCCAGGAGTCCAAAACACTCCCTCCTGCACCATCCCTGTAGCCACCTGTTCAACTCCTCTCTCTCCCTATTCCTGGCCTCTCTAGCACGTGGCATGGGCAACAAACCAGAGATAAAACTCTGTTTGTTCTAGGTCTAAGCTTCCACCTGAGCCACCTGAATTTCTGCCTTAAATCTCCATCTCGCTTCCTACCTATATCACTGACGCTGATGTGGACCACGACTTGGGGCTGCTCCCCCTCTCCCTCAAGGATCCCGAAAACACGATTAGAGACATCATGAACCCTGGCACCTGGGAAGAAACACACCAACAGTGAGTCATTCCTGTTCTCACAGAGCCTCCTATCTGTCCCCCTAACTATGGAGTCCCCAATGACTAATGCTCTGCTTCTCTTCTCCATTCCTTTCTGAGCAACAGGGACAGACTCTGTGCCAGGCACCTGTGCCCCATTGCTTACCTGTGGTAAGTTGTCTCCCGTAGCCCCCCTCCCCCCCCCCCCACCCCCACCCCCACCCCAACAATGTCCAAATCAATATACTTGTTGTTGAGGGGAATGGCCACAGGGAATCCCTGCACTGTCTGCTGGTTCCCTTTCTGTTCCCTGACAGTAACCCATCTACCTTCTTCTTTTACCTCCCTGTAACTCTTCTGTATAACCCCCTAAACCTCCTGAATGATCCAAAGTTCATCCAGCTCCAGCTCCAGTTCCCTAATGTCGTTTTCAAGGAGCTGGAGTTGGGTGAATTTCCTACAGATGCAGTCAGCAGGGACACTACTGGTGACCCTTACCTGCCACACTCTACAGGAGGAACATTCAACTGCCCTAACTTCCACTCCCACTGTTCTAAATTCTCAATGAAACTACTGAAAAACCTTTTTTTTAAAAAAAGTAAAGAAACTAGTCACCTTACCAATCCGGAGCACAGAACCTTTTATTTTGGTTAGAGGAGGACGGGTGGGAGACACTATCCAAGTAGTGATTTGGTAAAGCAACCACCCAAAGATAAAGCATCCTGCTCCTTGATACTGCCTGACCTGCTGTGCTTTTCCAGCACCACTCTCATCTAAACTCTGGTTTCCAGCATCTGCAGTCCTCATTTTTGCCTCACTTACCCAGAAGTCCCCTGTCTGCTCCTGGTGACATTCCTGTTAAAACCTGTAAATCACGGTTAGATGCCAGGAAGTTTTTTTTTTATTCATTCAAGGGATATGGACATTGCTGGCTAGGCCATTAATTATTGCCAGTTCCTGATTGGCATTGCGTTGAGCTCCAGTTTGAAATGCTACAGCATTGGGTTGGAGAGACTGAGCTGTTCGGATAGGATTTTGACCCACCAACAATGAAGTAACAGTGACCAAGTTTCAAATCAGGATAGTTTTTTCCTTCAAAGGAAACTTGTAGGTAGTGATGCCGTCATGCATCTGCTGTCCTTATCCTTCTAGATGGTCGATGTAGTGGATTTGGAAGGTGTTGGCCGAAGAGTTTTAGTGAATTACTACAGTGATCTCATAAATAGTACACATTAATGCTATTGAGCATCATTGATGAATAGATGGTGGAAAGTGTGCCAGTCAAGTGGGCTGCTTTGTCCTGGATTCTCAAGTTTCTTGAGTGTTGTTGGAGCTGTGCTCATCCAAGCAGGTAGGGATTATTCCATCACACTCCAGATCTATGCTTTTATGGACATTTCCCTAGATGAATGCAGCTTCACCAATACTCAAGACGTTTGACATTACCTAAGATAAAGCAACCTGTTTGATTGGTACCTTATCCAGAAATATTCACTCCCTCGACCAATAATGGTCACTAGCAGCAATGTGTACAATCTACATGATGCACTGCAGACATTCAGTAAGGCTGTTTAGACAGCACCTCCTAAACCCATAACAACAACCAAGATAGGCAAAGGGAGCAGATGCGTAGGAATAGACAATTTGCATGGTTCCCTCTTAAGCTATTCACCATTCTAAATTGGAAACATATCACAGTTCCTTCAGTGTCATTAAGTAAAAATCATGGAATTCCCACAGTAATGGTAATGTGAGGATATTTGCACCAAGTGGTCAACAAGGGTTTAAGTCGGCAGTTCCCCATTACCTTTTCAGAGCAACGAGGTATTGGCATTAAATGCCGGCTTAGCCAGCGATATCCATATCCCATGAATGATTTTTTAAAATGTAGAATCATTTCAGTTGTTCATGATTTAGAATCAGTTTTCTTCTCTTTTATAATGGATATGGTCATGTTATTAGTTAACAGTTGTGTCCAGAATTCTTCTAAAATACATTATCATTAGCATGAGTTGGTGCCTCACAAAATTTATTTAAATCATTTGTATCACTCTTGAAATATTCTTCAAAGCCCTTTGGTGCATTTGAATGTCTAATGCAGTTACAAAACTGTAAAACCATTATACAACAAAAACAATTCAAAGCAATGGTGGCCATGAAGTATTACAAAAACTATGTTTTCAGCATGAATCAAAGAAACAAAGGGATTAAGCACATGAAAAACTATGCTTATTTTCAACTGAAGTTGAAGAAGAGGGGTAAGCATTTTTTCTTGTGTTGTTATGTTTCCCTCATGGCTGCAAACTGTGTTGGAACTGCCAATGGTCACAACTTCTTAAATGATTCATTAATGTTGCACGATCATTTTAATGCAGAAATACATAACAGCAGCTTGCACTTGCAACTAACTTTTGAAAACTCCCCCAGGCCAGTGTGCATAAAGAGAAACATACAACAAACTGGAATTAGAAGTCTCCAATGATATGAACAAAGCTACAGACTTGAGGAGCAAACAGAGAATTTTGGAGAAAATTGGTAGGTCTGGCAGCATCTGTGGAGAGAGACTATCACAGTCATTAGAAGATTTTAAAGATGAGAGATTAGAAAACTATAGGTTTTGAAAAAACAGAGATCTTAAAGAAGGAGTTAAAAAGGGGGTTCAAAATGCAACACAAAGGGATCTGGGTGTTCTTGCGCATGAAACACAAAACAATTGGCACATAGGAGCAGCAAGAATTTGAGAAGGCAAATTGAATTTTTGCTTTTATGTTCAAAGAGTTGAAAAAGATAGAAAGATTTGTTCCAACTGTTCAGGTTGTTGGTGAAACTGCATTTGGAGTGCTGAGTGCAGTTTTGGTTCCCATATTTAAGAAAGGATATACTGGCATTGAAGCCAGTTCAAAAGGGATTCACTGGGCTAATTCCCAATGTGAAGCAGTTGATTTGTCAGGAACAATGGAACAGGGTGGGCATTTATTGATAAGCGTTTAGAAAAATGAGTGGTATTCTTACTGAAACATAAAAGATTCTGAGGGGGCCAAGTTAAATGCAGAAATCACAAACTAGGGGACATAGTTGCAAAATAAAGGTGCACTCATTTAAAACTGAAATGTGATGGTGTTTCTTCTTTCAGAGGGCAGTGAATGTCTGGAATTCTTCACCACAGAGAGTTATGGAGGCAAGATCACTGAAGCCTTTAAAGAGGAGGCAGATAGACTTTTGAGATATCGAAGGATGGGTGTGGAGCTGGAAAGAAAGAGTCGTTGAGATCTAGGGTATATCAGCCTCAATCACTTTGAATGGTGGGGCAGGCTTCTGGGGCTGAATGGCCTACTCTTGCTCCTAATTCTTATGTCTTATGACTTTTGAAAATAAGTGAGCTATGAGAGGGAAGGCTACTAATGTTGGACCAAAGGAAATAGACCAAAGTTAGAAGATCAGTGAAAGTCAATGATTGGTTTTAGCTATGTAGAAGAATGGTGCAGACATGGATGGATTTAAAGCTAAGACAAAATGAGGGTAATCTCCCAGCCACCCAAAATTCACATGTAGAAATAAGTTCCATTGACCAAAAAATTGGCATAATATGGGATGGACAGCAATAGGGCTGGTGGGTGCATAAATTCATGCCTCATTTTGAACCAGTGTTATAGCTGTGTAAGTGGGGAAGAACAAGAGGTTAAGCACAGACCCTGGAGGATTTCTGAGGTGATACGTATTGGAATAAAAACAGGAGGCTTTGGCAGAGAGGACATTGAAAAACAAAACCTCGAGCAAACAATGGTAGCCAGATTGAGTGGACAATAGGAAGGGAGGCATTGAGAGAAATGGAGTGACTAACTAGCTCAAATATTAAGTAGGCAATGACAGGCAATACAATATGCCCCTATTGTTTGTGACTGAATGTATTAAGATTCATTTCTGTGTTGATGAATAGCTTGTACTATTTTAAATCTGCCTCATTGTCTCATGCTAAACTTTTATGGCAGAACAATTCATGTTCCTGAATCTACTAATACAAGGTTGTCAAAGGATTCAGCTGTGGGGACAGGCTTGAGGCCAAGGTGTCCCATTGAAGTAGCGGAGTGCTAATCCTTGACAATTGAGCTATGTAAAAATAGTATTGCTCACTGAAATTCTCGACCTGAATCAATATTGATGTCCCTCAACCAGAAAAATAAAAACATGATTTGGCTATTTTAATCTAACCTCTGCTCGGAAACTAATTGGATGATATTGACTGCTTGTTTCACACCCCACCTAATGTGACTAATGTAAGTTAAAATAGTGCAAAGTTTAGAATCAGCAGCTTATACCTGACTTTTTTTCACTGGACGAGTCTGGATATAATCCTTCCCATCCCAAACAACATAAAATCAGAATTTTTATTAGGAAACTTAATGTATTAAAAATATTGCAAAAATAATTGTTCTGATCACTTGTGTATTTCAGTCATTACTAATGGATTTTCTGCCTTTTTTTTTGCACAGAGATGCTGTAGTTTGACAGAGTGAATCCTGTAATTCCCAAGGTACATTGCATTCAGTGTTTGACATCCATATAGAGATTAACGAGTAATGCTGGGCAATGGCAGACTATGTCTCCCAGTTCGCTTTCTATAGATCCCTGACGCCACCCTCTCCTATAGTTGTCCAGTGAATCCGCTCAGAAGAATTTTCTTATGGGTGCCCCATGTGTAATCAAAATCTTGGAATGTGTTAAGTCGTGTTCTGGACTCCCCTGTGTCCTATTAAAATTCAGTGGGGTGGCCTTCTACTTGGTTGTCTACCAGGACCCATGCCACACTGTCCCGCCTGGAACTGCCCACCCACTGAGGAGAGGCATGGCATCATCACACTTTGGGGAGTGTAGCCACCTGGGAGTACAAGGAGTTAGACAAACGGATTTCCTCCATTACATTTGACTGTGTGATCTTCCCCAGCACATTATCTGCTGCTTGTCTCTCCGTTCTATCCAGCATCATGGACCAGGATCATGAACCTGGCTCCTGTGGTGGTGCTGACTGCCTGGACATCTTGCAGTACCCTGTGAAGTGATCTGTGCACTTACAATTGTAACATTTGCCTTGCAGCAGCAGCTGATGCTGATCTCTATCTCTTACAGTGTGATGAGTGTATGGTAGTGGAGAGGAATGGATCCTTTGTTTCAGTCGCTCCCTTCATTCCACAACATGGGATTAGAGTTGGGGCTTTACTGGGTGCATTTGTCCATTTCCTGACTTGAGGTGCTCAGATTCATGAAAGTCTTTCTCCCAAACACATGCCATCCTCCTTTTCACCCGGTGTTCTCTGAGTGGGTGTTATCCGTGGCCAACAAAATTTTCATAGCCTTTCCCCTCTGCCTCAGTGCTATGGGATACAAGTATTCGGGTCCAATTGGCCTTGTTGTGCAGTGTCTTTGCAGTCTGACACCGTGGGCAGCACGGTGGCACAGTGGTTAGCACTGCTGCCTCACAGCGCCAGAGACCCGGGTTCAATTCCTGCCTCAGGTGACTGACTGTGTGGAGTTTGCACATTCTCCCCGTGTCTGCGTGGGTTTCCTCCGGGCGCTCCGGTTTCCTCCCACAGTCCAAAGATGTGCAGGTCAGGTGAATTGGCCATCCTAAATTGCCCGTAGTGTTAGGTAAGGGGTAGATGTGGGGGTATGGGTGGGTTGCGCTTCGGCGGGGCGGTGTGGACTTGTTGGGCCGAAGGGCCTGTTTCCACACTGTAAGTAATCTAAATCTAAATTACCGAACACTCCTGCGAACAGTATCCACCGGCACCTGGCAAATGCAGTCAGGTGCTCTCCCTTTCACTGCCCACAATTTTTTAATCCATTCATGGGATCTCCCCTATTGTATCCAACAGTGACAAGGATTGCCACTTCCCATCCTCCCACATTCTAAGGATTGAGTGAGGCAGAAAGGATCATGGACCTCAGGCACATTCACATCAATTTTGCCTCCTCAACATCATCGAGCCCATTAAGAACCCTTGATGTGTGCTGTCAAGGTACATCAGCTTTGGGCTTAAATACTGGGATATTTTCTGTTAAGTCCACCAGTTGTGCCAGTGTAAACAGGTTGTATAAATAATTGTATTGTAGTTCTGACCATCCTGACAGGTTGTGGTCAGTGAGTTCATTGGGACAGGGTAAGATTCTGGGGGTGCCAAAGGTCTACTTCCATCAGAAAGGAAAAAGCTGTCCCTGATATTCACCGTTCTTGGTGTATCTACTGGCTTGTTCTTCGCTTTCCTCTCATTCTATCTGATAATTGCTGTCCCTATCTCATTCTACTGTCCCAAATGTGCATATCATTCCGTTTCAACAGAAATTAGGGACTTTAATTTTTCGATTTCTCACTGGCATATTGAATGTGTGGCAGTGTGGGTTCTGCTTTCTTTGCCTGCCTGGTGTAGGACTCTGTAGGTTTTTACATTTCTCAGTCAGCTCATCCACATCATTTTGGGCTGTGTCCCAATCACTGACCTTGCACTGTGCCTCCTGGTGTGCCCGATTGCACTGAGTCTGAAACTGTCCCAAGTGTACCATTTTCACCTGGTTCCTCTGCTCACTGCTCTGCTGCTTTGGCTCGAACTTTCTCCAGTTCCTGCTTCACTTCCTCTAAGCTCCTTCCTTTGTTTTACCATTTCACATTCTCTACATTTCCGCTGCTCCATGCACCATCCCCCACTGTTGCCTCTGCTACATTGATGACTGTATTGGTGCTACCTCGTGCTCCCACGAGGAGTTTGAACAGTTCATCAACTTCACTAACACCTTTCACCTCAACTTCAAATTCACCTGGACTATCTCGGACACCTCCCTCCCCTTCCCGGACCTCTCCACCTCTTATCTAACCATGGACATCTACTACAAACCCACCGACTTCCACAGCTACCTGGATCATACCTCCTCCCACCCTGCCTCCTGTAAAAACACCATCCTTTATTCCCAATTCCTCCGCCTCCACCGCATCTGCTCCCAGGAGGACCAATTCCACCATAGAAAATCCCAGACAGCTTCCTTCTTCAAAGACTGCAATTTCCCCTCCAACACATCTTCTCCACTTCCCGCATCTCTGCCCTTGAACCCCACCCCTCCCAAAGCAACAAGGACAGAACCTCCTGGTCCTCACCTTCCACCCCACTAACCTCCGTATACACTGCATCATCCTCCACCACTTCTGCCACCTACAAACAGACCCCACCAGTAGGGATATATTTCCCTCCTGCCCCCATCACCATTTTGGAAAGACCATTCCCTCCGCGAGTCCCTTGTCATATCCACCTCTCCCCACCAGCCCTCCCCCATTCCCAGCAACTTCCCCTGCCACTGCTGGAAGTGCAAGATCTGTGCCCACGCCTCCTGCCTCACCTCTGTCCAAGGCCGCAAAGGATCCTTCCACATACAACAGAAATTTGCCTGTACCTGATAAGATCTCCATTATGTCAGGGAGAAAAGAAGCCAAATTGTGGATCATTCAGAGAACACCTCTGGGACACCCACACCAACCAATCCCACCACCCCTTGGCTAAACACTTCAACTCCTCCACCCACTCCACCAAGGATATGCAGGTCCTGGGCCTCCTCCATTGCCAAACCTTAACCACCTGAAGCCTGGAGGAAGAATGCCTCATCTTCAGCCTTGGGACCATGCAACCACACAGAATTAATGTGGATTTCACCAGTTTCCTCATTACCCCTCCACCCACCTTATCCCAGTCCCAAGTCTCCAACTTGGCACTGCCCTCTTGACCTGTTTGTCATCTTGCCCATCTATCTGCTCCACCTTCCTCTCCAACCTATCACCTTCTCCACTACCTTCATCTACCTATTGCATTCTCAGCTACCTTCTCCCCCCATCCTCAACCCCTTTCCATGTATCTCTCAGCCCCCCCCCATACCAGCCCACAATCCTCATTCCTGAGGAAGAGCTTATGCCCGAAACATCGAATTTCCTACTCCTCGGATGCTGCCTGACTCGCTGTGCTTTTCCAGCACCACAGTCTCGACTCTGATCTCCAGCATCTGCAGTCCTCACTTTCCCACAGCTGTCTATCACTAGAGTGTTGCTGAGGTTTACAGATTATGTCCCTTCAGTTTTCCATTCTACCTTCCAGAATTTCTGTCTTGTGACTCCTGGATCTGACATTTGCTCACTGCAATGGTCAATCCACCTGGGCCACTTCTTATTGAAGTATCTTCTTCACACCTTCTCCCATTCTGAGCACTGTGCCATTTCTCCTGTTGTTTCCTTTCAATTTTCTTCTCTCTCTTTGTCACCTGACCCTGTACTAGCCTATGCTAGATTTCCTTTTCTGTGGCTCCCCTAACAGTGTACTAACTCTGGCTGTTTGTCTTCTTCATGTTACAAGCACTTGGTTTATGGCCTAATCACTAGTCAGAAACTTTCACCTTCTTTCAACCACTTGAATCCTAACCTTTGCATGGGCTAGCTGCCCTCTTACTCAGGCTCGACTGAAAATCAGAGAGTTTGAGGTTGACGGAGTTTGACTTTAGAAGTTATGCTACACTTCAACACTACAACAATCGAAGACCATCAACAGTGCCAATGTTGACTGTACTTTGCAGACTTTGAGCACTTTATGTATTAAAATGTGTTATTCAAGAGCTCTTGTGGGTGAGGCACACAAAAGGAATGTAGAATTTGGCTTGCAGTTCAACTCAATTTTACTAAGAAAAATTCCTTTTTAAAAACATTTTGTTAGCATTTCCCAAATTCCTGTAATATTTGCTATGTAAATCATCTGAGAAAGGACACAACCAACAATGATCCATGTATTTGAGTAGTCCATTGCAAACTTCTTCCTCTCCAACGGAAGGTTGGCTCTCGGCTACAAAGGTGGATGTCACAGATCAGTAGGATATTCTCCTGAGTCTTCCTGGGCTGTCATACCATCTCCTGCCACAAGTCTGGCTGTGCGTCTTCACTGAGAAGGTGGCTTCCAAGTGTGTGTTTTTATCTGTCGCCTTTGGCCAACGGAGTCATGAGTTGGGGTCAAAGCATTCAGTGGGATCATGCCAGAAATCTGATTGATATTTCTCCAATGCACAACCTTCAGGCTGGTTGTAACTAATTCTTTGTGACTTCTTTGCCCTTCGTTTCCATTGTTCTCTGTAGCCAGTAGCTGCTGACTGCCATTTAATTTAGTTTGGCAAATTTTCTGTCAGGCATGATTTCTCCAGCTGTAGGTCAGTTTAGAATGTCCAATTTTGGGGCTGGTGATCACTTGACCAGAAGATCAACAACATCCTATGATCTCTGCACTTCACCAATTCAGGCTTCTCCTTCATCTCTGATCCTTATCTGTTCACCATTGCTGTCCCTGTCTTCAGCTATCTTCCTTTTATGCTCTGAAATTCTGATCCTAAATCTTCTACCTCCATGATGTGGAGAAGCTGATATTAGGCTAGAGCGGACAAAGTCAGAAGTCACACAACAGCAGATTATAGTCCAACAAGTTTATTTAAAATCACAAGCTTTTGGAGCACTGCTCATTTATCAGGTGAAGTGGAGAGAGATGCACAAGCACAGAATGTATAAAATTAAAAATCACACAACACCAGGTTATAGTCCAACAGGTTTAATTGGAAGCACACACTAGCTTTCGGAGCACCACTCCTTCATCAGGTTCATCAATCACCCGATGAAGGAGTGGCGCTCTGAAAGCTAGTGTGCTTCCAATTAAATCTGCTGGACTCTAACTTGGTGTTGTGTGACTTTTAACTTTTGTATATCCCAGTTCAACACCGGTATCTCCAAATCATGACAGAATGTATAGGCAGAGAGATAATTGCAAGATAGTTCCAGGTAATTAAGAGTGTCAACAGCTTCATGCAAACAGTGTGAATGAAGTGTCGCCAGTTGAATAATAAGTAAAGTGATGACCTATGAACTGATTAATTAAGACAGAAAGATAATTACAAATAATAAAAGTAAGATGGTGCTAGAAGAGACAAATCCATTGGCTGGAAAACATGAGTAGAGAGTTTATAAAAGCAGCATGAAGAGGGTCTAACAAAAATAATCAAAATATGTGCAAACTTATTAAGATAGAGAGATAATCACAAGTTATCAAGGTAATGGTGACAAAACAGTACAGTTGTGAAGATTTTACAAACACAGAACAGTATGATGGGGTTACATGTAGTATGACATGCTCCAAAGATCATGGTTGATGTTGTCCTCATGAGTGCGGAACTTGGCTATCAGATCCTGCTGGTGATTTTGCCTCTATATGTTCCTTTCCTCTTTGGCCAAACATTTTCTCACATTATCTGTGTGTTGTTTGTTAATGTTCTTGCAAAGTATACTTAAGATTCTATTAAATGCAAGAAGTTATTGTTTCTTTAAACTTTTGAACCTTATCACAATCTGCTTGTTCAGTCTGCACAGACATATATTGGCATATATATAATTTCCTAGTGAAATGGAGCTATTACAGTCCAGGTTACAGATTGAGATTCATGAGACACAGTAGATGTCAAGATCAGCTGATCAAAGCATAAGCAAGACACTTGAGAGCTTAAATAGGATGGAGATTGTACAAATTGTACACATTAGAAATGTTTCAAAACCTGTGTTATTGTGTTTTACCGTATAGAGACTTACAGGTGCTTCTGACAGCCTCTCAGAAGTTTAGCTGATTGAAATATCCAGTCGCTGCCAGAATATTACATCAAGGAAATAGTTACAGCTTTTCTGATCGGTTTGTCTGTATTGATCGAATTTTGCTGTGCTAATTGAAAAAGTGCTGTTTCTTAATCCCTCAGAAGAAAGCCATCTAGTACAATCTGACTTAAGTTATCAAAACCTTAATGACACAGAAAATTGAAAATAAGAATAACTGAAATCCCTGTTCAACCCAAGAATCTACATTCTACCATTTACCCTGGTGTAGGAGCAAGATACAATGAATGTGCCAAATCTAAAGAACAGAAAATTGAATACTCGCCAAGTCTGGCAACATCTGTAGAGTTAGAAGCAGACTTAATATTGCAGGTTGTGACACTAAGCTAAGTGTTTGCACCCTCTTTTAAAATAGTCTTCCTCTACTTTACAGTTCTTATTTAATACACCTGCCAGGTTTTCAATCTTCATAATTTGATATTTCATCCATGAATTGTTCCTTTATTGACTGACTATTCTTTTACTTTGTATCTGTTAATACCAGTTCGCTTTTTCTTTCATATTACCTGCAGAGGTTTTATTTTCGTCATATTTTCTCTTGAACTTTGCTGTACCATTTTCGATATTCCTAATGTTTTTGTTGAGTACTTAACATACTTTGGTGATCATTCTGAGTCATGTTTGTACAGCAGCCCTTGGTATGTTCTTAGCCTAGTGAGAGGTTATCCACGTTATTCTGTTCATTCTGAACCAAAATAAAAATCACTGCTTTGTTTCAGATAACTTGAAGTGCATGCCTTAATCTTCTAAATTATTCCTTTTGGTATCCCTAAAGTACTCACACATTACATTTGGAAGTACATAATCTAGACCTTCTGGGTAATATTCACAGTTTTATAAAGCTTGCCTCAAACTCCACATTAATGTAATCATGGACGTGTTGCTATGGCCTGGCATCATCATTGCTCCATTTGTACAACATTAAGTAGACTTTTGCACATTTTAATCCCAAATTCTAAATTGTGCCCTGTATAATGAAGGGTCTCACTCAGCTCCAGCCTTTATTTTGCAACTTGATTTTTTATACTGCAAAATGAGGTCCTCGCTGCCAGATTACAGATCCTTCACTTTCCTATTCATTCACGTGCTTGGTAACAATCTTCCTATAATTGGATATTTTAAAGTATGCAGATGTGTAAAGAATGCTCAGAGGTAGCTACATGCAAAAACAATGTCGAAATTATTTTGAATGACTTTGCACACTTCAGACTGAAGATCCTGCATGACTAAAATATGTGACAAATAGTTGTTCTAATGTCTTTTTGATTTCATAAGTGCTGCTATGAAATAAAAGCCATATGTTGAGAGAGGCTATTAGAGTGATTGATCACTTCCCTTACTTTTTTGCATCTGATACATCTCAAAACTAATCAGAAGATACTTCTGGAATCTGCCAATCTTTTATGTACAAATGTACAAACCAAGGCTACTGAAGTCAAAGAGCAGCAGATATATTAAATTCCATTTGACTACACAGCTGCAACAGCAAATTAAGCTCAAGTTTGATCACATAGTTGGCATCCCAAATGTCTTGGGAGCGATAGACTGAATACACGTTGTGCTACATATCCCTGTTGTCACTAAAGCTGTTTATTAGAATCATAAATAGTTTCACTCCTTCAATTTGCAGGTGGTTTGTGATGTAAAGCATCAACTCATGAATGTCATTGTTAAGCTCTCTGGGCTTTGCTGGGGTTTGCATGTGCTGGATTGTACATGCATACCAATTTTTTTTTCTGATTATAACACAATCATTGGGAGTGGAGCCAAGGGTAAATTATTGATAGATTAAAGATTCTAAGGTATTGCTGTACATTTATCAACAGGAAGCAGGAGTAGTGGCCTTAAGAACTGATTTCTTTTATATAATTCACAAGTGATTTGTTTATCCAGAGGCTTGTTTCTATTTTTTTTTGTCACAGCCGTATATTCACAATAACTGAAAGGAGCCAAGCGGTGTGCAACCTGCATGGGAATTTCTGGAATGTCATATGGATGTGAAACCCAAAGGAAACATTGGCTTCAATTTTCCATTCTAGTAGGCGGTGAAAAATTCAACTTAAATTTGTTGTTTAAGCTGAGGACCCTGAGGAAGTCTCATGCATGCTCATATGCTGTACCTAACACAAGGTAAACTTCTATTTGCTGGTTTTAACCTGCATGGATTGCTGCATGATTTCCTATGACGTTGAAATCAGATCCACACAGACCTGGGCTATTTGCCCTACACTTGCCCTGGTTTTTCCATAGATCTAGTCGTGGAGTCATATAGTACAGACCCTTTGTTCCATCAGGTCTGCATCGAACTGTCTACTCTAATCCAACCTTTTTGCATTTGGCCCAGAGCCTTGAATGTTGTGATGTTTTAAATGCTCACCCATGTGGTTGTGAGGTTTCCCACCTAATCACACTTGCAAAGAATGCAGCACCAAAAAACATTGAGCAGATGTGCAGAAAGTCTGACTTGTAAGGCTAAGCCAGACTCCAGAAGGGTCTGAGGTAGGATAACTGGACCTGTAACATTAACTCTGCTTTCTCGCCACTGATGCTGCCAGACTTGCTGAGTTTCTCCAAAAATTTCTGTTTTTGTTTCAGATTTCCAGCATCTATAGTTGTTTGTTTATCTCAGAACAGAACACAGGTGACCAACAAGACAATAAAAAAAACACATTGCTGGCAGTATGTAAAGTGTTAAGAATTTACAGAAATGCAATGACAAAATGCACAGTCAGAAATAAAGTTTTTGCATTACATTGCCACGTTGTGCAACACTAAGTTGAAAATGGATTACAATCCAACTACAGAACTTATGCTCAGAAGGTAACTATAAATGGACCTTGATGTTTCTTCAAATAAGGTTTGGTTTTAGCCATAACTTCTATCGACAAAAAAACTTCCACCATTGTTTTGTTATTTCCCTGTCAACTCCCAGAATATTGTTTGGAACTGACTTGGGATTAAATGTTTGCCTGTCAGTGAGTGGATGAATTGTATGATGACAAAAAGACACTGCGCTTTAAGGTTTTCCAATACAATGAAGGGTGTGTTTAATTTTTTAAATGGTCTAGAGTAATCTGTGTTGTTTATTGATAACTCAAAATATCCTTTTATCTTTTATGACAGCGTGGGAACTGCTGCAATGAGTTTCGATTGAAGTGCCTCCATGTATGCCATCTTGGACTGTATGCTTTTATTTTCTGCACTGACCTTGGATGTGATACTTCATCAAATACCTTCTGGAAGTTCAAGTGCAGTCCATCCACAAGACATGCTACATCCTCAAGGAACTCCAATAGATTATGTAAACAAGATTTCCTTTTCATAAAACCATGTTGACTCTGCTTGATTTCTTTTGTCTAAATGCTCTGCTATAACTTCTTTATTATTAGTTTCCATTTTTTTCGATCTGATAGATCTGAATTTAACTGACATGTATTTCCTACTTCTGTCTCCCTCGCTATTTGAATAAAATGACTAAATTGGTTATCTTCCAATGGAGTGGAACCTTCACTGACTGTAGGGAATTTTAGAAAATTGAAACTATTGCACCTAAAAGCTCACTAACTTCTTCTTTTAAAACCCTAGAACGAAGTCTATTAGGATCCTGACACTTGCCAACCCACAGATCCAAACGTTTGTTGAGTACCACTACTCTGATTTTTCTGTATTTTCTCTCCCTTCCATTTTCCAATATCTAATTACTTCGTGATATTACTTGCATCCTTTATAGTGAAGACCTGTTTAATTCATCTCTCACCTCTTTATTTTCCACTATCAGTTCTCCAGATTCTTTTTCCATGGAACAAATGCTCACTTTGTAACTCTTCTTTTTAATTATTTATAGAAATTCTTCCAGTTTTAATATTACTGGCTTTCTTTCTTTTGTATTATATGCTTTCCCTTTTTATTCATTTTTAGTAATCCTTTGTCTTTTTAAAAAATTCTTTCCAGTATTCTGTTCTCTTTCACACTTATAAATATTTTCTTTAAGTTTGATATTAAGTATGGATGGTGGTTCATCCTTCAGAATTTTTTTTTACACTACTTAGACATTTAGGTCTAAGGAGTACTTGGAGGAGTTTGTAGGTTTCAAGGCTTTAGGGGAAATGGTTCAATAATGGTAATGTCACTGGCCTATTACCCCAGAATCCCAAGGCCAGTGTTCTGGGGACATGTGTTGAAATGTGTCTCACCACAACAGATGGTGAAATATTGAATTAAATAAAAAAACCTAGAATACAAAGCTGACCTAATGATGACCATGTAACCATTCTTGATTGTTGCAAGCACCCATTGTTCACCAACATCTTTTAGGGAAGAAAGTGTGTCATTGTTTCCTGGTTTGGGATTAGCAATGAAGGCTGATAATGCTAACATCTCATGAATGAATAAAACGAAAAACTAAATGGAGTTCAGAACACAGGGCTGAAAATGACTAACTTAACAATAGCCCAAGAATCTGTGCAGATCAGACATGGATCTCTCAATTTTAAGGAATTTTTGTCCCAGTGCTTATTTTATACCTGGAAAACTGACACACTGATACTGAATTTGTCACTCCATTCAGAGGAAAGACCAAAAAAGTTTGTAGTTACAGAATTTATGGGTATAGCTTTATCCTGAACTTTGGGGTTGCAGGGTGTATTATCTGTCAGAAACCCAACACATTTCCACTCACTTCCACACTGTAGAGTTTCAGAAGTCATGTGAAGAACCCTGGATGGTAGGTCTGTGGATTAAATATATTAAAGGACAATTGAAAACATGTTGAAACCTGAATTCTATCACAAGCTGTGAGTGCATGGACTTACTGAGTCAACTGAAACTCACTGGGGTCAACAGAACAAGAGCACAGCAGGGTTTCACAAGCTGTAAACCCTTTGAATACAGCACATGACAGATGGTTCCTTTCTTCAGTTAAAGGCTTTTACTCAAAGGACCTGCTCTGAAAATATGCTTTCACTGCTACAACATTGTTTATTTCTACAACATTGCACTTTTCTCACAATAATCTGTGATTCCCAGCTGTCAACCTTCACTGCCGCGGGGGAGCATGAGAAGTAGGAACATCATCTGAGCCAGAAGCAGGGACAGTGTCAGAATCTGCAAGCTAATGTAGCAGAGCCTCAATTGTCCCGTACCATCCAAACAGGACACTTGGTGCTGCTACTGTCCACAGGAAAATGTTCCTGCTCATAAGTAATTTGTGTCTCACTATTTTACAGCTCAACTATCAGGTCCCATGCTGTGAGGTGGGTAGAGGTGTATCTAAACTGGAGGAGGATGTGCATGAGCGCTGTAACAGAGTGTACTATTTCTTTTGAAGCATTCTCAGCCTTCTCCTGCAACAGCTTTTGTGAGATATTTGAAGGACTGGAGTAAGATTGAGGACTTAAATTAGAACTGACAAGTGGGAAGAGTTCAAAGCCAGCATCATGCACATAACGCTGCTTCAGTCTAAGATGACAATAAATTAACATGGCTGAAGGTTATGTGATATGTGGCATTTGTCTCATTCTGTCACCATTTCTGGGAAACCTGCCTCTCTGCACCTAGTGACCATGCAATTTATCACCTTCCAAACCTTATGGCCTACACATCCACAGTAGTAGCAGTCAGAGTAGCTCTCAGAGGAGCACATTTCTTGTTTCCCCTCTCTCCTTGGGAACTACATTAAAAGTTTGAGAAATTATGAGAAGTTTGAATAACTGTATTTGGAGGATGGATTGTTCAGGACACGTACAAGATGATGATTTTTTTAATGTGAGTATTTGCAGTGTCAACAAAAATGTGAGGAGTTAACTCGAGATAGAAAGGAATAAGCAGAGCTGCAGGGAGTGTTATGAGGAAGACTATTGTATTGGGGGACATTGGGAACAAAGAAACAAAATATAATGTGGCGAAGGGCAATGGGAAACCAGAGGATTGGGAAGCTTACAAAGACCAAATAGAGGGCAACAAAGAAAGAATTAAAGAAGGAGAAGATTAACTATGAGGATAAGCTAGCCAGTAATATAAAGGAAGACTGTAAGAGTTTCTTTAGATATGTAATGGGCAAAATAAGAGTCAAAAGTAGACATTGGGCTACTGAAAAATGATGCTGGAGGGATAGTAGTGGGAAATGGCTGAGGAACTGGATAATCACTTAATGTTAGTCTTCACGGTGGAAGACACAAGTAATATTCCAAACATTCAAGAGAGTGAGAGAGAAGAGCTGAGCATGGTGGCCATCACCAAGGAGAAGGTGCTAGAAAAATGAATGGCCTGAAGGTGAATAAATAACCTGGACCAGATGGACGACACCCCAGAGTTCTAAGGGAGATAGCTGAAGAGGTGGTAAAGGTGTTAGTGCTGATTTTTCAGGAATCGCTAGAATTAGGAAGGGTCCCAGAGGATTGGAAAATCATTAATGTGACTCGATTGTTTACAAAGTAAGTAAGGCAAAAAACAGAAAATTACAGACTGATTAGCCTAACCTCAGGCATTAGTAAGATCCTGGAATCCATTGTGAAGGATGAGATTTCTGAATACTTGCAAATGTGTGATAAAACAGGGCAATGTCAGCATGGGTTTATCAAAGGGAGATGATGCCTGGAAAATCTGCTAGACTTCTTTGAGGAAGTAATGAGCAAGTTAGAACAAGGAGAGACATAGATGTTAATTACCCGGACTTTAAGAAGGCCTTTGACAAAGTGCCACATGGGAGGCTACTGAGTAAGATAAAAGGGTCCATGGTGTTCGAGGAATGGATACAAGCTTCGCTTTATGGCAGAAAGCAGAGAGTGGGGATGAAAGGGTCCCTCTCAGGTTGGCAGCTGGTGACAAGTGGTGTTCCACAAGGCTCAGTGTTGGGAAAGCAACTTTTCACTTCATACATTGACAATCTGAACTGAGGGCATTCTGGTTAAATTTGCAGATGACACAAAGATAGGTAGAGGGACGGGTAGCTTTGAGGAGGTGGGGAGGCTGCAGAAGATTTGGACAGGTCAGGAGAGTGGGCAAAGAAGTGGCAGATGAAGTACAACATGGGAAAATATGTGGTCATGCACTTTGTTGAAAGAATAGAGGCATGGACTATTTTCTAAATGGGGAGAAAATTCAGAAGTCTGAAGTGTAAAGAGACTTGGGAGTTCTAGTCCAGGATTCTCTCAAGGTAAAGTTGCCGGTGAATCAGTAGTTAGGAAGGCAAATGCAAAATGACATTTTTTTTAGAGGACTTGAATACCAAAACATTGATGCATGTCTGAGATTCTGAAAGATTCCAGTCAGATCACATTTGGAGTATTGTGCACAGTGTTGGGCCCCATATCTCAGGAAAGATGTACTGGCCCTGGGGCATGTTCAGAGAAGGTTCATGAGAATGGTTCCAGAAATGAAAAGCTTAACATGTGAGGAACGTTTGAGGACTCTAGGTCAATACTCAATGGAGTTTACGATATCTAATTGCAACATACAGAAAACTGAATGGCCAGGACAGAGTAAATGTTTGGGAAGATGCTTCCTTTGGTAGGAGAGATGAGGATCCATAGTCTTAGCCTTAGAGCAGAGGAAAGACCTTTTAGAATGGAGATAAGGAGAAACTTCTTCAGCCAGTGAGTGGCGAATCTGTGGAATTCATTGCCACAAAAGGCTGCGAAGGTCATGTCATTGAGTATATTTAAAACTGAGATAGATAGGTTCTTGAGTATCAAGGGGATCAAGAGTTTTTTAGATTAGATTAGATTACTTACAGTGTGGAAACAGGCCCTTCGGCCCAACAAGTCCACACCGCCCCGCCGAAGCGTAACCCACCCATACCCCTACATCTACATCTACATCTACCCCTACCTAACATTACGGGCAATTTAGCTTAGCCAATTCACCTGACCGGCACATTTTTTGGAGTGTGGGAGGAAACCGGAGCACCCGGAGGAAACCCACGCAGACACGGGGAGAACGTGCAAACTCCACACAGTCAGTCGCCTGAGGCGGGAATTGAACCCGGGTCTCCGGCGCTGTGAGGCAGCAGTGCTAACCACTGTGCCACTGTGCCGCCCACTATGGAGAGAAAGTGGGAGAATGGGTTTGAGAAACTTATCAACCATGATTGAATGGTGGAGCTGACTCAATGGCCTAATTACTGCTCCTATGTCCTTTAGTGTCATGTTCTAAAAAACATAAATTGCTGGAAAAGCTCAGTAGGTTTGGTAGCATCTTGGAGAGAATTCAGGGCTAATGTTTTGGGTCTAGTGATCCTTCCTCAGAACTGATGGTAGCTAGGAAAATGTCAGTTTATGTGCAGAAGGCAGGGTGAGGAAGGGGGTAAGGAGTAAATGAAAGGTGGAGATAGATCCTAAAGAGAGAGAAAAACAGTTGACCAGACAACGGAGTAGGTGACAATCTGACTAGGAGAGTTAATAGCTACTAATGGGGATTGTTAGTGGCAAGTGACTAACAACAATGAGTTGGTAAAGGATACACCTCGAGCCAATCCTTACTTTCTTCTTAGCATTGACTGACAGAGTTACTCATCACAAGTATTCACCTACTAACCCAGCATTGCAGTTTTTATTTATAATAGAACAAGTTAATGCTTAGCCCTGCATGCAATATTAAATTATATAATCGAGCATCATATGATCAATAGCCATCATTGCCCTAATGTGATTGTTGAACCACTTTCAGCATTCTGCACAACTGAGACCACCATGCTCCTGCTGCTAAGCTCCCAGCAACTTCAAATATTTCTTTTTTTTTGTTTGGGACGTAGATTCTTCCTTCTCTCTGCTGAAAGCAATATTTATTTTTGACAAATTAATAAATAAAATTGATCTAGCCCCATTCCTGTTCTGCCTGATGGAACTCCTGCGCACATGAGTTTAATGATATATCTAGGACCCTGAAACAGTTGCGAAAGCGTGCTGGATGGACGTATACTGTAGATGCTCCACTCTGTAAATTGATGGGCTACAGGAAGAGGCCTGAAAAATTCAAATCTTGAAATGATCTTTTTGGGGATTCCATGATGAGTGTAAGGTCTCCTCCAGACTCCACAAAAATAATACAGATGGCTTCTGTTCTTTAGTTTCCCTCATAATGCTGCCACACACCACATGGACCTACACTTCACGGGCTATTTCAGCCTTTAGGTTGTTTGATCTTTCACTGGATTTGGACACGAGCTAAAATGGGATGCCTACTTGGCATTCGGCTTGCCAGATGTGTATTATTGAGCCTTAGCTCTTGAACTGGACTGAGCACTTTTGATATAGGATCAGATTGCTTTCAGGCCTGCATGATAATCCACTTCCTTGCATACAGTGCTGTCTTGTAAAGCACAACTTGAAGCATTTGTTTTCTAGTCCATTTTGTAAAAAATATACACTCAGCTACTGTCTGTATAGGAATTTCCCAGATCTAATGTTCAGACTGCTGCCACAGAAACAGGTAGATCTTCAGAGAATCTTGCATCCTTCATTCCATTTGTCACATGCCTGAGCACTATGCAGTGACTTGCTCTAAGAGGTGTGCTTCAGAATGAGTCATAGAGCACTTAATAAGAAGTAAAAATAGGGCAAAGAGCAAATTCAGGAGAAATGAATCTGGAGGCCCAGTTGGCTGGAGGCCTGTCTTGGGCCTGAAGTGGGCAGGCTGACTACACCATCATTCCGATGAAGGCGGAGGTGATCTCCATTGATTTTTGTGTTTGATGATTTATGTGCAAGAGGCCAGTTGCCAGGACCAATCGCAAAGCTTGTCACTTGGAAGGATGAGAAATCCAATGGGCATACTGTTCCTTACAGTCATGCAGTCATACACACAAACACAAGGATTTTATATTATGGAAGTCTTTAACCCTCCAAATACTGAAGAAAAGAATGAATGCAGAATTTGTTTCCAGTTTTCCTTGACTGCGTTGAAAGATCATTTTAAATTGTCTAATTGATATCCCTCCAAATGCTACCAATCATGGTCTGTGAGAGGAATAAAGAAGTTGCAATGACAGTGCTAATTAAGGCAAGAAATTACCTCAGTGTCCTGACAACATTTACGTCTACTTAATAAGACTACTTGTCATCTAAACCAAACTCTGTTAGAAAATAGACATACAGTGAGTTACTTAGAGTGGTAAGTTAGAGCTTTTCATCGTAATCTTACAAGCCATTTTATTGACAGAAGTGGAGAGGTCATGAAACAAAAATCAGATTCCGCACCAACTTAATGTGACAGTCTGTCTATGAAAAATGGGGTCAAAATATATATTTAAATAAATGCAAAGTGCAATGGATGCTGAAGATCTGAAATAAAAGCAGAACGTTTAGAGAAACTCGGCAGCACTCGCAGCAGCTACAGAGAGCGAAACAGTGTGAATGATTCGAGTTCAGTATGACTATTTTTAGAATCCCTTCAAAGGTACTGGGTCAGATAGTTAAACCTTGTAAAGCCAATTAAGTGGCAATTTCACCTTCTAAATAACCTTAAACAATTTAGGCTGCCCTGGTGAGCTTCAAGATAAAAAAAAGTCAAACGGTGAACTGAAACTTACAGATCTATACTGAAGACTTATCAAAATTAAATTAAAATGTCACCTCTAGGACAGGTTATGATCCCCAGTCCTAGTGAAGAACATTTGATCCTGAAGATCATGCTGGTGGACTCTGTATGCTCCTTCTCCTCAGACACACAGCATGAATGGAACCATGGCAGAGGGATTTGCAATCAAGTGCTACAACCCCTACTACAGCCAGCCATCCAGACCTGTTGATAGCTATCTACGCCAGATCCAGAGGCAGACCTACAAAGTGATCTTCTTACCTGCCTGCCTCTTTCTGCATAAGGTGCCCAGGGATCAGGAATATGGGACTGGAGAGCTATCAAAAATATTAGACTACCCTTTTAAAAAACTGAAAAGGGACTGCAAACATTAACAATTAGAGGCTTCCAAAAACATCTACAAGTAATTCCAGTCCAGTGACTTCAGTCCAGTTAAAGGCAGACATCTCATTCCCCTCCCCTGATACCTTTGATGTCTGTGATGACTATCTCATAGATTTTGGAATCTGTAGAGGCTCCACTACAGACAGCTCCATCTGGATGTGTGCAGTAATGGGCGGGTAATTGGGGCAAGGTGATGGCAAGTGTAACAGAAGATAAGGAATCAAGAAGGGGTGTAAGATGTACCTTGTGAAGACTCTCTGTATGTATTTTCTCCATTCTCTCTCTGCTGGTCCGTATATATTTCCAGAGGAAATGGGAAGCCAGACAGCATTTCACTGCATATTAGCGTGGCATTCAGTCACCGACATGCTGTTTTATGTGATTCTCTCTACTGAACTGACAGCCAGAATGGGAATATCATTGATGTATGTGAGCCAGCAAGCAGCAGGGTACCGGCAGCACCTGGTTGTCGAATAAGACCACTCTTTCAATGAACTTGTCATCAGTGTAAATGCTTGAGATCTTATGGAAAGATACTAGGGATGGACTCCTCTATGTTTTGTGCAAGAATGTACATTGTCTCTGGAACATCTGACAGATACACACATATCTACCACTCCAACTCTGTAAGGACCATTTTCATTGACCTACAAAGCACAGTATTTGCATTGAGCTGAACAGAGCTTGGATTGTCCTTTGTGCTCTAATTGGGACTGTTTAATACAGTACCTGTCTTCAGCATCATCCTCTTCTCACATGTGATTTAGATCTCACCATACGTTATCTCACCAATCTGAGTTGCTGGACCACTGAGATGTGTGTGTTTGCGTTGATGCAGGGAGCACAAGAGTCATTTGATAGTGCACTTCGTGTCGTTCCTTCTCTGAGAACTTATCAGGCTCCTCCCTCATCTCCTGGGTGAGAAATGGCAATGCTCTTGTGGGCGGCACGGTGGCACGGTGGTTAGCACTGCTGCCTCACAGTGCCAGAGACCCGGGTTCAATTCCCGCCTCAGGCGACTGACTGTGTGGAGTTTGCACATTCTCCCCGTGTCTGCGTGGGTTTCCTCCGGGTGCTCCGGTTTCCTCCCACAGTCCAAAGATGTGCAGGTTAGGTGAATTGGCCATGCTAAATTGCCCGTAGTGTTAGGTAATGGTAGATGTAGGGGTATGGGTGGGTTGCGCTTCGGCGGGGCAGTGTGGACTTGTTGGACCGAAGGGCCTGTTTCCACACTGTAAGTAATCTAATCTAAACTAAAGATAAAACACATTGATTTAAGTGAAACAGGTTCCCAAGTTCACAGTGCATAGTTCATGACATTTAATATATTAGTGGCATTGGTTCAACATGAGTGACAGTTAAGTGTCAAGGGACGTGTGATATTTAACAGGTGATGCAGTCAGCACCATCTGTTTATTGCAAGTGGCCAGTGTTGGCCACATTATATGGATCTCAGCATTCCCCTGAACTGCTGTCATAATGGCCATGGTTGCAAGTCCGTCCCTGATGCTTGGGCATTCCTGTAAGTTGTGGGCTATTTTCCCTTGCAATGGGACATGTTAGATTTAATAAGGAATAGAGAGGATATGAATTAGTTAATAATGGTACTATAAGCATTACCCACTATGATAATGTCATTTGGACTTCTGGGTAGGACAGATGAGGATCTTGAAGGGATATGAGCTAATATTCATCCTCAAATTCTATGTGTATCTTATTAACAACTGTAAATAGTTGTTAAAATCCAATCAATTGTATTTTGTTATTTGCAAGATACTCTTCGAGTTAGATCAGAAAGTGGTGTTTTATCTAGCCTTTGGTTTCATCCATGTTAAGAGGCTGGTGGTAAAAGGATACATCACGAGCAGCACCTCAGAGAATGGTGAGCTGACATGATTATATTAAAGCAGACAATGTAGTGAGGGGACATGATCATACTACAGCAGACAGTGTAGTAAGGGGACATGATCATACTACAGCAGACAGTGTGGTGAGCTGACATAACCATGCTGTAACAGACAGTATGGTGAGCTGCTATGACCATGCTGCAGCAGACTGTGAGAGTAGGAAAAGTGAACTGATTACTGAGGATGGACAGTGTACATTTGAGGAGGATGACTGTGTGAAATGAGATGAAAGAGGGCAAAATGATGAAGGCAAATGAGTGTTAAAGTGAAGACTTGAGAAGGAGTCTAGAGAGAAAATAATTGTTGACATGGCAAAATGTGTCTGTCAAAGCTGTGCACACGAGAATGCTGGGGAACAGGGAGTGTGATCACTGACAGCTGACAATTGTTAAAAGCACATCTTGCCAAACTTCATGAGGTCAGTAAACCTTCTGTGATGCTGGATCCAGTTGCTGGGCAATACTGTCCTGATGTTCATCTCCTTTGAAATTTCCAGCTCTGTCAAGGTTGAGCACCTCATCTACCCATTTCAGGAAAGATGACTGCTCTTCCTGCCCCAACATGATCTCTCAGAATCTGTCCAAACACAAGTATTAATGGGAGGCAGTATTCTCATATCATGCCTTTAATCAACATCATTTTCATACTTGTTGCTTGTACCTTCATTATCTCATTCAGTGCTGCCATTGTCAAGTATGCCATGTCAGTCATTCCTTTTTGATCATGAAATTAGAACAAAGTACAATTATGCAACAATTTGGTCAAGGCTTGCTAACTAATTTGACTGACTAAACTTAGAAATAGATTCACCATTTCAGCAAGGCCAAAACTGATTCAGTTCCATTTGTTGGGTAAAGACTTTAGGACTCGGGAACTACATTGCAATGATGTCATTGAGCTGTTCCCTAAGTCTAAGTAACATAGTGAAAGTAGGGGTAAAGGGATCTAAAGAGAGAAACACATCTACAGAATAAGCTTTCAATGAAATAACAGACTAGAACCTGGTCTATGTCACATAGCTGGCTGTTTTTTTTAAAAACTGTTCCTTTTCTGAAGGCTATGTATCCTTGATTTTTTTCAGACAGGTCATAAAGCACCCTTGATTCCAAAAGAGCTGGTTTGGTAGAGAGATAAAAGGGCATTGAGAAGCCTTTTTTGTTTATATGTAAACGGATGAGACTTTAGGCCAAAGCTTTTATGTTTTTGTATGAATAATGTATAGTGAAAGGGGAATGGTCAGTCCTGAAAACTGAAGTTAAGTTAAAGTCAATTCAACACTGGGTTGTGTGCAAACAGGCTGCTAGATTCTCTCTCCTTCTGCCCTTCTAACTTTGACCTGTAAGCCTGTGTTTAAGCGGTTTGTTTATTGTGACTGTTGTGTATTTTCGGAACAGCATAATTAAGTCTAGTTTGGGATAATCTGAGTTCTGTGAGTATTCTGTATTCTGTTCTTTGTGTTTCATTCCATAATTTTGTGAATAAATTTTTGTCTATTTTAAAACCTATAGTCAACCTAGCTATCTTACTCTGCGTAATTTTCACTGTACACTTACCAAAACAAATTGGCAAGTTATGGTCTAGGCTGCCTGCTTAAGAATGCTTTGAGTGGTCTGGCCTAGTCCATAACATATATTACTAGATTACCATACATAAGAATATTTTGTATAAAAATGCAATAAATGTGTCTGTCAAAGCTGTGCACAGGAGAAATCCAGGGAAGAGGGAGAGTGATCACTAAAAGCTGAATATTGTTCATAATACATCTTGCCAATCTTCATGAGGTCAGTAAACCTTCTAAAGAATTCTAAAGAAGCCTAATTCTGGACTCAGTTCTTGACCTTGCCTTTTCCTTAATGAGTCTGCATTAAACCCAAACTCAAGATTGTGAGCATAAGACCACACGGTCGGTAAAAGACCATCCAATTACCTTAACACACTTCATTTAAAGTATGTAGGATGCAGATTTGAGATGAAATAGATGAAATTAAATGAGAAAAGATGAAAAGTACAAAAAGCAAAACTTAAGTTTACCCTGAAAAAATAATTATTCAATCTGAGGATGAATGTACTGATATTCACATATTAAGCTGCAGCTCACATAGCAACATGAAAATAAGGAATGTTTTGAACATGTGCTGAATTTGTTCACTTTGGACATATCATAGAGATTAGCTCAAAGTCACCATGTCGATTTCAGGTTATCTAGTCTTGAATCGCCAATAGATATCTTTCCTTAGATGTACACAGTCTTCCACAGTGAAATGATGCCTTTTTTTCCTTCCATTATTATCAGCAGTTATAACTGATGTTTTCACATAAACATTAAGAAATATTTACTATATTTATTGTCCTATCTTACAGTTTCTGGGCACAGATTTCTGATTTGTTTGATTTGCTTTCTGAAGAACATTGGATTTCACTTGGCAATAGTTTTGACATCAACTTAGTACTGGATCGATTGTAGTTGTGAAGGCATGATAATGAGTTTGGATAATATTCATATTGACTTTCATAGTCTTACAATGCTTTATCATAACAATAAATCTCTTACATAGGTGAACTTGCTATTTCATTTTAAACAATGCAGGGATTTCCCCCAAGATGCATCCGCATTCACATTCTGCCACAGTAACCCCAGCAGATTGGGAACATGTCTAAGGGAATATTGAATGTTACTGAAAGATGGGAGCTGTATATCTCCAGTATGTTTTATTCTATAGCTGTTATAAAGGTAAAAAAGCAAGTTAATTCTCGAGGGTTTAGATGTACAACTGATTCTCTACCATTTAAACAAAAACTATAGTTTTCCTGAGAGACTTAAGATTCATGCTTCAAAACTTCATTCAAAATATGCATCAAGCAAATACAAGCTGAAGGCAAAATAAAAGAAATTTTCCCTTTTCAGTCCAGATTCTGCATTATGAATTAACTCTCCATTCACCTCAAGATCTGGAAAAAAGATAATATGCTCCGAACATTAAAGAAGCCAATTTATTAAACTATAATTAATGATGTATCCTAACAGTATGGCACAACTACCAAAGCTATAATTTAACAAATGCAGTTTAATTTAATATAGCTTGATAGAAATTACTTTTTTTCAGTCAAAGTATCATATCCCAAGTTCTGTGCAAAGTTATTGATATCCGCCTCTGCTCCTCACTGTCAAACATTTAGAGCTCACAGATCTAAGATCTCTCACTTTCATCAACTGAATTTCATATGTTCCTCTGAATCTTCTCTTCATGAGTGAAATGAAAATTACATTTTAAATTTCTTCCTTGAAGCTTAGATGTCTGATGCCAAGTTCTGGACAGTTAGTGCTTTGCTCCACCATTTAGTAACCAGTAATACAGTGGTGCTGTCAATTCAACTCACTGAAGCTGCTGCCACTATTGTGCTCAATTACATTTATAAAATGTTGTTATAGGTAGTTGGCATTATATACATTATTTACAGCTTTATATCTTGTGACATAAAACCTTATCTCATGACCTTCACCATCCCCATTCATCAGCATCGACTTTGATTGGCTCAACAGGAAGCCTTTAAAATAACATAACATTGTCCCACTATCCGGAATTAATAAACCAAAATATTTGAAGATACTCTTAAAATAGATTATGATGTGTCCTTTAGAGAAATAATTTATGTTGAACTCTGAGGTGCAAGGCATATTCAATAATTATCTCAGTTATCCTTATTTGAGTGGTAGTCTTGGCTCAATGATTATATTGTTTCTTCTTTACTCAGGTCTAGTCCTGCTCCAGGGACTCAAGCATTCTTGGTGATATTCCAATGCACCACTGATCCTGACTTATATTTATCTACTAACCAACACTGAAAGCAGACAATCTGATTAGTTGAGGCATCATGCTGTGAGTAACTGCCCACCACATTGCCTATAATATAAGAGCAACTGAAATTCAAAAGCACTGTGGGCATCCTGAGGTTTTAAAGTTGCTATCTAATTGTAAGTTTTTATTTTTAGTTCTTTTGCAATGGAATCTTGATTATAATTTTGGTACTCTAGAAAAAGAAACAAAGATCATATAAAGGAGCATATGAGGCAGTAATGAAAAACAATGAGTTTCTATACCTGAAAGCCATCAGCAGTTGCTCATCTATTCACTTTTAATAGTACAGAAATGACCAATAAAAATATGGGATTGTATGAAAGTATGAAGTACTGGAAATTTTCCAAAATATCTACCATAATATTTTTGAAGTCACAGCAGATGCTTGTCGAATGAAAATTTCTCCTGTGCAGCTAGACATTAACATTCTCTGCAGGTCTATACATGGTACAGTCAATAGCATTTCTGATGATATTGGCAATATGTTGGAAAGCTAATATTGCATTACAGCAACTGAGGAAGATAGCAGCAAAGCTAGAAATGACTTTGGGCAACATTGATTGACTTTTGCCATGGTTACTCCAGAGATGATCTGAAAGATTCTCTGAGTAATGACGGCAAGCAGTGTACTTAGCTTGTGTTGTGTTAAAAGTATCAAATTTAGATGGACATGACACTCATAACTGTTTCAATAGTCTTGAGACAGTGTTTGCTTACTATACCCAGAACTTTATAGTGTGCATGACAGACCAATCTATAAAACAATTGTGATTTCTGCACTTCCTAAAGGATGCTTTTCTTTTCATAATTTGTACAACTAGTATCTGCCTGTTTTTATTATGTCAGAAAAATTACTTCAAAAGCAGTGGCTACTTTAAACCTGTGCCATTATTTACAGGGCTTTGGAACAGTATAAATAAGATTGGTGAAGAAAATCAATAATCTTGAAACAACTGATTTGTTTTCAATGTAGTCATGCAATAAACAAGATCATTTCTTGATTTAATAGGGATCTTCACAATCTCTCAGCTCAATTCCCTGTGGAAATGGTTGAAGACCTTATTGTACTACCAATTTCTGACACAACGTGGGCACTTCTGAATAAAATGAAAGTGGCATATATAAGTTACAGGAAGCAGGTAATCATTTACTAGGTTATTCAACTAGCAACACAGAAGTTCGCAGTTTTCTTCAGGGTCTGTACTGTGTGGCTTAAAAAGAAGAATCGCCTTTTCATGCTATTGTGTGAGTGGGTTTCTTGAAACTTACAATGGTATTGTAGAGATGAGGATAGACATGTTTCTGGTTTAATTAGGTGAGGCTTGTTAAGTAAACAGTATCATTGCATTACTCCAATGATTTAAAATAATGTGGACAAGACCTACATTACTATCTGTTCGGAGCACACTAGCCCTAGCCTTGTCTCAACAAACTTTTTCTTCATTCTGAGCAAGTGCCCATGACATCATCATAAAGCATATTTGCTGCACGCAATCAAGTATAAATCCTTTCAATCTTTTCAGACCCATATGCAACACACAGTATTCCAGTTTTCATTCGTCCACATTAGGACATGATGGACTGAAGTATCATCGAAAATTCAGCAATCTTTGCACTTCATTCTTCAAAGAAAATCTCAAAGTTTGGTGGATGATTATTGTCAGTCCTAAGTTTTTACAAATTAAAATAGAACTTTTTTTTTCTCTGAAGCATTGATCAGGAATCAAAAGGTAAGGCATAAAAACACACCAACAAACAGAATGGTGTCTCCACCTGGGGTCATCAGGGTGAGATTCCTATCCTCATAAGTGGTAACAGACCAAATGTCAGGCAACCCAATACCTGTCTTGGCTGTTTGTGAGCTGTTACCTAATGCTGTGCAAGAAAGAGGAAGATAGAGTGGGATGAAAGAGGGTGGTCAGGCTGTTAGTGCTGGTGCAGGTAGGGAAAAGTCCTCAGTTGTCCCATCCTGAATGAATGAGTAGATGGTACAAAGGGCATACAGGGTTAGTGTTGTCAGAACTTGAGGTGAGTGAGGAAGAATGTTTCAGATAAGTGAGAGTGGCAGAACGTGAACATACAGTAGCAGAGATGGAGTAGGTGTGAGGATACCAAGAGAAGATGATAGCTCTTAACATGATGAAATGCAAAAAGTCATTTACTGCATTCCTACACTGCTGGGAATTCCCCCAGATGGCTGAGACTGCCCAACCTTGGGTGGTAACCTGGTGTAATTTGGTATCATGGCCTCTACTGCCAGTCACTGGGAAAGAGAATGTCCCTCCTCTGCACCACCCCATTCAGCAGGGCCCCCAGTAACGTGCCCACAAAATGAGGCACCAGTTTCACCATTGCTGCTATGTCTGGGGCAAGTATCAGTCTCCATGCAAGGTAACTCCAGACTGACTGTTCCTTTCTGGGTGCATCAACAGTCTTTTAAAGATGGCACTGGCACCAGGGATGATAATCCATTCCATCTTATCCTGGCAATGGTGGGATCTTCTGGGTATGCCGAATGGCAGAATCAGGCTGGCATCAGATGAGACTATCATCTCAGAGGCAAGTTAATAAAGTGGATTTGGGGTGATACGGTGAGAAATCTCTCTCAGTTCTGTAGCACTTAGTCAAATTATGATAAGATTCAGTACAATGTTTTTCATCTGCACGTTTGTACTGTTTTCATCTTTTTTAGCTCAAAGCAGAAGATGAAGGTAAGTAATAATTTTGTAAGTGAAGACTTTCCTTGGTGTGCAACAGTTGTTTGGATTTTTAACTGAGGAGGTTATCAGTTAGTGTTTCCCATCTCCTCTATTCTCCCACTCAAGCTCACTGGGGAGCAGATAATATCATCCAAACACAGGTCCATCTAACTTGACAATGGACCATACCATGAGTCCAGGACCTTTTCTTTTGATACTTATCAACCGGCTAAATGTTTCTGTTTGAGGTTTTCAGGGTAGAGCTTAGTGTGACAGATTAGCAACCTATCACAGTTCAAAGGCAAAATGACTTTGTTTCTGGGAGAACATGAATAGCTACCGACCTGAACCCAAACTAACCCTCTGAACCAGCCCAAAGAAATCGCCAGTAACTCACATTTAAAGGGATGCCTACACAGGGCATAGGTTTAGGCTGAGAGGGGAAAGATATAAAAGAGACCTAAAGGGTAACCTCTTCACACAGAGGATGGTGCCTGTGTGGAATGAGCTGCCAGAGAAAGTGGTGGAGGCTGGTACAATTGCAACATTTAAAAGGCATTTGGATGGGTCTATGAATAGGAAGGGTTGGAGGGATATGGGCCGGGTGCTGGCAGGTGGGACTAGATGGGGTGGGATATCTGCTCAGCATGGATGAGTTGGACCGAAGGTTCTGTTTCCGTGCTGTACATCTCTATGACTCTATGACTCTAAGCAACAGGACGAATGCTCGAAGGGCAGAATGGCCTACTCCTGCACCTATTGTCTATTACTGGAATGAATTGGTGTGTTTCATTACAAAATTTAGCTGAAAGTCTTGACAGTCAGCAAACTCAGGCCTGTTAATGGAGAGGTATGAATTGCAAACCATTTGTAGCAGTGAAAGTTTATCTGTAATATATCTTACAAGTCACATGGATATATAAAACTAAATGGTTACAGCAATAATTCTCTTTCTTAATAATGTGATCATGTATTCAGCAATGATCCTCAGGGGACCGTGGGTAATGTTTCCTCTAAACTGTGTACACATAGCTGCTCTGAGGTTCCATGCACTGTGATTGATACGCTGATAACCATTGAGGCATTGACTTAGGGTTGAAGTCACTGCCTTGTATGGACCTTGGAGATTTGCAGAGAAAAAAATAAATTAGAGAAAAAGCTGACCATAAGCAGTCTCTCCAAGATAGGTACCAATCCAAAGGAGAGAGCAAGGTAAGGAGACAGGCCTCCATGAGCTAAAATAACCAGTGCTGAATTCACATGCAACAAAAATCGAAATTACTGGAAAAGCTGAGCAGGTCTGACAGCATCTGTGGAGAGAAAGCAGAGATAATGTTTCGGGTTGAGTGACCTTTCCTCAGAGTTCAGAATATAGTCATCATTCTAGATTGCAACCTCGCCACTGAGCCAAACGCTTTAACCAATCTTCATTTCCTAATAATTTCTCAGGATAATTTGTCATACAACATCGAGCTGACACATAAAAATGTTGACATGCATTTGGATAACATCAATGGAAAACGCAGGCATTTTATGAGAATAATGCTGCAATGTCAGAAGGCTACAGCCCAGATTTTCCAAGAGCCAGGTAATAAGTTCTGCAACATAGATGGAAGTTGCACATTGGGTCCCTGTGAAATACCTGATGCAGTAGACTCTGAGGGAATTCCCTGGCAAATTGAAGATTGTCCTGGCCAATTCACCAATGTCGAGAACCCTCTAAAAGTATTCACTTTAATCAGTGAATTCAGAGCATTCTGTAGCAATTAAGATAATGGTTACTCAGGAAAAGGTACATGATTAAATGCCTATTCTAATTTTTGGATGAATATTAAACTGACTTCCTATTTGCTCTAGACAGTCTAAACTGCACCTTGCTCAGATTCACACAGGATGACTATCATAACCCTGTCACAGGAACCTTCACCCAGGACCCTCCAGTCCTCCTCCCCGTTTCCCTCGCACCCAATACCTTTGATCCTCCAGAACCCAACAACCCCCCTACCTGCCCTTCCTAGGGACACAGCACCCCCACCTCATCTATCATCGGAGCTGACAATCAACCCTCCCACACCAGCAGATATCCCAACAACTGAGAATCTTCAGTTATGAGGATAGTTTGAAGAAGTAGGGAATTTTCTCCTTGGAAAGAAGAAGATGGAGATTTGGTAGAAGTTTCCAACATCATAATCAGGCTGGACAAAGTAGACAGGGAGAGGCATTTCCCACTTGGAGAAGAAATTAGAACATTGGGGCAGAGATTGAAAGTGCAATAAGAAGCCAGGTGATGTGAGGAAAAAAAAACTTTCACACAGCAAGCACTGAAGGTATGGAGTGCATTGCCTGGAAATGTGGGGGAGGCAATTTCAATTATAGCATTACAGAGGGCTTTGGATCCTTATTTGGATAGAAATGGTGGGCAAGGGATATGGGGAAAAGAAGAGTATCCCACCCAAACCCAGTCCCCAACATTTACCCTATATAATGCACCTATACCACACATTCCTGAACACTATGGATGATTTAGCATGGCCAATTCACCGAACCTGCACATCTTTAAATTGTGGGAGGAAACCCGCACAGACACAGGGAGAATATCGAAATTCCACACAGACAGTTACCTGAGGCTGGAATCGAACCCTGGCACTATGAGGCAGCAGTGCGAACTAATGACTCAACCATCCACTGACCAACTCTGATTGGCACTAGACAATAGTACCAGTGCAGGTAAAAACAATAAGTCCAGATGCTGGAAACCAAATTCTGGATTAGTGGTGCTGGAAGAGCACAGCAGTTCATGCAGCATCCAATAAGCAGCGAAATCGACGTTTCGGGCAAAAGCCCTTCATCAGGAATAAAGGCAGTGAGCCTGAAGCGTGGAGAGATAAGCTAGAGGAGGGTGGGGGTGGGGAGAGAGTAGCATAGAGTACAATGGGGAGTGGGGGAGGAGATGAAGGTGATAGGTCAGGGAGGAGACGGTGGAGTGGATAGGTGGAAAAGGAGATAGGCAGGTCAGACAAGTCCGGACAAATCAAGGGGACAGTGTTGAACTGGAAGTTTGAAACTAGGATGAGGTGGGGGAAGGGGAAATGAGGAAGCTGTTGAAGTCCATATTGATGTCCTGGGGTTGAAGTGTTCCGAGGCGGAAGATGAGGCGTTCTTCCTCCAGGCGTCTGGTGGTGAGGGAGCGGCGGTGAAGGAGGCCCAGGACCTCCATGTCCTCAGCAGAGTGGGAGGGGGAGTTGAAATGTTGGGCCACGGGGCGGTTTGGTTGATTGGTGCGGGTGTCTCGGAGATGTTCCCTATAGCGCTCTGCTAGGAGGCGCCCAGTCTCCCCAATGTAGAGGAGACCACATCGGGAGCACGGATACAATAAATGATATTGGTGGATGTGCAGGCAAAACTTTGATGGATGTGGAAGGCTCCTTTAGGGCCTTGGATAGAGGTGAGGGAGGAAGTGTGTGCACAGGTTTTACGTTCCTGCGGTGGCAGGGGAAAGTGCCAGAATGGGAGGGTGGGTCGTAGCGGGGTGTGGACCTGACCAGGTAGTCACGGAGGAACGGTCCTTGCGGAAGGCGGAAAGGGGTGGGGAGGGAAATATACCCCTGGTGGTAGGGTCTTTTTGGAGGTGGCGGAAATGTCGGTGGATGATTTGGTTGATGCAAAGGTTTGTAGGGTGGAAGGTGAGCACCAGGGGCGTTCTGTCCTTGTTACGGTTGGAGGGATGGGGTCTGAGGGCGGAGGTGCGGAATGTGGACGAGATGGGTTGGAGGGCATCTTTAACCAAGTGGGAAGGGAAATTGCGGTCTCTAAAGAAGGAGGCCATCTGGTGTGTTCTATGGTGGAACTGGTCCTCCTGGGAGCAGATATGGAGGAGGCGGAGAAATTGGGAATATGGGATAGCATTTTTGCAAGAGATAGGGTGGGAAGAGGTGTAATCCAAGTAGCTGTGGGAGTTGGTGGGTTTGTAAAAAATATCAGTGTCAAGTCAGTCGTCACTAATGAAGATGGAGAGGTCCAGGAAGGGGAGCGAGGTGTCAGAGATGGTCCAGGTAAATTTAAGGTCAGGGTGGAATGTGTTGGTGAGGTTGATGAATTGCTCAACCTCCTTGCGGGAGCACGAGGTGGCGCCAATGCAGTCATCAATGTAGCGGAGGAAGAGGTGGGGAGTGGTGCCGGTGTAATTACGGAAGATCAACTGTTCTACATAGCCAACAAAGAGACAGGCATAGCTGGGGCCCATACGTGTGCCCATGGCTACGCCTTTGGTCTGGAGGAAGTGGGAGGATTCAAAGGAGAAATTGTTAAGGGTGAGGACCAGTTCGGCCAAACGAATGAGAGTGTCAGTGGGAGGGTACTGTTGGGGACGTCAGGAGAGGAAAAAACGGAGGGCTTGGAGGCCCTGGTCATGGCGGATGGAGGTGTAGAGGGATTGGATATCCATGGTGAAGATGAGGCGTTGGAGGCCGGGGAAACGGAAGTCTTGGAGGAGGCGGAGGGCGTGGGTGGTGTCTCGGACGTATGTGGGGAGTTTCTGGACTAGGGGGCATAGGACGGTGTTGAGGTAGGTAGAGATGAGTTCAGTGGGGCAGGAGCATGCTGAGACAATGGGTCGGCCAGGGTGGTCAGGCTTGTGGATCTTGGGAAGGAGGTAGAACCGGGCAGTGCGGGGTTCCCGGACTATGAGGTTGGAAGCTATGGGTGGGAGATCTCCTGAGGTGATGAGGTTCTGTATGGTCTGGGAGATGATGTTTTGGTGATGGGGGGGGGCGGGGTCATCATCGAGGGGGTAGTAGGAAGAGGTGTCCTCAAGTTGGTGTTTGGCTTCAGCGGTGTAGCGGTCAGTGCGCCAGACTGCCACTGCGCCCCCTTTATCCGCTGGCTTAATGGTGAGGTTGGGATTAGAGCAGAGGGATTGGAGGGCTGCACGTTGTGAGGGTGAGAGGTTGGAGTGGGGGAGGGGGGTCGACAGGTTGAGGCGGTTAATGTCCCCGCGGCAGTTAGAAATGAAGAGGTCGAGGGCAGGTAATAGGCCAGCGCGGGGTGTCCACGTGGATGCAGTGTGTTGGAGGTGGGCGAAGGGGTCCTCGGAAGGTGGGCGGGAGTTCTGATTGTGAAAGTAAGCTCGGAGGCGGAGGCGGAGGAAGAATTGTTCGATGTCACGGTGTGTATTAAATAGAACCAGTGCAGGCAAGATGTGCCAAATGATCCCCTTTTGTACTGTAATAGTTTTGCGGATGAAATACCTCTTTCAAACTTACATCTTTCTATGATTCCAAACATTATGCAAACAGTGCAAGCTCAGCACTTTCCAGCAAGCAAGAATGCAATTGTAGATTTTCTTCAGCAGTAACTTAATGCAAGCACACGCCTATACCCTATGTTTATAGTCAATGTTTTAGCCTCGGTAGAATGTTGCTTCATCTTTTTCTGTGCCTCCCAAATACTGACAAGAGGCAGAACCTCCCTGACCCTTGAGTAATGAGGAAAATGGTGCAAAATTTAGGAAAATGCAGCAAGAATGAAAAGATAAGTGACTCAATAGTGAGATGTCAAAGTCCAATTTTCAAATTAAGGTTTCAATGGCAAAATGAGGAGCTCACTTGTAATCTGTGTGTGTCTTAATTGAATGCATTAGCATTTCATTATTAGCTAACTTCACCTAATGTCTATGCAGTGTGTAGTTCTTCCAGTTACTGGTAAGAATCTAGTTGACATCAAATACTGGCTTAAAATTCTGAGTGGCTACCAGGCAGTTTCAGCTCACCAGCATGTTCTTCACGTCTCCATGTTGACCATCATTCTTTGACATTCCATGACACACTCCTTGGACTGTAAGCATCTCCACATTCTGTCCACAGAAGCCAGCATCAGTAATATACTAGTCATGTCTCATTGTTTTGGGTGATCTCAAACAATCTCCAAATACACTCGTGCATTTGGAGCCCATGGACACCATACATTGTAAAGCTCCTGCCTTGTTGCTGTTTATACAGGAACACATATCCATCCCATGATTCTGAACAGAATGCCCCTGAGGGTTCCAAGCCTGATTTCTCAGTACTCGCTCACTTTGCATTTATTTGGATGCTATATCATTCAATGCATTTTAGCACAAAGCCACAAAACGAAACTACAACTGCACCAAGAGGCTCAGGCTCAATTCCCATCTGCTCCTGATGTGTGCAATAAAATTTCCAAGTAGGTGATTCAAAAATATCTGCAAAATGCTATTTGCTTGATAACATTTAATAACTGGAGGGGAGTATTTATAAGGAGAAGAGAAAGGATACACAGGAAGGAACTATTCCTCTTCGTGGAGGAATCAATGACCAGGGTAAAATTTAGGGTGAGGACCAGAGGTTTACAAGAAATGTGAGGAAATGTTTTTTCACCAGGGGGTGAGAATTCACTTCCAGTAAAGGAGGTCAAGGCTGAAACCCTCATAACATTTAAGAATTCATTAGATGTCCACTTGTGGTGCCAAGGCATTAAGATAATGGGCTAAATACTGGAAAATGGGATTAAAATAGTTGATGCTTGTTTTTGACTGACAGATTTGATGAACTGAAGGGTACTTTTCTGTGCTATGGACTGCTGTAAATCCAATAACTTTTGCTTTTTTATCAAAAAATGCATGTGGAACTTGAGAGCTGACCACGTCACTTTCATTATACAGGTCACCTCTAAAACATGACTACTTTGGCCTGAAGTCTAACCTGTTTGCATATAAACAAAAGGCCTCTCAAAATCCTTTTCATCTCTGTACCAAACCAGACTGATCAGAGCCGGGCCCAGTTTATTGCCCCTCTGAAAAAAATCGGAAGAATTGTTCGATGTCTCGCCCCGTGTTGAACTCGTTAATCCGAGAGCGTAGGGGTATGAAGGTGAGGCCTCTGCTGAGGACTGATCTTTCATCCTCAGAGAGGGGTAGTTCTGGAGGGATGGTGAAAATACAGCAGGGCTGGGAACTAGGACCTGGTGTGGGGCTGGAGCTGGGAGTGTGGGCGGGCTTAGGCGTGTGGGCGGGAATCGGGGCAGGGACGGAGATTGGAGCGTGGGTGGGATTTGGCGTGGGGACGGAGATTGGCGTGGGGGCGGGGTTAGGCGTGTGAACGGAGATCGGCGTGGGGGCGGGGTTACGCGTACGAACGGAGATCGGCGTGGGGGTGGGGTTAGGCGTGCAAAACGATCACTCCCTCCGTGACTCCCTTGTCAAGTTCACAACCCCCACCAATCCAACCTCCACTCCCGGTACATTCCCCTGCAACCGCAAGAAATGCAAAACTTGCGCCCACACCTCCTCCCTTACTTCCTGCCAAGGCCCCAAGGGATCCTTCCATATCCACCACAAATTCACCTGCACATCCACACACATCATTTACTGCATCCACTGCACCCGATGTGGCCTCCTCTATATTGGGGAGACAGGCCGCCTACTTGCGGAACATTTCAGAGAACACCTCTGGGACAACCAACCCAACCACCCTGTGGCTCAACACTTCAACTCCCCCTCCCACTCCACCAAGGACATGCAGGTCCTTGGACTCCTCCATTGCCAGACCATAGCAACACGATGGCTGGAGGAAGAGGGCCTCATCTTCCGCCTAGGAACCCTCCAACCACAAGGGATGAACTCAGATTTCTCCAGTTTCCTCATTTCCCCTCCCCCTACCCTGTCTCAGTCAAATCCCTCGAACTCAGCCCCACCTTCCTAACCTGCAATCTTCTTCCTGACCTCTCCGCCCCACCCTCATTCCGGCCTATCACCCTCACCTTATCACCCTCACCTTAACCTCCTTCCACCTATCGCATTTCCAACGCCCCTCTCCCAAGTCCCTCCTCCCTACCTTTTATCTTACCCTGCTTGGCACACTTTCCTCATTCCTGAAGAAGGGCTCATGCCCGAAACGTTGATTCTCCTGCTCCTTGGATGCTGCCTGACCTGCTGTGCTTTTCCAGCAACACATTTTCAGCTCTGATCTCCAGCATCTGCAGTCCTCACTTTCTCATTTTTGTTACTAGTCCAACAAAACTTACAGGCTTGTCTGGCTTTCCTACATCTGGCTTTCTCCTATCCCACCAACACTGTGATTTTGTGTGGCCCACTTTATTACAATGAAAACACTGGAGCTTTTTAACTTCTTTGTCCCCTTCAAGGGTTTCTTTTTTACCTTGTGGTAAATTATCCTTCTGATTTCCACTGAGATCTACCTTTCCCTTTCCATGTGAGGATTTCTCTTTGCCCCACTTTCTATCCTTCATGGACTGAAATTGATTCTGGAAGCCAAACTTTGTTTTATGGATCAGCTCATAATCATCAGCCAGTTCAGCTGCTCATCTTGCTGTTTTAACTTTCTGCTTTTCCACATGAGGTTGCACTACTTCAGGCAGTGAATTTTTTAAATCTTCCAAAATAATTACCTCTCTAAGGGCATCAGATGTTTGCTCGATTTTTAAAGCTCTTATCCATCTCTTGAAATTACTCTGGTTGGTCCTATCAAACTCAATATGGTTTTGACCAAGGTCCCTCCTTAGATTCCTGAAACGTTGTCTATGGGCTTCTGGTACAAGCTCATATGCACTTAAAATGGCTTTATTCACCTCATACTCCCCAGATACCTCCTCTGATAGTGATGCAAATACCTCACTCGCCCTACCTACAAGTTTCATTTGGATCAACAAAACCCACTTTGCGACTGGCCACTAACTTTGTTTAGCCACCTTTTCAAATGAGCTGAAAAAGACTTCCACATCCTTCTCATCAAATTTAGACAATGCTTGAAAATACTTAAACAGTTTCTCACTAGACTTCTGACAACCAGGAGCTTGCTCATCCTCACTCTCTTCTGCATTAAGCCTACCCTCGGCCTTTATCTCCAGCCTTTTCAGCTGAATTTTCTTCTTAAGTGTCAGCTTTTGGAGTTCAAAAGCTCTCTCTTTTTCTTTCTCTGCTCTCTCCTTTTCTCTCTGTTCTGCTGCTCTCGCTTTTTCCCTCTCTTCTGCTTTTAATCGTAACTCAAACTGTTTCATTGCTGTTGCCTTTCCTTATCTCTCGCCTCCAACTCAAGCTGCTTCATTTGCAATTGAATTCTTGCCGTCTCTACAGATTCTGATGGTTTCTCCAGCAAGATTAAATGCTGAGCTATTGTTGTAATTATCTCTCCTTTCCTCACAGAAGCAGGCAGTTCCAATTCCAGCTTCTCTGCTAATTCCTAAGCTTGGTCTTATTCACTTTTTGCAAAACTTCTAAAGTCACTGCATCCACATCCAAAATACTTCTGGCAATTGAAAGATCTATTACTATCCCAAGCTGTGTCTACCCAACCAAACCAATACCTGAAATAAAGACACTAGCACCTACCAATCGCTGTTTAAAATCCCACAAAGAAACCCCAATCTATTATGGACTAGTCCAGACCTCTCAAAACATTCTTAAGCAGGCAGCCCCAGGCCATAACTTTGCAATTTGTTTCAGTAAGTGTACAATGAACATTACCCAGTGTAAGATAATTTGGTTGACTACTAGATTTTAAAACAGACAAAAGTTTATTCATAAAACTACACAATGAAACACAAAGAACAGAATAAAGAATGTCTACAGAACTCAACCTATACAACTAGACTTAATTATGCTGTCCCGAATATACACAACAATCCCAATAAGCAAACTCTCTTTAAGAACCAGTACAAATGGATCACATGCTTAAAGTCAAAGTTGAAGGGCAGAAAGGGAGATACAGAGTTTCCACACAGTTCACTGTTGAATCCCTCACCAGTTCAAGACTGAACTAAAATTGCTCAGCTCAGCTAAAGAGCTGACCACTCCACTTTCATTATACAGGTCACTTCTAAAACATGACCATTTTGGCCTGAAGTCTCATCTGTTTACATATAAATAAAAGGTGTGTCAAAATCCTTTTCATCTCTGCATCAAACCAGACTGATCGGAGCCTGGCCTGGTTTATTACCCCTCTGCAAAAAATCAAGGACAGAGTGTCCTTGAGCCAAGATACAGCTTTTAGCAAAAAAAAAGAGACTAGCTTTGTGACACAGTTAAGGGCAAGCAATATAACTCCAACTGCAGATCCACAGTGCATGACTTGAAGAGGAATTTGAACGTGGAGGTGTTCCCATGAGAATCCTTATGGTATGCATAGCTTTCTTCAGAAAGAAATATATGTCACCTGTGATACTCTCCACATCTGTACATATGCTGTTCACCTTGACCTAGTGGGAGAAAGACTGCTGTTCTTAAACTCCATTCCAGAAATAACTCAGACCCTCCTACATTTCTGAGCTCTGCAATTTCTTACCATGTAAATTGTTTTATAATAATGCCAAAATGGGCAATTTCTGCATTATATACCATTTTCTAGATCTTTGCCCACTCAATTAACCTATCTATATCCCTCAGTTGAGGCCTTAAGATCCCCTTCATTACTTCCTTTCTTACCAATGTCATCAATAGATTTAACAGCCATACCTTCTGTGCCTTTAACTAATTTGTTCATATAAATTGTAAATATTTGTGTTCCCAGCAATGATCCCTGTAGCAGACTGCTCGTTATATTTTGCCAACCTGAAAAAGATCCATTTACGCTTACTCTCTGCTTTGAAAATGAAAATAGAGAGGATGCCAATTTGCTTCCGAAAGTGAGGTTGAATGCAAGTAATGCCAGCTATCTGCATCCAGGAAAATCACGTTTACATGCAGACATGCTGGTGATATTTGGTGGGCCATTGGAAGCAGCCACAAAATAAGTAGGTGTCAGAATACTCTACCCAGCTGAGTGTGAAGTCGAGCATAGTGAGTGTATAATCCCCAAAACTATCTATTCCATCCCCACAGACTTGCCCATTTCTGGTCCGTCCCTAACAGCTATCCCCACATTTACAATTGTTCCCCTTCCCTCCTGATTATATTCCCTCCTAGAACTGTAGCTGGAAAGGTAGCCAAAGTCTTTAATTAAAGTAGATGTTGACTGTTCATCATCATTTCTATTTATGTAACAATCTTGTTCAAAATTACAGGTTAGCATCAGGAACAGAGAGTGGACTCGTTTTTCACTATTAGACACAAAGGTAGAACAATAATCAGATACGATATGAATCAGAAATAGGTTCCTCAAATAACTCCAGTGAATATTTGAGTCATATATGTTCAAGCTCTGAGCTATGTTTGAAGCTGGTGTGATGATCAAGTTTTGTAGTTGATATGATGATTCTTGGGTTTGACTAGCGTAATGAGCTAGATTGACATCTAAGGCACTGAGTCAGAGGGTTCCATGTACCAGTATTGTGTGGAGAATTGATATTAGAAAAGTTGTTGCTCTTCAGAAATAATTTATTGAAAGCATTCCACAATGTCCGGAGGTGGTATGAAGTGTTACATAAATCTAACCATTTTCCTTTCTTCTTTTAAGGAATTAGATTTTTCAATGACAGTTCTTACATGAAATGAGCCAGACAGTACAGATTATAAGGTTCAACATAAAAAGTGAGGGGTTCTAAAACCTATAAAATCTTACTGAGCAGGAACCTTAGCATGACGAGAGAGGGAAAATTAGTAAGAAACTGAAAAAAAAATTCATAACATTATATGGAAAATAAAGATATTGTTGCCTGTATGGTTGACAAATATTTTTGAATTAGTGACAATCTATGTCCCATGAAAACCTTCAAAATTGACTCTCCACGCACACCTCTTATCATTACAGTTACTTACATGAATGAATCAATTTGGATGCAGAACTGGAGATATCCCATCCATTTTCTCCAATTCTCTGGTCTTTGGTTAGTTTTCTCCTTACATTACTCACGTAAGATTGGGATGGAGTTTTGTCCAGCCACTTTGTAACATACTTCATCAGAATGTCAGCATACTTCCAAAAGATTTGGCAACATCATTGATTTAAGATACCAATCCTTTGCATAAAGGAAGAGATATAATTTGGGACATACATCCAGTGCAAGTGTAACTTGTAATAATTCTAAGTAATCACATTTTACATTGGCCTAGTTTTATCTTTGTATCTGCACCTTTAAATCTTGTCATAATACACAAGTTCTGAGCATTTTCCTTCATTTCCCAGGGTCAGGTGCTCGATAACCCAAATTTGTGTGTTTTCAGGTCTTCTACTAATCTTAAAATAATGGCAACCAAAGACAAATGACTGGGAAAACTTACGTCAAAGGAGTTTTCAAATCACAACCGCATTCAGAAACCATGATCCAACCTAAATCAATACCGAAATGAAATACTGTCAATCTGTTCAAGGTTTGAGAAATGAACCAAGTTTCATTATTCAATTATGGGTTTGACTGGCAGCTCTTTTCTGAATTGACTGGCCAATTATTTAAATTCAAAAAGCGCCTAAACCTTTACAGTTTGCAAATTTACGTAAGGGGAACTTTTTAATCTGTTAGAAAACATCTAAAGTTTGATTTGTCTTGTATTCTCATAAGGTAGAGTAATATAAGACAAAAAAAGACATTGTACATGGAAGATAAATTCAAAATTCCATACTTTTATACACAGATTCCAAGCTTTTTTTTATGCCACGTAAAGAGCTGGATAGTGTTTTTTTTTACTGTAAATGTACAGCCTGTAGTGCTTTTTTTTAATTCATGGGATATCATTTACTGGTATTCATATTTACCTGTAAGTTTAAAAATCTAAACCGAAGGTTTACATTCTGCATTGAACCTGCAATGATATATTGACTTTCAGAGCTATAAGAAACATTCTTAAGAAGGTGCAGGTATAAAAATGACTGACAAGTAGGTTTTGCTGTATGTGGCCTACTTTCAGGAACATACTTAGTTATCAAGGCTACTGAAAACACTCTCCAGACAGGGGGAAGCTATTAACCATAGAATTATAACCATTGAGAAGGCCATTCAACACATTCTAACTGAGTCAGATCTTTGAAAATGTTGTCAAAATAGTGTCTGATATTCATGGCAAAATCCTCGACCTCTGTCACATGGTATATGTTGTGGCTATATTCACTGGAACATTTGAGATGCTTTGGGTAGATTCACTGTCACTAATCCTTCTTTCTGGCATTAGCATAACTTATTGATAACAAGAATGTCCACTCAGGCTTTGAAATGAGAGGAACTCTATCTTGCTAAATGTAACATGCTACTGTATACTAATTCATAGCTAGTCGCATTACATTTAAGTTACGTGATTGTCTTGAGGGATGTCAGGCTTAACTTACGAGGAAGTACACGTATTTATTAGTTACATTGACTTAGCTTGAGAACAGCTGAAGTCATGTCTTATAATAAACACTGGTTAGCTCTTCCAGAATCAGTCCTTTATGTTCTGATTTACAGAACTTATTTCATGCTGTCAGTTAGCCCTTTACATAATAAGATTAGATTACTTACAGTGTGGAAACAGGCCCTTCGGCCCAACAAGTCCACACCGCCCCGCCGAAGCGCAACCCACCCATATCCCTACATTTACCCCTTACCTAACACTAGGGGCAATTTAGCATGGCCAATTCACCTAACCTGCACATCTTTGGACTGTGGGAGGAAACCGGAGCACCTGGAGGAAACCCACGCAGACACGAGGAGAACGTGCAAACTCCACACAGTTAGTCACCTGAGGCGGGAATTGAACCCGGATCTCAGGCGCTGTGAGGCAACAGTGCTAACCACTGTGCCACCATGCCGCCCACTGGCTCATAAAACAATTTCAGTCTCTGTTCCACAATTTAGAATACTTCCATCAAATTCCCCTTTACAGTCTTTGCTCTAAAGAAAAAAAAAGTACAGTTTCTCTTGTCTCTCCATTCAGATAACTCCTTTCATTCTGTTTAAATCCTGGCAAATCTATACTATAGTCTCTCTTACAACTTTATTTTGTTCCTAAAATGTGATGCCCAGAATTGAAGGCATCAATTCTGGGCATCACCAAAGAACTAACCAGTGTGTTATATATGTTTGGATGGTCGATTTGGACACATTGGATCTAATGACCTGTTTCTGAAATGTAGGGATTCTATTCTAAAACAGGAATAACATTTAAATTGAGGAAAGTCTGCAGAACACAGCAGCACAAAGGAATTTAGGGATCTTTGTGCATGAATAAAAAGAAGCTAGCATTCAAGTTCAGTGAGTGATAGTGAAGGCAAATGGACCAATGGCATTTATTTAATAGGGAATGGACTGTAAAGAAAAGGAGTCTCGCTAAAAATACATAAGGTTTGAGATAGACCACGTCCAAAAAACCATGGACAGTTTGATCCCCTCATCTAAGGAATGATATGCTGACAGTTCAAACAGGATTCGTTTGATTGATCTCAATAAGGAGGGATTTTATAAAGGGAAGATGTTGGATAAGTTGAAATTTTTTGGGGTTTGGAAGAATGAGAGGGGCTCTTAATGAATATACGAGACTGTTTGACAGAATAGATGTGGAGAGTTTGTTTCCCTGAGGGAGAGTCTAGGACCAGACGACAAAATCTCAAAGTCAGGGGTAACTCTTTTAAGATAGAGGTGAGGATATTTTTCTCGCAGAAGATAACCAGTATGTGCAATTAATATTGCAGAAGACTATCGAGGTTGGATTGTTGAGTACATTCAAGGGTGAGATAGACAGACTTTTAATCATGAAGGGAATCAAGGATTATGGAGAGAAGGCAGGAAAGTGGAGTTGTGGATTATCAGATCAACCATAATCTCATTGAGCTGTGGAATGGACTTGATGGGCTGAATGTACTACTTCCAATCCTACTATGCTCCTACATCTTATGTCTATTGTATACATCTATCCATTCTATAACAGCATTGTTCATTATTACTCTAAGCTTTCTAGCCCTTAGTCAGTTACATAAACATGTTGTCAATACTCGAAGTAACAGCAAAGCATAAAAGCAGAATAGATGCAGAGATATGTCAGGACCTTTACAAAATGTAAGTTGAATGAGAAGATCATAGATACTTGCTTTTGGAAAAATTGCAGCTTTTTCTTTCAGACTGGAAAATAAACCACCCACTTTTAATGCAAATTGAATTGAGCAGCATAATTAAATTTCCAGCCTTGTTTTCAATCACTTTATGTGGCCATGCATGTTGTCAAAAACACTAAAGGCCGTATTTAATGGAGGAATGGCACCTATTTATTGCTAATTAGAATATGTTTAAGTACTTCCAACTTTACCTGATGAAGGAGCATAGTGCTTCCAAATAAACCTGGACTATAACCTGGTATTGTGTGATTACTAACTCATTACAGCCATTATATATAACTATGGCCGTATATCTCTTTGGTCTTCACCCACAAGAGCTGTTTCCTTATGTCTCTTGGTTTCCTCAAAAAGAAGGTTTCAACTTATATGGTGTATTGAGTAAGTAAGTTCACGATCACCATTTCATTTAGCACATGGTATATACAAGGAGAAAATTTATTACACAGAAGGAAAGATACAAAAACTGTAAAACAAGTAAAAAAGAAATTGCTTCTATAACAGCTTTTCTCAAAGTCTCTCAAATTAATGGTCACTATAGGTAAAACAAATGTATCAAAGCACTGAAGTAGTACATACATAAATCTTTATTCAAATTCATGGCACATTGGCACCAGTAATTGGGAAGGAGGAAGATGTTCTGATGGAACGGGTTCCACACGAACCATGCTGGGACTTGAATCCTGGAGATTCAGCTAACTTGGGCTATGGATAGACCTTTAAACAAAATATTTGAGATGGGGCGATTTGGAGTTGGGGGGTAGGTTAATTTGCATGCAAAACCCTGAAGCGGGAGATGCTCAGCAGAGGTTATTAGAGTTTCCAAAATAATTATTAAAACTGAGTGTGTGGAAAGTGTCAGGAATCTAATTTCAGGCACAATAAATAAGGGGATAACTATGAGAAGGTAGTCAGTCAACGCCTGACTGAGGGTGCTGAATTTAAATGCACGCAATATACGAAATAAGGTAAACGAGACTGTATGATTGAAATTGGCAGGTATGATCTTATGGGTATCACAGAGAAATAGCTGGAAGGCAATCGGGGATGGAAACTATTAAACATTCAGGGATACATATCCTATCAACAGTACAGGCAAATAAGTGGGTGGGAGTGCCTTGTAAGTAAGAAATGGAATTAAATGGATGGCGAGAAGTGGTATAGAGCTAGCATTTGTGTGGGTAGAGCTGATGAACTGCAAAGAAAGAAATGATGGGATGTGGTGTACATGCCTCCTTGCAATAATCAGAATGTGGGGAAGAAAATACAAATAGAAATGGCATGTAATAAAGGTGCCACTACAATAATCATGGGGAGACTCAAATTGCAGGTGTACTGGGAACATCAGATTGGAAACAAACCTCAAGAAAAGGAATTTTTGGAATATCTAGGAGATGGTTTTTGTCGTAGCTTGTGGTTGACCAATGTGGCATAGGCAATTGTGGATTTGGTAATGTGTAATGAGGCAGGCTTGATGAGGGAATTTAAGGGGGCAGTGACCACCATGTGATAGTCTTCACCCTGCAATTTGAGACAGAAAACTGGAATTAAATGTAACAATAATAAAATTGAGTAAAGGTGACAACAGAGGAACGAGGGAGGAGCTGGCCAGTGTTGATTAGAAAGACAGCCGAGCAGGGAAGACAGCCGAGCAGGGAAGACAGTAGAGCAGGGAAGACAGCCGAGCAGGGAAGACAGCCGAGCAGGGAAGACAGTAGAGCAGCAATCCTCGGAGTTTTGGGGGGTAATTTGGGAAACATAGAAGAAATTCATCCCAAGGAAGAAGTATAACAGGGAACAGATGAGCCAACCATGACTGCCAAGGGACAGCATAAAAGCAAAAGGAAACAAAACACACAATGTAATGAAGTTCAATAGAAAGCCAGAGGATTGAAAACCTTTATAAATGAGCAGAGGATAACTAAAAAAAAAATAAAGGTGAGGGAGGGGAGAAGATAAAATATGAGAGTAAGCTAGTTAGTAACATAAAATAAGATTGCAAGAGTTTATTTTGATATTCAAAAGGGGAGTGAGAGCACAGTCATTGGACTACTGGAAAATTAGGCTGGAGAAGAAAAAATAAATAATGAAGAAATCTTGGAAGATTTGAACAGGTACTTTAAATCAGCTTTCATAGTGAAAAACACCAGCAAAATACCATGACTTCAAGAGAATCAGGAGCAGAGGTGAGTGCAGTGGCCATTTCTAAGGAGAAAGTGCTGGGGTAGCTGAAACGTATAAAGGAAAATACATTGCTAGGACCAGATGAACTACACCCCAGAGTTCTGAAGGAGATAGTCAAGGAGATTGTAGAGTCATTAGTAGTGATCTTTCAGGAATCACTGGAGTCAGAGAGGGTCCCAGGGGACTGGAAAATAGTTAATGTAAAACCACTGTTTAAGATGGGAATGATGAAGTAGATAGGAAACAAAGGCTGTTTAGCCTGACTTTAATCATTGGTGAGATTTTAGAGTACATTATTAAGAATGCGATTATGGAGAACTTGGGGGAATTGTATGGTAGAAGATTAGAATCCCTACAGTATGGACACAGGTCCTTCGGCCCAACAAATCCACACTGACCCTCCAAAGAGTAACTCCTCAGACCCATTCCTCTACCCTATATTTTATCCCTGATTAATGCACCTAATACTATGGGCAATTTAGCATGGCCAATCTGTTTGAATTCTTTAAAAAGGAAATGAGCAAATTAAACAAAGGAGAGCCAATAGACTTGATCTATTTGGATTGCTGGAAATTGCTGGAGAAATTCAGCAGATCTGGAAGCATCTGAGGAAAGAAAGCAGAGAAGAAGGTTCTGAAGAAATGTTACTGGACCTGAAACAGTAAAGCTCTTTTCTTTCCACAGATTCTGACAGACCTATATGGAGTTTCTCCAGCAATTGCTATTTTTGTTTCAACTTCCTAGCATCTAGAGTTTTTTTGTCTTATTTTAGCATATGGATGTATAAATACTATTACAATAATCATGTGAAACTTCAACATGCACTGGGAAAATCAGGTTGGAAGCAAATACCAAGAAAAGGAATTTATGGACTATCAAGGAGATGGTTTTGGAGCAGCTTCTGGTAAAACCACAGTGGAAGAGGCAATTATGAATATAGTGAATTATAACGAGGCAGACTTGACTAGGGAACTTAAGGGAACAGTAGTCATAATATTGACAGAATGCACCCTACTACTTGAGCAGAAAACTGGAATTAAATGGCACTGCATCAGCACATCACTACATTTGTGTTCTTGTTCCATCCATAGACTGTATGTCACAGCAATTAGCTGATCAACTCAAACAGCATGTTCCATCAGTTGTTCCAAATAGGTAACAAAGAGAACATACACAACCAGTCTGTATTTGTAAACCCAAAACAATACTTCAACTGTTGGTTGTGATTTCACAATTGAGCAGCACTTCCTGAACACTTCTGATTCTTTTCCAATAGTTGCACTAACAACCTTTTAAGATAATCAGTCAAGCTCACATATGGTTCACTTGGGCTTGCTAAAAGTGACATACATACATATATTGGGACCTGTGCCCTATTTGTATTACCCAGCAGACGTAGGAGCATATAACTCCGTATTTTTTTCTCCACACAGAAATACCTACTCCATTGCTTTCTCTGTCAAACTGAATCAACCCATTAACTAACGCTCAACTAATCTCCGCCTTTTGCTCCTGTAGTATAAATTGCTATGACAGTCTTGCATATGTCTTCTTGAATGCAAGTCCAAAATATTTTAGAATTATGTCTCTGTTTTCAGTAATATATATCTGTTTGAAACTGGGAAGGTTCAAGTTGAAGAGATATTTCTCATAACTTAGCTTCCTCTGAGGAAGCCACACACAAAGACAGAATGCTTGGCAGATTTCACCTTGTAAATCCAATTCTTTACCTGTATTCCCATTCAGAATTGTGGTAAACAAAATAATACTTTCTAAACTGAGGAAATTTGGCACGAATACCCTTTCCAATTTTTATAGGTGCGCCTTCGAGAGCATTCTATCTAGATGTATCACTACCTGCTATGGCAACTGTACTATTCAAGATCAGAGACAGTTACAGAGAGTGGTGAACCTGGCCCAGACAATCACAAAGGTCAACCTCCCATGTATAGAATCCATCTATCAGGCCCACTGTAAAGGAAAGGCTGCCAACATTCTTAAAGACTTATCCCACCCTGGCAATGTTTTTCTACAACTTTTACCATTGGGGAGAATGTACAGAAGCCTGAACACACATATCAGCCGATTTTGCAACAGTTTATACTCTACTGTTGTTAGAGTACTGAATGGACTCACAAACTCTTAATATTCGCCTGTACCTGTGTTTTTGTTTTTGACACTGTTTACCTATTATTCACTATGTATGCTACTTGCCTGCATTGCTTGCAAGACAAAGCTTTTCACCGTGCCTTGGTACATGTGACAACAAATTCAATTCAATTCAATTCAATTCAATACCTTGCATTAGTTAAAGCTTAAATTATGTTTCAAGGACTTTCTGAATGTTCATATTTCTATTCCCTTTTCAGACAATAAGTGCAGACAATCTTATACATCTATGTTCCTTATTGGCATAAATTTCCTTCACTGCATCTTGGTATGGAAGCAACTGTACAAATGCAAATGAGCACTCTGCCATCAAACTCCGTTGTGAGATGACAAAAGATGTTCCAAACTTGCACATTAAAATTCAGATTCACTCATCTGTTTTGGAGAAGGGCTTTTAGTTGTGGAGCACATTCTTGGAATCATTACTACATGTGGATATGTCTGCTGAAGATAAAATATTCATAAATAGTTTATTCAAGTTGGTTCTAGCATATTGTGACTTTAAATGAACATTTTGGTTCACTTCCTGTTTCTCTATTTTTGATAATGCAGTCTAGATTTGCCAAGTCTCATTAACTGTAGTTAGTTCTAGTTAGGATTGCCATTTGTTGTAGGGACGCACGTCCTCTGCTTGTCATGCACTTGGATCCCAAAGGTTGTCAGTAAAAATAGATAATCAATTTTCAACTTCCATCATCTTATTTGATTTTCTGGCAGTTTTCATGAATCAAATGGTATTAAAATGATGAATACTAATATAAGGTGACCATAGTTATCACCTGACCACAACATGAACCAGTTTATAAAAATTATCAATAAATAAATCCAGTCTGAACTAATGTTATTATGTCTTTTAATGATAAAACTATTCACTCATCTCCCTAATACTTGATTCACATCTTTATGGCAATTTTTCATATTAGGATAAGACTCAACTGCAGATTATTCACCTTAAAAAAAACAATTCAGTACAATTTCCAGACATGAAAATAAGTAATATTTCAGGCAGCATCTGTTGGCAAAAGAGATAGACAAAACAAGAGATGGTGGATTTGTAATAGCAGAACCAGAAGGTGACTGTCTCATTCTCTTCCTGATTTTCTCTTTGTCTCTCAGAAGCCAATGTCCAAGCAAATGAAAGAAATATCCATTCATTGACAATGCAAAGGTATTGATGTACTTTGGCTGCTGCAGATGACACCAGTCATCAAGCAAAAGAACTGTGATCTCAGGTTAAATCTAAACCATAAAGACTCTACGGACATTTTAAGCTGTTTATTCTTAATGTTGCTTTTTGTACTAGACACACTCCATGTTTAATCTTTGTATATGTGTTTGATGTTGCCTTTTATTTTCTGAGGCAGTATTTAATGAGCAAAAATATTTCTCTTTCTCTCACTGAATAGAACCTTCTGAGCTCCTTAGCTATAAACTAGCAAATTGCTTTTTAATTGATATGATATCGCCATTGGCTGAAAAGAATTAACTATCTTTGTTGCAGTCAACCAAGAAGGTTAAAAGGAGGGGAATCTATTTACCCCTCCTTACCTGGTCTGAACAAGTCTCAACAATAGGCTTCAAAACAGAGGGGTTTTGTACTGAAATTGCCAATAATTATTTAAATTAAAAAACAAATCCTCTAGGGTGCAGTGTGATCCATTCCTCTCAGATTGATTAAATGGAATTAAATCTTAAATGGAAAAATATATTCTGATATCATTCCCTCCCATTAACTTAACAGAAGTGCAATTTAACATTGCTTGGCCTTAACATGTTTGTTTTGCAGCCGGTATTTAAATTATTCTAGTGTGAGGAAATTTATTGGAGAATGCTCTTTTGCAGCTTCTTCTCATGCAGCTGTCCACATAAGGATGGTGCATGCCAGGTTTTAGCCAGAAGTGCCGAATGGATGATTCTTCTCAGCTTCCTCTTGAGGTCTTCAGTTTCACAGATGCCAGGTTTCACCCAATTCAGTTAGTTTTGTGTGATATCAAGAAATGTCTAAAGGCACTAGTTATCGCAAAGGCTATGAACTCTGTCATCTTGAAGTTATACTGAAGACTTATTGACATGACTCAACTGCCCTAGCCAAACTGTGCCACTATAGCTTCATGACCACTAGCTATCTGACAATGTAGATGATTACCTAGGACATCAAAAAATTCCTCCTCATCATCATCCTAGGTTTCTATTGACTACGTAAATATAATGGCAACACAAACAGATTAGACCCTAGGAAATAGGTGGTGAGAAACTCACTCCCAAATCCCCAAAGTTTATCCAAAGTCAGTACAAAATCTGTCGTCTATGGAATGCTCCCACCTGGAAGAGTGTAACTCCAAAAATGCTGAAGAGGCTTAGCATGGCAACTCACTTGGTTGAGATCCCATCGTCCGCCCAAAGCACTCACTACTTGCACTGAAACAGCAATGTGCACCATACATAAGATGTGATGCAGCAATTCTCAAAGTCTTATTTGACAGGACTTTCCAAACTTATGCCCCCTACCGTCAAAAAGGGCAAGAGCAGATGTAGACACCTCCACCTGTAGCTCTCCATCCATGATAAGTGCCACCTGATTTGAAAATTTGTGTCTGCTCCTTCACTGTCCTCGAACTCACTTCCGAATAGCACTGGGGAGTCCCTACTTCCCAAGGATGCTGATTTTAGAGATCCAGCTCACCACCAACTCAAGGGCATTGAGACAATAAATTTTGGCCTTGCCAGTGATGCAAATACCTCATGAAAGAGTAAAACCATGTAACAAGTTCTTGTACCAGCAAATCAGGATGCAGGACATCACAGCAGAGATATTTGTCTCCAAAAATATTGTTGACTCCACCCAGCCTTTCTGCACTGAAAGTTGGGGAAACCAAGTGGAAACCTTTGGGTTAAAATTTCACTTTGCTAGGAATTTGAGAATTCATAAAATAAGAAGTTTGTGTCTGTATTTTAAAGCTTAATAACACAGGTGCTAAGAACTACAGGTAGCTATTCTATAATTTGAAGGTTGCATTGTTGTGAAAAATCACACCTTAGAAACAGTGCTTAAAGTGTTGGCGAAGTAATTGTATTACAGACAGCACATGTTTTAAAATGGCAGGCTTTAGAAACAGGGTCCTCAATTTGTTAAATGCGTTATAACGAATTTGTATTAACAAAACACGTGTTATTGCAGAACAAGTTATATTCCTGAAGGTGATGAAAGCAGACTGGTGCAAATGAAACATTTCTTGGATAATAACATGTGCCTGGTTAGCTTTTAATTTGAAATGACTCAAATAAAATAGAAACTAAAGAAATTCTAATCAGGAGAAGTGATGCTTTTTCTCTTCTTATGTTTGAAAGGACTTATTCAGCTGTCAAGGACAACTGCAATATTCATTGGATTTATTGTGTATTTTTTAATTCTTTTATAGAATGCTGGCATCAATGATAAAAACAGTCTTTGCTGCATCCCTTGTTTCCCTTGAACTGAATGGCTTCCTAGGCATTTCAGAGAATAAATAACAGGCAAGACATTGTTTTGTGTCTAGAGTCATATGTAGGCGTTGGTAAGAGTGGCAGATTTCATTTCCTAAAGGACATTAGGGAACCAGATGTGTTTTTACAACAATCGATGATCATTTCATGATCACCATTATTGAGATTAGCTTTGAAATCCTCATTTATTGGTTGCATTTGAAGTTCTCCAGCTGCTGCAGTACAAACTGAACCCCTGTCCTCACATCATTAGGCTTGGTATCTGGATTATGAGTTGACCGAGATTTCCACAATGCACCATTTCCCCGGATTATTAATTCTTAATTAACAATTGGGGAGGATAACTAATTCATGTTCTTAAAGTCAAGAATGTTTGAGGCAAATTCATTCAGCAGCATAAAAATGGCTGAATAATTTAATCAATGATTTTTGATGGTTAGAAGAAATGGTAATCTGAGCAGAATTTTCCACTTCTGCAGTGGCAAGGGAAATGGAGAAAAAGTTGGGAAAATACAGTGAGATTGAAAAAAACCATGGAATCTCAAGGCTGAGAAACAGTTTCCTCATTTTTCATTTTAATGGTGATTTCAGAGTCTTGTTACTAAATGTTGATCACCTCAGCTCCTTATATTGCTATCTTGTTGATTTCCAAACTCTCTTCATTTCTATGCCATGTCCCATTCTTCTCGGAAAAACTGGATGTAGCAAATTCCTGACATGAAATTCAGAATGCCAAACCACCAGCCTCACCATCATACCTGCCCTCAGCCTAACTCTCACATCATTTCAGACCTCAAGACCTCACTTTAGAGCTCAGCTACTACTTGGTGCATCTGTTAGATTGTTTTGTGTCGAGGAATGCATTGGATTCTCATGCATCTATACAGGTGGTTCTTAACCTCCTTTCCTAGCCCTTATTCACTTTATGGTTATTTGAAGGTTACCAAATATTTTGTCCTGCATTGCTTTAGTATCGAGAGAGAGACAGGCAGCTTGTCATGTTTGGGAGCACTCTTCAGTCAAAGGCATGAGCTAGGGGTGGGGAACCTGAGGCCTTAAGGCTGCAAGCAGCCTTCTAGGCCATTGTGTGTGGCCTTTGAATGAATCCAAATTTTGCAGAACAAATCTTTTATTTTTTATTAATATGTTTTTTTTTCGTCCTTTATTAGTTTTATTTTAATCTGCAGAAATGTAGATTTAAGTAAGGTTACAAATAGGTCAGCCATCTAGGGGATCAGCTAAAACTGCAGACCTCTATGCTGCAACCAAATACTCAAATGCTTTCCTACAAAAAACAGTCACAACAAAGTCATTAAAAGGTTAGTTTACTTTAAAATTTTTTTTCTTTTTTTTAGTTAGTACATAGGAGTTAGATTTTTAAAAAATAATGTGATTTTTGAAGAAAATATAATTGAAGTTTCTTGGATGTGGCCTTATTAGATTATAACTAACATAATGTGGTCTTCCAACATGAAAATGTTCCCCACTTCTGGCATAGGCAATGTTGCTGTAAGACTTTATGCTAAATCAATGTCACACCTGCAGCATACGCCAGCAGTTTTGGGCCAACAGACTACATGTGCTTCAATTAAATGGCCATGTCTGAAAGTCTTAGAGGAGTCAAATGGAATTACAGTCAGTCAGTGGGTACAATCACAATCAGTCAAGAGGCTCATTTGATTCCAGACCCTGGATTTGGTAACACATGTAGTCCTTGGAAAAGTGGGAAAATCAAGTCTGTAGATTTGCTTCATTTGTCTGGGTCACTGAGAGAATGGTTATGTTGAAAGGGACAGTTCAAGATAGAAGGATTAGTAATCATGGACCAATGGAATGGATATGATCAGTATCACTTGATCTAATGACTGAGAAGATTTTGTGGTCTTTATTCCAATCTGATCAAATTCCATATTGTGGATACAAACTAATAAAATTTAGCTGTAACTTAACTAGAACTATACTAATATCATTCTTCATCTCATAAATTATGTTTTATCAAGTAGAAACCTGTTGCTATTACTGTGTTGTAACTCTAACATTACATAATTTTGATATTAATGACTGTTTGGAAGTATAGAACTTGAATATTGCAGCAAAGAGAGATGAGTTTTGAATGTTATTATCTTTCACTCATTAGGACAAATTCAAGATAATCAATTTTCAAACAATCACAACTTATCTTACAGGTGAAATAAATGCTGATGGATTGAAATTTGGCGCTGATTGGTCAAGCCATTGCCGTTAAAAAGCAATGATGAACTGAAGGCTTCCCAAGCTCCCAAGTAATTCAAAAAGTCAAAAGGCTTGAAAATATTGATTTTATTTGCAGAAAATGGGTTCCCACCTAAGGGCTACACCTGAAACATTGACTTCTCCACCTCCTGATGCTGCCTGGCTTGCTGTGTTCTTCCAGCCTCCTGCCTGACTATCTTGGATTCCAGAATCTCCAGTTTTTTTGTCCCTATCTATCTTTCTGGCTGCTTCGGGAAAAGAGCCAACATAATCAAAGATCCTCCCACCCTGATTACAATCTTGTACAGCCTGTTCTGTTGGGCAGAAGATATAAAAGTTTGTATGCCCGTATGGACAGATTCAAGAACAGCTTCTTCCCTGCTGTTAATTGAATAGACCTCGTTAATGTTAATTTTGATCTCTTTCCACACCTTCTCAGCTGTAACATTGTATCTTGCACTCTGTTCTTTTATCCTGATGCACTGGTCCAATACGATCTGCCAGTAAAGCATGTAAGGCAACACTTAGGGAATTTGCTACATAGTTGCAAGTCTTTCTTTTTTTAACCTTCTTAAAAATGATTTCCAAGTGCCATTATAATAAAGGAGAGCATCAACTTTGTCAGTTATCGTGCAAAATAGAGTGTTAGCTACACTACATCAAGGTGTATTGGGTCTTTCCACAAAAACACAATTCAGAAACTCAGTGATACCAGTCGAACCTTTGTCCTTGTGAAGGACAGATTATGAAGGACAGAAAAGTATGAATTAAGTTTTGAAATAATACAGTACGAAGATAGTATATGAATATTTAGCATATTTATATGCGATGCCTTTGACAGCTATTTTAATGAAGGCATTAATCTCGGCTAAACTTTACTGATAAAAATGAGATATGGTGACAGATATTAATGTTACTGACTTACAAGCATACGTTATATTTAGAAGGAATTACAAGCTGTACAAACTAGATACTGATAAAACAACGGGTTATGTAATAACAAACCATCTCACTTTACCAACATATTGACAATGAATTAACTGACAGGAAGTCTTCCCCTAACATTTAACCTGGCAAATTGTTTGCTCACCATGGGAATATTTATGAGTTATTGAGAGAAAATAAGTGAGCACAGCTCAGTATACTGCATTTTATTTCTGGAGCATTTGTGGTTAATAAAGAGAAGGATTTAGTTATTAATGACTTCCGTCATGCATTTCAGTATTGAGACTGAAAGCTCACGCAAGCAACATTCAATCCCAGGTTCCTCTAGATTGCAGATCCCAGCACAGAAGTGTCTTCAAACTCTGCTTCCACTAGCTGTTGGCTGGCATTTCATAATATGGTTAAGATCCTGCTGAGGTACTCTGAATTTCTTGCTGAAGTCTGTAGTTTCACCTGTGTCTCAAGAGTCTTGTAAGGCACTGTAAAGTAAATACTGGAGTCTGACTGAGATTGTCAGCAGATTGCCAATGTTGATCTGGGTAAATTGTTCACTGTGTGAGGAATTTAAATAGGAAGGGGTGATTTGCACATCAGTTTAGCAATTTATTTATGCTACTCACCCTATTCATACAATATTTACCTATTTGGGTTTAACAACTGGTCCAGGGTTTCTTTGGCTTTCGGAAATTTGCCAGTGGAAGTTAATGAGAACACAGTGGCAATTTACAAGTAAGGGGATTGGATCAATCTCAAGTAAAGATGGCACTTGTACAGTCAGTACCTACAGTACCTATCTTATACATTGCAGGCAAGGATGCCCCAGAGGCATGGTACATTGGAGAAACCGAGCAAAGGCTACAACAATGGATGAATGGGCACCGCACAATAATCAACAGACAGGAGGGTTCCCTCCCAGTTGGGGAACACTTCAGTGGTCCAGAACATTCAGCCTCAGACCTCCAGGTGACCATCCGTCCAACGTGGACTTTGGGACAGGCAGCAGAGAAAAGTGACCGAGCAGGGGCTGATAGCTAAGTTCGGTACCCATAGGGAGGGCCTCAACCGGGACCTCTTTCTGGAGCGTTTGTGGTTAATAAAGCTGTTTTCTTTCCTGCTGATGGAACAATTTGTCCACAGAACTTCTACTGAATGTTAACTTCCTATGCAATAGATGATGGTTGTTATTTTTTCTATCACATCACATAGGTGCTTTCACGATTGAACTTCAGCACTTTGCAGAGGTACATGACCTTCAACAACAGCAACACTAGCAGTCTGCCACTCACTGTAGCTGTAGCTCCACACCAGGCATGAGATGAGCAGAATGAAGCAAACTGCCAAGGCAGGCACAGCAGAGGTGTGTTACTGTAGGAGACACAACTTGTAAAACAGGGTGTGCAGGAAGAAGATCAGTTTCCTTGCCAAGTTAAAAATCACACAGCACCAGGTTATAGTCCAACAGGTTTAATTGGAAGCACACTAGCTTTCGGAGTGATGCTCCTTCATCAAGTGATAGTGGAGGGTTCGATCGTAACACAGAATTTATAGCAAACATTTACAGTGTGATGTAACTGAAATTATACATTGAAAAATTAATTGTCTGTTAAGCCTTTCATTTGTTAGAATACAGTGATAGTTTCACTTCTTTCATGTGTAAATCACAAAATCTTTTTTTAAAAAAGTTGCATTCTTGGGTTAACTGTTAACAATGGTGATAGCTAGACAATATGTTGAAGGTGTTGGCCCCCCTGTGTTCTCTGTCTATGCTATGATGTTTAGATTGATTCTAATCTAAAAAATGAGATAACAGAGTTCTACATGAATGCATGCAGTTTTTGAGCAAAATACAATGTAGCCCTGCAAGTACAAATACACCCCACAAAATATATGTGTGCATGTGGGTCTTTGTCTGTCTGTGCGTGTGTCTGTCTGGATTGGGGGTTGTCAGTGTGAGAAAGTGTATATGTGTGTGTAGTGAGTGCAGAGTGTCTTGAGTCTGTGAGGGGGTGCATCTGTGAATGTGGGAGTGTGTGTGTCTATAAGGGTTTGCGTGCGCATCTGTGTGCGTCTGTGTGTATGTGTGTATAGGAGTGCCTGTGTGTGTGAGAGAGAGTGTGTGTGTATAGTGCAATGGTGATCCCCTGTAATGTGACATGAACCCAAGGTCCCGATTGAGGCCCTCCCTATGGGTACCGAACTTAGCTATCAGTCTCTGCTCGGTCACTTTTCCCTGCTGCCTGTCCTGAAGTCCACGTTGGACCGATGGTCACCTGAAGGTCTGAGGCTGAATGTTCTGGACCACTGAAGTGTTTCCCAACTGGGAGGGAACCCTCCTGTCTGGTGATTATTGTGCGGTGCCCATTCATCCGTTGTCGTAGCCTTTGCTCAGTTTCCCCAATGTACCATGACTCCGGGCATCCTTGCCTGCAACGTATAAGATAGACAACATTGGCTGAGTCACATGAGTACCTGCCATGTACAAGGTGGGAGGTATCCCCACGCATAATGGTGGTATAATTTCAGTTTCAGTTACATCACACTGTAAATTTTTCCTATAAATTCTGTGTGTTGGGATTGAGCCCTCCACTATCACCTGATGAAGGAGCGTCGCTCTGAAAGCTAGTGTGCTTCCAATTAAACCTGTTGTACTATAACTTTATGTTGTGTGATTTTTAACTTTGTACACCCCAGTCCAACACTGGCATCTCCAAATCTTTCCTTGCCAAGTCACCTTCATCCTCGAATGTGTCTGAGGCACCTGATGGCAATCCTTTGCTTGAGGCTATAAAGCTACCACCAACCTAAACAGATGTGCTATTACTGGAAACCTGTATTCACATCCATTAAGTGCTCACCTCAATGAAAATCCAAACTTGAAACAGTTTCCCAGCAGCGGTAAGCTTCTAACTCAAAAAGTGGTCTGGCTCCTACTCTCTGCCTCTGAGCAAACCCAGCTTATGTCCCTTTCACTACTGCTTTGTGGTGCTTCATAGATGATGTTAGGAGAGTCCAATATAGGTTGCTGTGATCCAGGCTGTTATTGGTAAGAAGTTCAAAGACTATGTATGCGGGGGAGACTTGGTTATCAGAATACAAACTGCATGTCAGCTGCTAACCAAGGAACTGACAGTGCAAGAGCAGTAGCAGCATACTTTGGTTTCCTACTTCCATGTTCTCTTTCACCATCATCCCTCTTATGGCCACGCTGCACTTCCACTGTGCTGGAGAACACTTTGGTGAATTCTGGAAGGCCAAGGTCAAGATATCTATTACTTTAAGGAGGCAGATAACTTTCCATCCCAAGTTGGCATGATAGTTTTCAGAATGGTATATGGATTCAGTTGCTTAGAGCGTTTAGTGTTCCTTGGTACTGGCCACTCTGTGCATGACAAAATAAACCATCTCACCAGCAACTGATGTGATATCACCCACACTGAAAATGAGCTGTTATTTCTCTGTATAATTGTGTTGGTCTGCCTTCAAATGTTGGCCACTGCATTGTACATTTGTTGCTGCTGGTCAAAGGTTCTCATTTTTAATCCATGCTCCCTGATGTACAGCATTTGTATTCAGCTGAGCAGAACTTGGACAGGGCTAAGCCCTGCTTTATGGACTCGTTAACATTGGTCCAATCATCATCATCTGCTCTTTCTCAACTTCAAGTGTGAATCATTTTGTAAAAATCCAACAGAATTCCTATTGGTTCTATTGAAGTGTAGCAATTAGTTTGAGATCAGTTATCCAGAGAGTCATTAATTACTCTGGAGGTGTCTCATCACCCAATTATGTTACATATGTGGAGGCCCTGTCAGAGACGTTTTTAAAAAAAAAGCTAATCAATTACTGCAGTACGTTAAGCAATATGCTGCAAGTTTGCATGATGAGAATGGTCATATTTATCCTGATGTGCAAACCAAGCCAAAACAATTACATGTTGTATGATAAGTAGTTGACTTTTATTTAATTACTTGGCAGCTAGGAAATTCCCATCTCTGTCAGATGTTGAAAATCAACTCCACCATGTCTCTTATATATTTACAGATTTCCCAAGCAGGCAAGAAGCAAACATATACAAGAGTATGATGGGACCCATGCCTCCCAGTGGGTGGAGGGCATTCATTCAAGTGGTTTTGATGGAAAAGCACAGAATTGGATTAATAATAGGTGTGAGTGACAGTGGTGAAAATGTGTTGCTGGAAAAGCGCAGCAGGTCAGGCAGCATCCAAGGAATAGGAGAATCGACGTTTCGGGCATAAGCCCTTCTTCAGGAATGAGGAAACTGTGTCCAGCAGGTAAAATAAAAGGTAGGGAGGAGGGACTTGGGGGAGGGGCGTTGGAAATGTGATAGGTGGAAGGACGTCAAGGTGAGGGTGATAGGCTGGAGTGGGGTGGGGGCGGAGAGGTCAGGAAGAAGATTCCAGGTTAGGAAGGTGGTGCTGAGTTTGAGGGATTTGACTTAGACAAGGTGGGAGGAGGGGAAATGAGGAAACTGGAGAAATCTGAGTTCATCCCTTGTAGTTGGAGGGTTCCCAGGCAGAAGATGAGGCGCTCTTCCTCCAACCGTCGTGTTGCTATGGTCTGGCGATGGAGGAGTCCAAGGACCTGCATGTCCTTGGTGGAGTGGGAGGGGGAGTTGAAGTGTTGAACCATGGGGTGGTTGGGTTGGTTGGTCCGGGTGTCCCAGAGGTGTTCTCTGAAACGTTCCGCAGGTAGGCGGCCTGAGTCCCCAATATAGAGGAGGCCACATCGGGTGCACCGGATGCAATAGATGATGTGTGTGGAGGTGCAGGTGAATTTGTGGCAGATATGGAAGTATCCCTTGGGGCCTTGGAGGGAAGTAAGGGGGAAGTTTTGCATTTCTTGCGACATGTACAGATGAGAAAATGAGGAAGTGGATAAATACAGGCAGATGTGTGACCATGCAAGATAAATGGTGTGATGAGTGATGTGATGGAGAAGTCTTAACAAGGCAAATTGAAGAGGTAGGCTGACGCACAGAGGTTGATGCAGCTTGATGTGGCATTGTACATATTTTTCCTGGTCTGGCTATGCCATTAAACTGACATTAAATGAGATCCAGGAGCATTCCCCCAAACCCCTCCTGCTGCCCACCTCTACAACCTCCAACCATGACACCTGTTTCCATTGGCCACAGGTCTCTTCCTCTAAGTGGGAAAGAATATTTATTTTCATATCTCTGGGGCAGCATGCAGATAGATGTAAGAAGAAAACAGGATGGGGATTTGGAAAGTGCCTTTGCACATCACAACTCCATTGCCAGAATAATGGTATTAGTACTGTGTATGCTGGAATCAGAAATAAAAACAATAAGTGCTGGAGAAACTCAGCAGGTCTGACATTATCTGTGGAGAGAGAAACAAGAGTGAATGTTCAATCCAATGTGACTCTTCTTCGATACCGAACCTGGAAAAGTGGTCAGTTTTATGCTGTAGAAAATCAGGGGTGCGGGGGCAGAGCCAAGTGGAATAGTTGGTGACTGTGTCCAAGACAGCTCACTAATAGGTATCCAGTTTGACAGATTGTCTGCCTGCCACTATTCCCATTCCATCTCTGAATTAACATCAGCATCAAAAATCTACACGAGCTTTCATTAAATAAAATTAGGAATTAAAATGGAAGGCAGGGTCCTTTCTTTCAAAAACCTAATTGATTACTGCACAAACCTAACAACATTGTGGGTCTACAGCAAATGGAATGTAATTGTTCAAGAAGGTAACTCACCATTATCTTCTCAAGGGCAAAAAGGATGAGCAATAAATATTGCTCCAGCCAGTGACATGTCCTGAATAAATACTACAAAAAGAAAAGTGATTAAAGGACATAACATTTGAAGAAGGGAATCAAATGTGATTTTTGAGACAGAGAATCGAGGAATTTTGTAAATGAGCAGAAATGTGAAGTCTAAATTCATCATATTGGAATTTACTAACGTTCTTCAGCTCAAGCATCATGCTTAGATTCTCTGGCTGCTACATGACAACTTCAAACCTCATTTCCTAAATTTGAAGTTAGCTTGGAATGATGAACTATTATTTTTCATTGCGCAGCCATTATGTTTCTGCATTCAACAAAACGTTGTCAAAAGTTAATTTACTATTTCTTTCATAAGGGAAAATGTACACTTATTCAACCAATGTTACTGAAATTCTGGATTGAGATTCTGTATTCTGAGCCCACAGTGCAATGTTAAACAGCGGTCACAAGATCAAAATGAAAATGGGGTGTATGTACTAAACAGGAAGAACAATGCAATTGTACTCCTTTATATGTGAAGGGAACTGCACCAAAAGAATAACAATGCAATTTTAATTGAATATTGGACTAAGTCTCTGTAACTTTGTCACTTACCATTACATTAACATTAAAAACCTGTCGAAGACAACTACACCAAAGTACATTACTGAACATTTTCGAGTTTGTAAACCATTGCTGAGCATTCCTTTATGCTAACATGATAAATAAAAAAAAAAGAAATGAATTCCATGAAAACTTTTTTAAAAAATACAACCTCAATTTTTTTATCTAACCATGCAAAATGACACATTAGCTGAAAGGAGCCAATATGGTGCACGGTCTGTCCTACCACATGCATGTACTATCTATCTTATTGGACTGAACTGCTCCACAAATCTAAATCTAAACGAAGGAAATTATGAGATTTAAGGAAAAATTACTCTGGTAGATTGCAAATATACATAAAAATCTTGGCAGTCGATCAGCAATCACCAGTATTTAATTAATTAAGGCTTGGTTTTCAAAATAAAGTATATTCTTTTAAAGCAGAAATACTCAAGAGGAAAAGCAAGAGGGTAGTGGCTAACAGATATTAATGACCGTATTAAATCAAAGAAATGGGATGATAATATTGCTAAAAGATGTTGTATACCTGAGGATTGGGAGAATTTTAGATTTCAGCAAAGGAGGGCCAAAAAATTCATAATGGCAGAGAATAGAATGCGAATGTAAATTAGCAAGAAACATTAAAAATAGCTTACTAAATCTTCTGTCGGTATTTAAAAAGGAAGAGATTAGCAAAGACAAATGTGAATCTATTGCAAGCAGAGAAAGAGGATTTTATAATGGGGAAACAGAGAAGTAGCAAAGAAGCTACGTAAGGTGTGTATTTGTGTATGTGTGTTTCACAGAGGTAGATATAAATCTCCTTGAAAGCAATCAAATAGAAAGTGAAAATAAAAACTGATAGAAATTAGAATTATTTTTAAAAATAGAGATGCCAAACAGATTGAAAGTTAACAAATCCCTCAATGATCTTTGGTTTATAATATTGAAAGTGATGGCTACAGAAATAGTGAATGCTTTGGTAATCATGTCTCAAAATTCTATTAGATCTGTAACAACCTCCAAACTGAAAGCTTGCAAATGTAATCCCAGTTTGAGAAATGAGGGAAAGAGAAAATGGAATACGACAGACTTGTTAGCCTGATTTGGGAGCACAGAAAATACTAAAATAATAAAGGCAGTTAATACTAGATGTTGTGGTTCTGTTCGCCGAGCTGGGAATTTGTGTTGCAGATGTTTCGTCCCCTGTCTAGGTGACATCCTCAGTGCTTGGGAGCCTCCTGTGAAGTGCTTCTGTAATGTTTCCTCCGGCATTTATAGTGGTTTGTATAAATGCTGGAGGAAACATCACAGAAGCGCTTCGCAGGAGGCTCCCAAACACTGACAATGTCACCTAGACAGGGGACGAAACGTCTGCAACACAAATTCCCAGCTCGGCAAACAGAACCACAACAACAAGCACCCGAGCTACAAATCTTCTCCCAAACTTTGAATACTAGATGTCTAGAAAATAATTGTATGATTGCTAACTTGAATTTAAACAAGAGAAATTATTTTGACAAAGCTGTTATTTTTTGAGAATGTTACTAGCAGAGACAAGAAAGGAATAATAAAGCAAAGAACTGGGGATGTTGGAGATCTGAAATTGCTGGTGAAATTTAATAGGTCGAGAAACATCTTTGGGAAGAAAGCAGAGTTGATATTTTGAGTTTGGTGACTCTTCATCAGAACTGTTAGCTGCAAGGAAAAAGTGGTATTTATGTTAGGATGAAGTTGGGACTAGGGGTGTGGGGATGGGTGGTGAGAGGTGAGGAGTTGAAGCTCAGAGAGATAGAGAGAGAGGGATGTGAAATTGTGGGTAAAGAGGAGATAATGGATAGCAGTCCAGGACAGAAGAAGAGCTCAGTAAGTGATAACAAGAGCTAAGGGTAGGAGAGAATGAGTGAGATGTTCTGAAAACAACCCATATGATATGATAATAAGTCTAGGAGTACATGACAATGGTGACTATGCTAAAAGCAAGCCATGTCATAGCTGGACCTAATTTGGGGTGGGTAAAAATCATAGAAGGATGAAATCTAATGTTATTGAACTTGATGTTGGGTCCCAGAGGCTGCAGGGTCACCTCGCGTATAATTCTTTGAGCTTACACTGACCCTCGTTGGAAGACTGCAGCAGGCCTGCAACAGAAATGTTAGTGTGTGGATGCGGTAATGTGTTTAAGTGACACCAGATTCAAAACGTCAGCTCTGCTTTCTTCCCACAGATGCTGCCAAAACATTTGTGTTTTCCTAGCATGAAAGGGAGAATTAAATGCAAGCATTGTTGTACTGATAACTTTATAAGCTTGCAATGAGATTTTATTTCTAAGTTGTTTTACAATACCTGTTTATTTATTTAGATAACAAGCACACTGGGTAAGAATAGGATTGGGAAAATGCTTGCATAAGAGCTGGCACAGACATGAAGAGCTGGATGGCCTCTTTCTGTGCTGTAACAATTTGTGAATAGAAGATGTTAAGATGACTAATTTTTTTGTTGATCTCATTAATATCTGCCTAAAATTACAACTTGTGCAAGATTTTCAGGGCAAACTTTACTAAAAACGAAATTTGCAAGACTCATTGACAAATAGAAAAATCAGATTCAGAAGCCATTGAATTGCTGTTGTCATTATATGGCTCATTGATTCTGCACAGAGTGTATATTAGAAGAGTTGCTAAGAATTCTGCATTGCAAATGTAAAGGGGGTGAGGGGGGAGGTGAGATTATGAGGATTGAGGAATCCCAGGCGAAATAATTAAATACAGGAGTGTGACAATGGGATAATAAGCTCATGTGAGTCTTCCAACTAGCTATGGTTGCATCAGATCAACTTTGGGAGGCAGTCTTCCTGACTCCAATTCACCTTCATGGTCCAGAGACCAATATATTATGGGAATACATCAATTTTATAAGTTAGGAAGATGATGTACATGATATCATATACTCTTTATAGCATTGAAACAATCCATTCAACCAGAGTTTTCCCACCTATTGTTAATTGTCGAGATCACGCCATCCTCATTCCTTTTTCCCTCAAGTGCTTATCAATTGTTCCCTTCACTACATCTATGCTATTCTCTCCAACTACTCCATTGAAGTGTGATATTCTAACTATTCTCCAAGTATTTCATCTGAAATATCTTATTGGGATTCAAGAATGATCTTATCATTATGACATAGCAACACATAATATCATGGTTTATTGTCACTTTAGTTTTCACTCTCATTGTCAGACATTGGGGTAATCAAGATAACAGGGAATTGGGTGGCACTTTCGGGTTCAGGTGGAAATCATCCATGGATTGAATAACTGGCAAAACAGGTTTGAACGATCCTAATCCAATGGATGGCATGGTGGCTCAGTGGTTAGCACTGCTGCCTCACAGTGCTAGGGAACCATGGTTCGATTCCAGTCTCAGGTGACTGTCTCTGTGGAGTTTGAACCTTCTCCCCATGTCTGTGTGGGTTTCCTCCCACAATCCAAAGATGTGCAGGTTAGATGAATTGGCCATGCTAAATTGCTCATAGGGTTCAAGGGTATGTAGGCTAGATGCATTAGTTAGGGGGAATGGATCTGGGTGACATACTCTTTGGAGAGTCGATGTGGACGTTTTGAGCCAAATGGCCTGTTTCCACACTGTAGGGATTCTAATTCTAAACAGCTTTATCTGCACCAATTTCTATTGTTTATAGAAATTGACATGTGTGTGTGTTGTATGACCACCTACCTATTTTTACACAATTACTAGGCCGTTCAGTTTTTTTTTAACTTATAATACAGACAGCATACAAAGCAACATTAATTGATATCCTTTTCTCATTGTGACAAGTAGGCAGGATAAACTAAAATGGTCACTCTTTTCATGCTAATAGCATTTCAGTGATAAATTTGGAGAAGAGTTACTGTGTCAAATAAAGTTAAAAATCACACAATGCCAAGTTATAATCCAACAGGTTTATTTGGAAGTACTAGCTTTCAGAGCGTCGCTCCTTCATCATGTAGCTGATGAAGCTATCTGGTGAAGAAGCAGCAATTTGAAAGCTAGTGCTTCCAAATAAACCTGTTGGACTTTAACCTAGTGTTGTGTGATTTTTAACTTTGTCCACCCTAATCCAATACCGGCACCTCTACATTGTGTCAAATAACACACTGGATATACATTTTGTCTCATTATATTTTCCACTCACTTTTCTGTCAAAAGAATAGTACTTTATGAATTAGGAAGTAGGGCACAATTATATTCTTTCACCAGAAGATTAAAATTGACTGAATTGGGGTTATCTCAAACACAATATTGAAATAACATCAATAAATGTAATCCAACAGAAAAGGGGTTAAAGCTTATATTAATATTTAATAAGCAATTTTGAACAAAATCACTATTTAAATGCCTTTGCTAATCTTTAAAATCATTTATTAATAATAGAATAAATGTACTTGTGCATTAGGGAATTCTAAAACTCTGAACCACTGTTCAATAGTAACATATAAAGGCACAGTTGTGTAACATCCAATATGTAGTCAGGAAGACCCTGGACATACTTTCTTAATGCCCTGAGCTAAAAACTGGGAAAATAAAATTACAAATTATTTACAAATTAGTAAAGCATTCCAGATGCATTCCATTGCATCAAATGTGTATAATATCTTTGGATCTTTCATTTGTTTGCAAAACATTTTAGGTTATGTTTGAAACATCATGCTACATGAACTTCATTGTATCTCCTTGAAATAGCTATTCAGCTTTACAGGTAAAACTGTCTATGAAGCTTTCTGTCCTTAGGTAATTATAGTTTTATCTCCCAGCTGGGAGCTTTTGCGAACAAAGATTTGGTGTAGCAGTTTTCATTGGAATCTACTGTCAGCTATTTGCCTGTCTTGGCAATTGGCCAGCACCAAGACAAAACTGACAGAAGCAGAATATTTCAACTGATTGGTATTCTGCCCTTATTCCACCATTTGAGAAGATTTAGGAATATCCCTTACTTTTGCCAGTTTGGCCCAGTGCACAGCACTCCAGCTTCTAAATCAAGAAAGTTATATGTTCACAAAACTTAAGACCTTGAACACTTATTTTTAGTTGAATTTCCCATTCAGCACCAAAGAAATGATATATTTTCAGCAATGCCTTTTCTCGAATCCGATATTCAACCAAGGGTCTGTTTGACCACTGGAGTGGATGTAAAATGTTTTATGGCAATACCTACAAAGAACAGAGGGCCCTCCTTGTGTCCTGTTAATATGATTCCCTTGACCAACATTATCAAAGTAAAATAAACTGAAATTTACTATTCGTGGGGTCTCGCCAAGTGCAAGTGTCATTGTATTTCTAAAGTAATCTGCAAGTCCATGGAAAGTTACACCAGAAAAGGATTCTAGCCAACATTTATGTAAATAATTCAAAACTGTTCAAACAGTCCAACAGATGTTTTAGTGGATTTGATAAGGCATTAATTAACGTGAATTCTTATTTTCTTATTAATGTATTCGAAGTGCTCCTGTGGCTAACAATTGACAACTCAGCATTCCTAAAGGCTGCATAGTTTCACCACAAGAGTTCTAAATAATTCCCTTGTATCATTACCAAAGCAAAACATTGTTCTTACTAAAGGACTCATATAAGAGATAACCTTGGAACTCAATCCTTTGACCAACTTAAAGGACAGTTCTAAGAGGGTGCTTAAAAATGTTATTTCAAAATAAAATAAAATATTTTTAAAGAAATGTCAATGAAAAATTGAAAAAGTAGATTTTTGCCCTTCCGTCTAAAAAACTAGTAAAATATGTAATGAAGGTTCTGTTTACTGCAAAAACAAACAGAAAATGAGCTGCAATTGAGTGGGAGAATGATGAAATATTTCACATAGGAGTGTCAGTTTTAATATTTCTAAGATAGATCTCTTCATGACTTTGCAGACTTTAGATATTTCTTTATCTTTGAACGAATTTTTAATAAAATTCTGACATATGAATGCTGATAAAAGTAAAAGCCTGAACAAGTTACAAAAAATATCATCCAAATATAATTAGGTCCATTCGATCACTTTAAGCAAAGCAGGTAATAAATTGCCAGTGTACTCAAGCTTGACCCTTGAATGTATCTAACAGTCAATACATGCCAAAATATATCATTATGCCTAAGCCACATGGGTGTTTTGGACAAAGTTCAGTAATCTCACTCTTGAATTAAAGGAATAACAGCTTGTGAGAGGATGAATTTCCTAAGAATGGCTTACATAAAACAACTGTTAGTTGACTAGAAGCACATCAGAACTGGTGTTTGGACACAGAAATAGACCTTTTCTTGTAAGTCATTTGAATGGTTCTTTGAGTCTTCATGCAATGTCAAGCCAGCCTTCTTGGCTATTGTTAAATATTGCTTATTACTGTATTGGACATGTGGGTAAGGCTGCAGGACAGCAAGTAAAGGGTCCTAGCAAAGCACTTAGATACCACTGTTGAGGTCAAAGCTACAGCATGCATCAGAGAGTCATCTGCATATTTGTTAAATCCTTTCTCAACAACTCTACTGAAGGGTCAGTAGTGAAATTGGAGCAGCTGTAAATAAATTTACCCCATAATAATGTGAGGTCCTTGCATCAGAACTTGGATAATTTCTGGCCAATTTGTGCTCATGACAGCTTAGATATTATATATCAGTTGTCAGAAATTTTAATAGTTATACAAATGAAAGGAAAAGGTGTTTTGGGTTTGAGTTCTAATCCACTCTTTAATTGCAAATTTCAAGGTTGACACTCCAGCACTATGTGCTGCACTGGCAAAGGCACAGTCCTTTGAATGTTGTTAAACCAAGACCCCTGCTTAGATGAATGCAAAAGATACAATAGCACTATTTGGAAGAGTACTGCAGTTATCTCCATTGTCCTGACCAATGTTTATCCCTCAAACAACATTATAAAAACAGATTATGTGGTCATTGTCACATTGCTATTTTTGCATGTTTGCTATGCACACATTGGCTGCTGTGATTCCTACATTAACAGCAATGATTACACCTCGATAAGTTACATCATTGGATGTAAAGTGCTTTGAGTTGTCTGATGATCATGAAAAGAACTATATAACTTTGTTTTAACTAAATCATCTGATTGATTGTTCAAATTATATAATAATTCCACATCAAATTATTGATTCATTGATTACTAACAGAAGATAATACATTATTTTTCTAGTTGGTGTAGAATTATTGTATAATTTGAACAATATGTTCTCATGACATTTTTAAACAAATAAATTTGCGTAAATTACTGCATGTACTGTCACAAATTACCCATAACATTAGACCAGAAAGCAAATCGCAAAGCTTTGAAGGGTACTGGTCTCTAATTGTCAAGAAGAATCAATCATTTTCCATTGGGAAAAAAGCTCTGAAAAAAAATTGTTCTGAGTGGCTTGGTTGATCTCTGTCATCTTTCAAAGTAATGCTGACATTACGTGTTTCATTAGTTAGTCTATCTGATTGATGAGGAAGGTCAGTTCTCTCTGCCTTAGCCCTACCTTAGCACTTAACAAGGTGATTTATGCATTCTTTAACTTAGAAATCTCAGATTCACAAAACTATTATAGTGCCGAAGGAGACCATTCAACTCATTGTGCCTTCAATAGTCTTGGTTGTGTAATTGTACATTTCCTATGAATGTGATTGCCTCTTTCTGAATGAATGCTGCCTGTGTGATAAAATCACAAAATAATCAGAATCAGAACATAATCCACCATTATACTTGCTTGTTTTTTTTAGCAGTTTTAAAATATTTCTTATTTGTTTAGTATTATCTTTTACTTTATGTCAGGTAATTAGCCTAACAAACTCTGATTTATATCATCTGTTGTCCTATAACAATACTAACAATTACATCATTCAGTTCAAATTTTTCCAAACACATCTTTATCTGCCCAGTACAAAAGTTGATTCCCACAGATAAGCACATCCTTTCTATGATCTGAAGCTTGACATTGTGCACAAACTAGTCTTATGAAAAGGCTTGAAAGAGTTGATTTGAACAAAACATTTCTATTCGTGAGACTACAGCTAGGGGCCACAAATAAAAAGTAGTAATTACTGAATACAACAGGAAATTCAGAGAAAGGACAATTGACAAACCAACAAAAAGCCAAAGAGTCATACTCATCTCAAAATGTTAACCCTATTACTCTCCACAAATACTGTTAGACCTGTTGAGTTTCTCTCGCATTCTCTGTGTCTGGGTCTTTTTGTTTGGCAATCTATAACTAGTGGGTTGCCACAGGGTTTGGTCCTCATATACCATCTATTTACAATTTATATTGATGGCTTGGATGCAGGGATAGAATGTACTATAGTCAATTTTATAAATAGGTACAAAATAGGTGGAAAATTAAGTTGCAATGAAGAAATAAAAAAATTACAAATGGATACAGATAGGTTAGGTGAATGGACCAAAATGTAGCAGATCAAGTTTAACATGAATAAGTATGGCATTATCCACTTTGACCAGGAGAATGAAATGTCAAGTTATATAAATGGAAGGCAACTTCATTTGGCGTACAAGGATCTGCAAAGAATGCAAGTATGCAGAAACAGCAAGGAATAAGGAGGACAAATGAAATGTTGATATTTATTGATAAAGCAATGTAGTATAAAAGCAAGGAAGTGCTGTTGTAACTATTCAAAGCGTTAATGAAACACCTTCTAGAACACTGTTTTGCTTGAGGAATGATGTGATTAGATTGGAGGGAATTCAGAGAAGGCTCACTAGATTAATTGCAGCATGAAAGGCTTGTCTGTGAGTAAAGGCTGAGCAGGTTATGCTTATAGTGACTAGAGCTTGCAAGAATGAAAGGAGATCTGACTGAGGTATATATGATTGGTGAGACTACAGCTCGGGGCCACAGCTCGGGATTGGTGTGGGAAAGAGGGATTCCATTTCATGGGGCATTGGCATCAGTTTTGGAACCGTACCGTTGGGTATCTGTATCGTTGGGACAGTCTCCACCTGAACCAATCTGGTACCAATGTTCTAGCGAAAAGGATAAATAGGGTGGTCAGTAGGACTTTAAACTTCTGAGTTGGGGGGAAGTGAAAGTGAAAGCGACATGGAGCATGGAGTTAAATGGAAAGATAAGCAGGAGGATAGCATGTATACAGGTGGATTTAACCCTGAGGCAGATTAGGAATGCAACAAAAAGGAAGGATAACTTAGGACATCTTATGACTTCCAATATCTCTAATGATAAGAATGTTAGCATTAAGGCACTTTACCTGAATGCTCGTAGCATTCGTAACAAAGTAGATGAACCAACGGCACAGATAATAGTGAATGATTATGATGTGGTAGGGATCACAGAGACATGGTTGCAGGGGGGTCAGGACTGGCAGTTAAACATCCAAGGATTTACAACTTATCGAAAAGACAGGGAGGTGGGAGAGGGGCCGGGGTGGCCTTGTTAGTTAAGAACAAAATTAAATCTATGGCTCTGAATGGCATAGGGTCGGATGATGTTGAGTCTGTGTGGGTGGAATTGAGGAACCACAAAGGTAAAAAAAACATAATGGAAGTTATGTACAGACCTCCTAATAGTGGTCAAGACCAGAGGCGCAACATGTACCGGGAAATAGAAAAGGCATGTCAGAAAGGCAAGGTCACGGTGATCATGGGGGACTTCAATATGCAGGTGGACTGGGTAAATAATGTTGCCAGTGGATCCAAAGAAAGGGAATTCTTGGAATTCTTACAGGATTTTGGAACAGCTTATCATGGAGCCCACAAGGGAGCAGGCTATTCTGGACCTAGTGCTATGTAATGAACCAGACTTTATAAAAGATCTTAAAGTAAGGGAATACTTAGGATCATAATATGGTAGAGTTCAGTCTGCACTTTGAAAGAGAGAAGGCAAAATCGGATGTAATGGTGTTACAGTTAAACAAAGGTAATTATGAGGGCATGAGAGAGGAACTGACGAAAATCGACTGGAAGCAGAGCCGAGCAGGGAAGACAGTAGAGCAAAAATGGCAGGAGTTTGTGGGTATAATTGAGGACACAGTACAGAGGTTCATCCCCAAGAAAAGAAAGATTATCCAGGAAGGGATTAGACAGCCATGGCTGACAAAGGAAGTCAGGAAATGTATCAAAGAAAAAGAGAGATCCAATAAAGTGGCCAAGAGCATTGCAAAATCAGAAGATTAGGAAGGCTACAAAAACAAACAGAGGATAACAAAGAGAGAAATAAGGAAGGAGAGGATCAAATATGAAGGTAGGCTAGCCAGTAATATTAGAAATGATTGTAAAAGTTTCTTTCAATACATAAGAAACAAACGACAGGCAAAAGACGACATTGGGCCACTTCAAACTGATGCTGGAAGCCTAGTGATGGGAGATCAGGAAATAGCTGGAGAACTTAATAAGTACTTTGCATCAGTCTTCACAGTGGAAGACATGAGTAATATCCCAACAATTAAAGGGAGTCAGGGGGCTGAGTTGAGTATGGTTGCCATTACAAAAGAGATAGTGCTAGAAAAGCTAAAAGGTCTTAAAATTGACAAATCTCCTGGCCAAAATGGGCTACATCCTAGAGTTCTGAGGGAGGTGGCTGAGGAAATAGCGGAGGCGTTGGTTGAGATCTTTCAAAAGTCACTGCAGTCGGGGAAAGTCCTGGATGATTGGAAGACCGCTATTGTAACCCCATTGTTCAAAAAAGGATCAAGACAAAAGATGGAAAATTATAGGCCAATTAGCCTGACCTCAGTTGTTGGTAAAATTCTGGAATCCATTGTTAAGGATGAGGTTTCTAAATTCTTGGAAGAGCAGGGTCAGATTAGAACAAGTCAACATGGATTTAGTAAGGGGAGGTTGTGCCTGACAAACCTGTTAGAATTCTTTGAAGAGGTGACAAGTAGATTAGACCAGGGAAACCCAGTGGATGTGGTCTATCTAGACTTCCAAAAGGACTTTGGTAAGGTGCCACACGGAAGGCTGCTGAGTAAGGTGAGGGCCCATGGTGTTCGAGGTGAGCTACTGGTATGGATTGAGGATTGGCTGTCTGACAGAAGGCAGAGAGTTGGGATAAGAGGTTCTTTTTCGGAATGGCAGCCGGTGACAAGCGGTGTCCCACAGGGTTCAGTGTTGGGGCTGCAGCTGTTCACGTTATATATTAATGATCTGGATGAAGGGACTGGGGGCATTCTAGTGAAGTTTGCCGATGATATTAAGATAGGTGGACAGGCAGGTAGAACTGAGGAAGTGGGGAGGCTGCAGAAGGATCTAGAAAGTTTGGGAGAGTGGTCCAGGAAATGGTTGATGAAGTTCAATGTGAGCAAATGCGAAGTCTTGCACTTTGGAAAAAAGAATACAAGCATGGACTACTTTCTAAACAGTGAGAAAATTCATAAAGCCAAAGTACAAAGGGATCTGGGAGTGCTAGTCGAGGATTCTCTAAAGGTAAACATGCAGGTTGAATCCGTGATTAAGAAAACAAATGCAATGTTGTCATTTATCTCAAGAGGGTTGGAATATAAAAGCAGCAATGTGCTACTGAGACTTTATAAAGCTCTGGTTAGGCCTCATTTGGAGTATTGTGTCCAGTTTTGGTCCCCACACCTCTGGAGGGACAGACTGGCACTGGAGTGTGTCCAGCGGAGATTCACACAGGTGATCCCTGGAATGGTAGGTCTAACATACGAGGAATGGCTGAGGATCCTGGGATTGTACTCATTGGAGTTTAGAAAGTTAAGGGGAGATCTAATGGAAACTTACAAGATAATATGTGGCTTGGAAAGGGTGGACGCTAAGAAATTGTTTCCATTAGGCGGGGAGTCTAGGACTCGTGGGCACAGCCTTAAAATTAGAGGGTGTCAATTCAGAACAGAAATGCGGAGACATTTCTTCAGCCAGAGAGTAGTGGGCCTGTGGAATTCATTGCCACAGAGTGCAGTGGAGGCCGGGACGCTAAATGTCTTCACGGCAGAGATTGATAAATTCTTGATGTCACAAGGAATTAAGGGCTACGGGGAGAATGCGGGTAAGTGGAGTTGAAATGCCCATCAGCCATGATTAAATGGTGGAGTGGACTCGATGGGCCGAATGGCCTTACTTCCACTCCTATGTCATATGGTCTTATGGTCTTATACTCAAAGGAAGTATACATAGATTGGGTGTTTGCCCTTGTGGGATATTCTAGAAGAAAAAGTCATAGTTTTAGGCTGAGGGGTGGCAGATTTAAAATGGAAATGTGGTGGAATGATTGCTTTTCAAACATCATAAGTCTGTGAAAGTCACTACCCAGAGTGCAGAACACATTGATTACATTTAAGAAGGAGATAGACCAACCTTTAATTAGTAATGGGTTGAAGACATATAGGGGGGTGGCAAGATGGTGAAATTGAGGCTGAGATGAAAGTGGAATTGAAGCTGAGATGAGTTCATCCATTATCATATTGAATGGTGGAGCAGGCTAGAGGAACAGAATTACTTACTCCTATTCCTGGTTCTTATGTTCTTAAAACAGACACATTGACTGCTGAGTCATTTGACTCCTTTTGTTTGGATTTCATTGCAGATCTTTTTAAAAGGTGATGGACAAGTAGCTCTTGAAAGCAAAGGTGCTGATCAATCCCAATTTGTTTGAGAATTACGGATGTGTGATCATAATGAACCAAATATTTAGACAGAACATGGGATTCACTTTGTCTGCTTTTCAATTGTCTTAGTGGCACAAAGCATAAACATCTAGCAAAGGCATGATCCAGTGCATGTTTTAGTCCCAATATTAAATCGTTGTGATTTTATTTTGAGGATTTAAATATGACTATTTCACTGGTATCTAAAGCCTGCTGACGGGCATCTTCACAAAAATAACCATTGATGAAAAGCGCAGACATCGGACCGACACAACTTCATTACTTCCACATAAGAAAAGGCATGTTCAAAATTCCATACAGTACTCTATACTAAATAGGGATTGGGCATCTCCTCTTCCCTGGCGGTGACAAGATGCTATCTGACAAATCGGTTAACATCTCAGGTTTGCATCATCATCAGCAACCCCCTCCAAGGAACCTTATTACAATCAGCCTTCCCCTCTATGGAGTCCTATTACAATCAGCATTCCCATCTTTGAAGTCCTATTACAATCAGCATTTCTGTCCATGGAACCCTATTACAATCAGCATTCCTCTCTATGAAGCCCGATTTTAAAAATCAGCATTCCTGTCTATGGAGCCCATTATAATCAGCATTCCCCTCTATGGAGCCCAGTTACAAACAGCATTTCTATCTATGGAGCCCTATTACAATCAGCATTCCACTCTATGGAGCCCTATTAAAATCAGCATTCCCCTCTATGGAACCCTATTACGATCAGCAATTCCCTCTATAGACCCCTATTGCAATCAGCATTCCCGTCAATGGAGCGCTATTAAAGTCAGCTTTCCCCTCTATGTAGTCCTATTACAATCAGCATTCCCATCTATAGAGCCTTATTACAATCAGCCTTCCCCAAAATGAAGTTCTATTACAATCAGCATTCCCGTCTATGGAGCCCTATTACAATCAGCTTTCCCATCTATGGAGCCCTATTAAAATCAACCTTTCCCTCAATGGAAAGTGAAATAACTTCTGAAGCAGGGTCACTCAACCCAAAAGCTTAACTGAGTTCTCTCCATAGTTGCTGCTAGACCTGCTGAGCATTTCTGTTTTTGTTCCCCTCCACTGAGCTCTATTAACGTCACCATTCTGCTGTATGGAGCCCTGTTATAACCAGCAGCCAATTCGACCAAAGTTCACTTGGAGTCTGAGTTGGTGGCTGTGAATGACAAATTAAGTGACAGTGCTTCTTCCTCATCAGTATGCTGCTGCTCCTGTTATCTCTTCTGCCTGAGGCTGGGAAGGCAGCAGGTCCCGAGTATCTGAAATCACAAACTCAGAGAAGTAAATTGAAATGCAGGGGTTGATGGTGAGATGTAAAGAAAGAATTCCGTGTTCATACCTTGCATTTCATGCCAGACTATAGGACCACAGTGAGTTGGGATTTTTGTTTTTTAACTGTGATCCTGAATGGTGTCAGCAATGTTGGATGTTAAGGCTTTTGACAGAGCCGTGAAACATTACACAGTCTCCCCTCTCAGGTGCCTGTTCCTGACTGGCTCTGTTAGCCCCCGCTCCCCATCTATTTTTCGGTAGTCTGATCCCTCAAAGTAGAGGATGAAATGTCAGTGATTGTGTTGCACTCTGGTCAATATTCCCTCTGTGCCAAAATAGTTGTAACAACGTAGAAGCAGCATGAGTTGGGTGAGAGGCTATCTTCAATGCAAGGTTTGCGAGGATAAGGTGGAGAATCTAATTGTTAGGCATGTCGACTTCAGAACTGCTGATGGGTGAGTGATGAGCTGTGCTAATGGGTGAGTGATGTCTATGATGCATTGAGGAGCAGGAGAGTTTGGCTGCCCAGAAGATTAATGATGATCTTTGAAAATGCACTCACCTGACCACACATTTAATGTAATTCAACACTACTTCATTGTTCCCAGATTCCCAACCAAACCCCATACTTTTTTTTCTCTGGCCATTTGCCTTTATACTCCAGTTTGCAGGCAAACAGTAGCAGTGTCACACTGGACTGTATACTAAAATCACAGAAATGAAGTGGCAGCTTACAATTTTCATGTTTCCAATATCAATTGGCCTGCATGGAGACATATTATGAATCATGAATCCTGTACCTGAAGATGGGGAAAATATTGAGCTCTACAGTTGTCACAGTCAGATCATTTTGTGGTTATTTATCTAAATTATTGATAAGGAGAACCTATTCCATTCACGAAAGGAATTAGCACGTTCAGATTTTAAGTCATTGAGATAATATTGTTCCCAAAGCTAGTGGTGAAGCTCTGGATTGCTTGGCCTGGGAATATGGAGGAGTAGGTTCAATTGAAACATGCAAAAGGGAAGAAAGCAAGAGAATTGCACAAAGTAAAATGCTCATTCAAGACAATCAGCGCAGACCAACTTGGCCATATCTAACAATTGCCTGATCAATGGATTCTATTAGTAATCCGTTTTAGTATTTTGACTTTTTATAAGAAAACATACACTCAAATAGATACACCTGAAATAGGATATACTGGATTAGTGGTGCTTCAAGAGCACAGCAGTTCAGGCAGCATCCAACGAGGAGCGAAATCGACGTTTCGGGCAAAAGCCCTTCATCAGGAATAAAGGCATTGAGCCTGATGCATGGAGAGATAAGCTAGAGGAGGGTGGGGGTGGGGAGAGAGTAGCATAGAGTACAATGGGTGAGTGGGGGAGGAGATGAAGGTGATAGGTCAAAGAGGGGAGGGTGGAGTGGATATGTGGAAAAGGAGATAGGCAGGTCGGACAAGTCCGGACAAGTCAAGGAGACAGTGCTGAGCTGGAAGTTTGAAACTAGGATGAGGTGGGGGAAGGGGAAATGAGGAAGCTGTTGAAGTCCACATTGATGCCCTGGGGTTGAAGAGTTCCGAGGCGGAAGATGAGGCGTTCTTCCTCCAGGCGTCTGGTGGTGAGGGAGCGGCGGTGAAGGAGGCCCAGGACCTCCCTGTCCTCGGCAGAGTGGGAGGGGGAGTTGAAATGTTGGGCCACAGGGCGGTTTGGTTGATTGGTGCGGGTGTCTCGGAGATGTTCCCTAAAGCACTCTGCTAGGAGGAGCCCAGTCTCCCCAGCATAGGGGAGACCACATCGGGAGCAACGGATACAATAAATGATATTAGTGGATGTGCAGGTAAAACTTTGATGGATGTGGAAGGCTCCTTTAGGGCCTTGGATAGAGGTGAGGGAGGAGGTGTGGGCACAGGTTTTACAGTTCCTGCGGTGGCAGGGGAAAGTGCCAGAATGGGAGGGTGGGTCGTAGGGGGGTGTGGACCTGACCAGGTAGTCGCGGAGGAAACGGTCTTTGCGGAAGGCGGAAAGGGGTGGGGAGGGAAATATATCCCTGGTGGTGGGGTCTTTTTGGAGGTGGCGGAAATGTCGGCGGATGATTTGGTTTATGCAAAGGTTTGTAGGGTGGAAGGTGAGCACCAGGGGCGTTCTGTCCTTGTTACGGTTGGAGGGGTGGGGTCTGAGGGCAGAGGTGCGGGATGTGGACGGGATGCGTTGGAGAGCATCTTTAACCACGTTGGAAGGGAAATTGCGGTCTCTAAAGAAGGAGGCCATCTGGTGTGTTCTATGGTGGAACTGGTCCTCCTGGGAGCAGATACGGTGGAGGCGGAGAAATTGGGAATATGGGATGGCATTTTTGCAAGAGATAGGGTGGGAATAGGTGTAATCCAGGTAGCTGTGGGAGTTGGTGGGTTTGTAAAAAATGTCAGTGTCAAGTCGGTCTTCACTAATGGAGATGGAGAGGTCCAGGAAGGGGAGCGAGGTGTCAGAGATGGTCCAGGTAAATTTATTGTCAGGGTGGAATGTGTTGGTGAAGTTGATGAATTGCTCAACCTCCTCGCAGGAGCACGAGGTGGCGCCAATGCAGTGATCAATGTAGCGGAGGAAGAGGTGGGGAGTGGTGCCGGCGTAATTACGGAAGATCAACAAAGCCAACAAAGAGACAGGCATAGCTGGGGCCCATACATGTGCCCATGGCTACGCCTTTGGTCTGGAGGAAGTGGGAGGATTCAAAGGTGAAATTGTTAAGGGTGAGGACCAGTTCGGCCAAACGAATGAGAGTGTTGGTGGAAGGGTACTGTTGGGGACGTCTGGAGAGGAAAAAACGGAGGGCTTGGAGGCCCTGGTCATGGCGGATGGAGGTGTAGAGGGATTGGATATCCATGGTGAAGATGAGGCGTTGGGGGCCAGGGAAACTGAAGTCTTGGAGGAGGTGGAGGGCGTGGGTGGTGTCTCAAACGTATGTGGGGAGTTTCTGGACTAGGGGGGATAGGACAGTCTCGAGGTAGGTAGAGATGTGTTCAGTGGGGCAGGAGCATGCTGAGACAATGGGTCGGCCAGGGTGATCAGGCTTGTGGATCTTGGGAAGGAGGTCGAACTGGGCAGTGCGGGATTCCTGGACTATGAGGTTGGAAGCTGTGGGTGGGAGATCTCCTGAGGTGATGAGGTTCTGTATGGTCTGGGAGATGATGGTTTGGTGATGGGGTTGGGGTCATGGTCGAGGGGGCAGTAGGAAGAGGTGTCCTCAAGTTGGCATTTGGCTTCAGCGGTGTAGAGGTCAGTGCGCCAGACTACCACTGTGCCCCCTTTATCCGCTGGCTTAATGGTGAGGTTGGGATTAGGGCAGAGGGATTGGAGGGCTGCGTGTTGTGAGGGTGAGAGGTTGGAGTAGGGGAGGGGGGTCAACAGGTTGAGGCAGTTAATGTCCCGGCGGCAGTTGGAAATGAAGAGGTCGAGGGCAGGTAATAGGCCAGTATGGGGTGTCCAGGTGGATGCAGTGTGTTGGAGGTGGGCGAAGGGGTCCTCGGAAGGTGGGCGGGAGTCCTGATTGTGAAAGTAAACTCGGAGGCGGAGGCGACGGAAGAATTCGATGTCACAGCGTTTATTAAATTTATTGATGCGTGGACGGAGGGGGATGAAGTTGAGTCCTTTGCTGAGGACTGATCATTCGTCCTCAGTGAGTGGGAGGTCTGGGGGGATGGTGAAAACCCGGTAGGGCCAGGAGCTGGGATCTGGTGTGGGTGTGGAGCTGGGAGTGGGGGCGGAGCCAGTACCTGGAGTGGGTGTGATGGTGGGGGGAATGGGGGTAGAGGCATGAGCAGGGGTAATGTTCCCCTCGGGGTTCTGGGGGGTGGGGATAGTGACAGTGGGGTCTGTGGGGGGCATGTCAGCAGAATGCAGGTGAGTGGCACTGGTGGGGGCGGAATTGGCAGTGATCATGGCAGTAGGGGTGGCGGAAGTCACTGAGCGTGTGGCATCAGCGATGATGTGAGGGCCGGAAGTGGCTGTGGGAGTGGCCATGATGGGGGCGGAAGTGACATCATCACTCAGCGTGGGGGTGGTAGCTGCATCAGCCGCATGGCTAATGGCGTTTCCGAGGCCAGGGGAAGCTTCTGGAATGTTTGAGGAGCGTTGGTTATGGAGGTGGGTGGATAAAAGTTTGTTGTACTTACAGTTTTTGATGTTTGAGATGGAGTTGAAATACTGTTTGTTGAGAGTATGAATTCTCCTGAGGATGTAGTACAGAGTGGGTCCTTTGCAATTCTGAGAGAGTGTGGCCCTCAGCTGAGGCAGGGCTGACTGTAGAGAGGTTAGGTGACGGCGCATTGCTGCAAGCGTGGAGCGGAGGATCTTGAAGGAGAACTGTTGCTCGTGTTTTTGAATCTGTAGTCTGTACTGTTTGTCCTGTTCGGGTCTGAACTCTGCTGGTTTAAAGGTGGTCCGGAGTCCGTGTGGGATGAGTTGGTTATGGAGGCAGGCACTGAGGAAGCAAATGTGGCTGTGGTAGCGAGTTTGTTTCACGACATGGTTGAAGAGCTTCAGAGCAGAGGAAATGACCTGGGAGTTGCAGTGGGAGAGGGACTCCCTGAGATTCTTGTAGAGAGAGGAAGAAAACTTCTTCAAGGCAGGCATCCTTGCAAGAGGATTCGCAGAAGGGTTAAAATCAATGAGGTAAAAACAATGACTTCAGATGCTGGAAAGCAAATACTGGATTAGTGGTGCTGGAAGAGCACAGCAGTTCAGGCAGCATCCAACGAGCAGCGAAATCGACGTTTCGGGCTAAATCCCTTCATCAGGAATAAAGGCAGTGAGCCTGAAGCGTGGAGAGATAAGCTAGAGGAGGGTGGGGGTGGGGAGAGAGCAGCATAGAGTACAATGGGTGAGTCGGGGAGGAGATGAAGGTGATTGGTCAAGGAGGAGAGGGTGGAGTGGATAGGTGGAAAAGGAGATAGGCAGGTCGGACAAGTCCGGACAAGTCAAGGAGACAGTGCTGAGCTGGAAGTTTGAAACTAGGATGAGGTGGGGGAAGGGGAAATGAGGAAGCTGTTGAAATCCACATTGATGCCCTGGGGTTGAAGTGTTCCGAGGCGGAAGATGAGGCATTCTTCCTCCAGGCGTCTGGTGGTGAGGTAGCAGCAGTGAAGGAGGCCCAGGACCTCCAAGTCCTCGGCAGAGTGGGAGAGGGAGTTGAAATGTTGGGCCACAGGGCGGTTTGGTTGATTGGTGCTGGTGTCTCGGAGATGTTCCCTAAAGCGCTCTGCTAGGAGGTGCCCATTTTACACCTGAAATAGGACCCATTGAAAGTAATTTTCACTTCAAATGATAAAAACAGCTTGCAATAGTGCCTTTTTGATCGGTAACATCTCAAGGCCCTTTACAATAAAGTGGAAGAGTAATTGTTGTATGAGGTAATATTTTGAAATGAGTTTAGCTGTACTGATCTTCACCTAACCCTGATGGCATCGTACAATCTTTGGATGGATCAATAGTTAGTCTTGCATGAGTTTCTGATGGAGATAGAGATGACATACCTGCCCCGATAGCTGAAACTATCTATAGCTAATGAATGTTAATTTACCTATGGTACTAATGAAAGAGACAGAACATTATTATACAAGATTTCCTTGTTAAGAACCCTACTGTGGTCTAGCAAAGAAAGCTACATTGGAAGGAGGCAGAGACTTTAGAGAAGATGACTCTGTATAGAGTGACTGAAGGCTCCAGAAATAAAGTTCTTTGAGGAAACAGGGGAAAAACTGTACAAAAGTAAGGCAAGGACTGGAAAGGAATTTTTTAAAAAAAGAGTACTTGCTTCTTTAAATGAGCATTATCGATACACAGCAGGAGGCGCAATTGCAAAGAACAGAGTAACAGCCAGAAAAATAATTTATACGAGGATGGCATTATTGGAAAGTCTTCAGACCTTTATAAGACTATAACAAGGCAAATTTAAAAGAGATGATGAAGGAGTGTAACACAAGAGTCATGCTTAAATAAGCTTAATACTCTTAGATTAGCAGGAAGCTAAGGATTTAAACTGAGAATTCAGAAATAATTTTTTAAGTCCATGGCCTAAGCATTTTATTTATTACTATTGTACAAGGTGGTGAAAAGAAATGTGAGAAAAGAAAATCAGCTCAGCTGCAAAACCTCTCCAGATGGTAGCAATTATCATTTCTATCATTAGAAATAACAGATAAACCCCAGCAAGCATTACAAAGATACTTCATTGATGTCTAAATGTAGAGTTGCCTCAAAATAAATCTTACATCTAAGGCTGAATAAAATAATGCATTTTTGTATTTTAAAGATGTTTATCATTTAAAGATGATATTAGAAATGAACAAAATAACAAAGAAAATACAGATACTTATATTGAAGGTTTATATCACTTGATCCTTACTTTAATCTGCGAACAACCAAAATTCTTGAATTAACACAATTTAACAGTGTACAGTTTCCTTGGGTATCTGTAGATAAGTTAATTAATGATTTATGTAGATCAGTGAAAACCTGTGTACTCACAATTCATAAGCAACAGAATTATTGTTGGAATTATTGATGAATCTTTGATAGAGTTCTTATAATTCAATGAAGACTTAACTTTGGATAAAGCTATTCAATCCATGCTGGAAGCAGAAACCAGTAGGACTCTGAGATAGATCCTGAGATAAGAACAACAACTTCACAGTCATAGCTAATATCTAACATGACAAAATAATACTATATCTGGAAGGCAGTTGGTCACTTCCAGATAATGTGCAGATGTAGGATGCATTTATAGAGTAACACAAAAAAGAGGTTTACTCTTATAAAGAAGTTAATGCATTTGCTCCACCTCTTTCAGAGGAGAAACTAAAGACATTCCAAGGAGAAAAAAATGATTACGTAGTGACTGAACTGAGCCTATTTACATCAGTGCTCATCCAGTTAACTTTAATTTTGACACAGAAGGGACTAATATGATCCCATCAGATCAGATACCTTGGC